>NC_133454.1:38662166-38974552 GCF_048565385.1 Saimiri boliviensis | reverse complement strand
CTAGCAGGAGCTCTGAGCTAGAAGTCATGAGTGGGTGAGAAACCATCAGGCAAAGAGAGAGCAGAGGGAGTTCTTTGCCAGTGAGAACAGAAGTGGAAATGGAGATAGGGAGTGGCTGACCTGCATAGATGGACACACGTTGCATATGCTACCTTCTCCATGAAGCCTCCCTTTGTCACACTAGACCAACGTCATCTGCCTTCTGAACACAGTACTTAACTCCTCTATTTTGGCTTTAATCCATTTTGTATCTTCTGGGACTCTTTGAATGCAAGTAGTAGAACTGAATTCTAGCTAAGGATGCTGGATAGTTCACAGAATTGAAAAATATCCAGAAGGACAGGATCTAGCAGATTCCTAGTATCTTAGGAGCAGACACCCAGACTTCCTTTGGCATTCCACTGAGATGATTCTGCTCACCTGCTCCCACCTTAGACTACTCCACCCAAGAGTCAAACTCCAAGAAGAGGGAGCCACATTCTCTCGGTTTAAGACCATCAGCCACCCTTGGTGGGGCAGTGTAGGGGTGGACAGACTTACAGCCCATATAGCATAATGACTCTGGGGGACAAAGAAGGGAAAGGTCCTCAAAACAGAAGTGGGATGTTTTTACTAAAAGACAGAGGACATTATGCAGGCAAACAAAGCAAAAACAGATTTGCAGTACATACCATTCATATTTCAAATAATCATATTTCAAATAATCATGAAATATGATTATTTGAAGAACTGTCTTTTTCTCCACCTAACGGAGGCAAGTAATACATGTTCCCCTTGAGCAAAGGATCCATTATTTACTTTTCTTTGATTCCTCAATAAGTACAATCTTATTACTAATGGCTAAAATTTGTGGAAAACACACAGTGAGCCATGCATTATGCTGAGTGTGTTATGTCTGTATCATCTGATTTTCTCAGCAAAAAATATACAGTAATTCTATTATTAAACTCACTTTATAAGAGGAAAAATCATGGCATGAAGAGGTTAAAAATTTTCTTAGAAACACAGCCAGTAAGAAATAGAATTAGGGTGTGGACTTTTGTGTGACCCCATGTTCTTAACCACTCTGATGTACTGACTCCATGGTATATGAAATGATTAATATATATATATTTCTAATAAAAGTATTTTCCTTGCTTGTTCAAAAAATCTTTTAGACCAGGTGCGGTGGCTCATGCCTGTAATACCAGCACTTTGGGAGGTCAAGGCATGCGGAACACGAGGTCAGGAGTTCAAGACAAGCCTGACCAACATGATGAAACCCGTCTCTACTAAAAACACAAAAATTAGCTGGGCATGGTGGCACGTGCCTGTAATCCCAGCTACTCAGGAGGCTGAGGCATGAGAAGCACTTGAACCCAGGAGGTGGAGGTTGCAGTGAGCCCAGGTCACATCATTGCTTTCCAGCCTAGGTGACAGAGCAAGACTCCATCTCAAAAAAAAAAAAAAAAAAAAAAAAAAAAGTCTTTTAAAACTTCATTTAGTCCTGTACACATCTACAACTTAACAGATCTGGCGACAACTCAGAGAAAAGCTAAGAAGAAGTAGCAAAATAGGAGAGAAATGGCTGAGGAAAGAAAGCCAAAAAAAAATATTATGATGTGAAAAATCCCAAAGTAAACCCCAGTGTCCATAGAAGAAGAGACATCCAGATTGCTGAAAATATAAATGAGACTAGCTGGGTGCAGTGACTCACGCCTGTAATCCCAGCACTTTGAGAGGTTGAGTTGGGCAGATTACCTGAGGCCAAGAGTTCAAGACCAACCTGGGCAACAGGGTGAAACTCTGTCTGTACTTGAAAATATAAAATTTAGCCAGGTGTAGTGGTACATGCCTGTAATCTCAGCTATTTAGGAGGCTGAGGCATAAGAATCACTTGAACCTAGGAGGCAGAGGGTGCAGTGAGCCAAGATTGGGCTACTATACTCCAGCCTGGGAAACAGAAGGAGACTCTGTCTCATATAAGTAAACAAATACATAAATAAATAATAAAATAAAAGAAACTGCCAACAAGGACCTTTTGTAGACAGAGAGAACATGGTTATTTTTACTCTAACACATAGAACAGATCAAAATATTAAGTAAAACCAACAAATTTTAAATACAGTTATAGTTCATATAAAGGTGAACTATCTGGGGCCACCACTACTCTTGCCAGTTTAAGTTAATGGAGCTCTCCACCACCCTCATCCTGCTGAGGGGCCTGGAAGCAATTTCAGCTTGCTTCACTTCCTCAATGTTCATAATCTTAGAATGTAACTTCCTGCATCTAGCCCCCAGAGAAGTGAAACCATCAAGTTTCTCAGGCTATTGCTGGACATGGCCACTGAAGGGACAAATTTGCTTCAATACCTCAAGTGAGTCATTTGTGTTCCTAGAATGCAGGCCTTAGAAGGGACAAAAGACAGCATGGGCAAAACTGAGCTGAAAAGCATGGTATCCAAAGACTTTTGTGACTCAGGTGATCATGTTCTGTGTACTGACTTTACAACAAGGAATCACAGTTGTACCCCTTTCTAGGTTCCATCCAGGAGATCTCAGCTAAGGATATACCCCATAGCAGGGTTACCCACATTTGAAAAAGATGACAATTGAAGGCAGGGAGTTGGTTCCATGGAAGTCGGTGGTTTTCTCTGTCACTGTGACTCATCTAACCCATCTTCCGACCATAACTTCCCTCTGCCTTCATGCTCTTTTAGGCATTTTCAAGTGCTGGGCATGGGGAAACCCCGGACTACCCAGAAAATCAGTGTTCATGGTGAGGTTGCTCAGAGACATGAAGAAGATAGGTAGAAGCTCTGGTGGCTCACGGCCATGCCATCCTCGGAGCAGGGCAAGAAGGATCCCCAGACTGGGCCCCATACTTTAGAGTGTTTTACACATCAAAAAACACTGAAATATAAAGATATTTTAAATTTAGTATCATAAGAAGGTTTTTGAAATTTTGCTTCCCATTTGAGTGAATGGCATATGGGAGAAGGAGGCACAAGCTGCATTGGCTCACAGAGTCAGTACAGACAAGGCTGAGAGTGTGGCAATATATGTACATGGATGATAGAGAGGTCAAGTTTAAAACTGTCTGCCTCAAATTACATGAAGTAGGGCTCTATGCAGATGAGGTTACCCAGATATCTTTGTTCCCTTGCTATTCCCTGCTTGAGTCATGTAGTTTGGGCAGGTGCTTAGAACCACCTGGAAATCTTAGGTCAGAAAAGTGAGGCACTGGAGGTCATCTATGCACCATAGGGCACTTGAACTAGTAAATTTCCATTCTAGGCTTGGGCAGGTCTAATCATGCTGTGGTGTCAGGGCCCAGCCTTCAGCCTGCCTTCCTCTAAGAGAGCCACATTAGCAATCAGGCTGACAGGCTCAACAGCCTGTTGGTTGGGGGTCGGGGGTGAGAGGTAGTGAAGGGATGGGATAAAGTGGAAAGGGGGACAGGGGAGTCCACACAACTTTGGCCTCTAGTCTGTGAGGATCACATCCAAGGAATAAGCTGCAGGTTGTCAGTTGTGAATAAGAGCTGAGCCATGGGCATGGCTTGATGTATAACTTCTAAATATTTAGACACATAGTCAGTAGGTTTCCAACTGCATTCTTACCCTTTACTACTCTCCAGTATTTGGGGTAGTCCCCCACCCAGCCTTGCTTCATAATCAAAAGCTCCTATGCTGACTTCCTATAAGTGGGTATCATTACTTTCTACTTTAACGTTCTAGTCAAGGAGTCATAGAAATTTTTTTTCCATAAAAGGTATAATTAGCGAGTAGGAATTGCATATATTTAAGGTGTACAACTTGATGTTTCCTATGCATACACTTTGAAAAATGATCACCATGATCAAGCTAATTAGCTTGATTGATCACATCCTGTAGTTACTATTTCCCTCCTTTCTTCTTTCTTTTCTTCCTTCCTTTTTTTCCTGTGGTGAGAACACTTTAGACCTACCCTCCTAGCAAATTTCAAATAGACAACTCAGCATCATTAACTGTAGTCACGATGCTATACATTAGATTTCAAAAAAACTTGTTCATTTTGCATAACCAAAGGTTTGTACCCTTTGTCCCACATCTCCTTATTCCCCCCTCCCCCAGTTCCTGGCCGCCGCCATTCTACTCTCTGCTTCCCTGAACCTGACTTTTTAGATTCCACATATAAGTGAGGTCACGCAGTATTTGTCTTTCTGTGTCTGACTTACTTCACTTAGCATAATGTCCTGCAGGTTTATTCATGTTGTTGCAATTGGCAGGATTTCTTGCTTTTTTATGGATGAGAACTATACTGTTGTGTCTCTTTCTGTGTGCATATATATATCTCATTATATCTCATTTTCTTTATCCATTTATTCATTGTTGGACATTTAGTTGGTTTCTATATCTTGGCAATTGTGAATAATGCTGCAATGAACATGGGAATGCAGATAGTTCTTCAGAATCCAAATTTTATTTCCTTTGGGCATATACCTAGTGGGAGTGACTAAACTTTTTTTTTTGTGATGGAATCTCACTCTGTTGCCCAGGCTGGAGTGCAGTGGTGCCATCTTCACTGACTGCAACCCCTGCCTTCTGGGATTGAGCAATTCATGTGCCTCAGCCCCCCAAGCAGCTGGGACCACAGGTGCCCACCCCTATATCTGGCAAATTTTTGTATTTGCAGTACAGTTGGAGTTTGACCATGTTGGTCAGGCTGGTCTCAAACTCTTGACCTCAAGTGATCCACCTGCCTTGGCCTCCCAAAGTACTGGGATTACAGGGATGAGCCACTGCATCCAGCCAAAAGTAACCAAACTTTTAAGGTGGACTTGTACTGATCCTACTTCTGTAACTATTGATTCACCAATCTGTACATGTCCAAGCTTCCTCTGAGAGAGAATCCAATTCACTGACCAGTTGCGATTCAGTATGGAGCCTCTCTGTTGAGAAGACCTTTTATGGCTATGTTCCAGAGATTATTTTTCCCACCATGAGTGCCTTGGGTGAGGGATCACTCTTTGAGCTAATCACCTGTGGTCACAATGGCAGGTCACATGCTGATATCAGCATGGTGACTTTTCCTTGGGAAATCTCTGAAGAGGCTGCAAGAAGAGGAGATGCTCAGCTCCATGCCCCGTACATGCTCTTTCCCCCATCCCTTACCACTATCTTGGCCACTGAATGCAACGCTTGCACTAATTTTTTTTTAAGGTCATTTGAGCAATTATTGTCACTCCCACCTAAAATATGCCAGCTGTAAAAATGTGTGAGAATGTAAACTAAACCATCTGGCTCTTCTGAAAAAAACGAAGAGAAAATAAGAATTCTTCCTACTTCAGTGTATGACTTAGAACCTTTCACATTACTTAGGAAGATGTAGTCAGCTTCTTTTACTGTAAATTTAATATGGTTACAGTAATATCTTATGTGTCTGGGTCATTTCCTTTACAATGATCAAAACAGTCATAATAAAATTAAGACAGTGGAAAAATAAGTTGTTTCTGTATGTAGACAACAAATAAACTCCTTTTCATTGCACAATAGTTCGCACAAGTTTAGTGGCTATTTTTGTATAATCTATAGAGAAATTGAGAAGGTTAGTTATAGAGCTTATATTTTCATGTCCTTAAGCTGACCTAAATACTGGATTGGTCATTTTTTAGTCCAGTAGTGCCAGCACACCTAGCTAATTTTCATCTTTAGCAGAGACTGGGTTTCACCATGTTGGCCAGGCTAGTCTTGAATTTCTGACTTCAGGTGATCTGTCTTGGCCTCCCAAAGTGCTGGATTACAGGCGTGAGCTATCATGCCCAGCCTACAATACATTTTCTTTTCTTTTTTTTTCTTTCTTTTCTTTTCCCTCCCTTCCTCTCCCATCCCCTCACCTCCCCTCCTCTCTCCTCTCCTCTCTTCTCCTCTCCTCTATTTTCTTTTGAGACAGAGTCTTGTTCTGTCACCCAGGCTGGAATGTAGTGGTACGATCTCTATCTCAGCTCACTGCAACCACCGCCTCCCAGGTTCAAGTGATTCTTGTACCTCAGCCTCTCTAGTAGCTGGGATTACAGGCATTCACTACCATGCCTGGATAATTTTCGTGTATCTAGTAGATATGGGATTTCTCCATATTGGCCAAGCTGGTCTCGAACTCCTGACGTCAAGGGATCCGCCCACCTCAGCCTCCCAAAATGGTGGGATTCCAGGCGTGAGCCACTGCACCTGGCTAATACATTTTCTTTAACCATCCATCTGTCAATGGACATTTAACATGTTTCTACCTCTTGGCTGCTATGAATAATGCTTCACTGAACATGAGAGTGCAAATACTTCCTATTTTTAGTTGTTTTGAATAAATATTCAAAAGTGATACTGCTTGATCACATGGTAGTTCTATTTTTAACTTTTGAGGAATCTTCAAACTGTTTTCCACAGTGGCTGCCTGTTTTACATCCCCACAAACAGTACATTAAAATTCTAACTTCTTCACATCCTTGTCAACACTTGTTATCTTCTGTTTTATTTAATGATGCTATCCTAAAAGGTGTGCAGTAATATCAAATTATAGATTTGATTTGCATTTCTCTGATAATTAGTGATGTTGAACATATTTTCATATAGCAGTTGGCCATTTGTATGTCCACTTGGAGAAATGTTTATTCAATCCTTTGCCCATTTTATTGAAAAAATGGGTTATCAGTTATTTTTGTCATTGAGTAAGAGTCTCTTATATATTTTGGATATTAATCCCTTATCAGATACATGGTTTGCAAATATTTTGTCCCATGTCGTAGGTTGACTCTATTGCTATTTTCCATTGCTACACAGAAGCTTTTTAGTTTGATGGTGTCTCACTTGTCTATTTCTGCTTTTGTTGCCTGTGGTTTTGGGGTCACATCCCAGAAATCAATGTTAAGACCAATGTTATAAAGGTTTCTCCATATTTTCTTCTAGAGGTTTGATAGTTTCAGGTCACACATATAAGTCTTTAATGCATTTTGAGTTGGTTTTCATGTATGGTGTTAGATAAGGGTCCAATTAAATTTTTTTGCACATGAATAATGTTTTCTCATTTTTTAAAGTTGAGTATTGAAATTTCCCACTATTATTGTATTATTGTCTATTTCTCTATTCAGTTCTATCAATGTTTGCTTCATATAATAGGTCCTTGGTTATTGGGTGCATATATGTTTATAACTGTTTATCTTTCTGGTGAATTAAAAAAAATTAATGTTATCATTAAACAGTGGCCTTCTTTGTCTTTTGTAATGTTTTTGACTTAAAGTCTATGTTATCTCTCTTTGAATTCACTGATTCTTTCTTCTTCTTGATTAAGTCTGCTTTTGGGCTGCTATAACACAACACCTTACACTGGAAGGCTTATAAACAACAGAAAGTTGTTTCTCAAATTTCTGGAGACTGAAAAGTCAAAGATCAAGGTGACAACAGATTTGGTATCTGGTGAGAGCCCACTTCCTTCAATGAGGGACATCTTTCCACTGTAACTTCACATTCTATTCCGCAGCTCCAGAATTTTGGTTTGGTTCTTTTTTATATTTTCTATCTCTTTGCTGACATTCTGATTTTGTTCATGTATTCATTTTCTTAATCTCTTTAAAAGCATCTTTATATCACTACCTTGATTTTTTTTTCAGGGAATTCATATACATCTGTTTCTTTAGGGTCATTTTTTGGAGGTTTATTTTGTTCCTTTGATCAGGCCAGGTTTTCTGTTTCTTTGTATGCCTTGTAACTGTGTTAGAATCTATATATTTGAAAAAACAGCCACGTCTCCCAGTTTTTATGGGCTGACTTTGAAGAGGAAAATACCTTCACTAAGTGTCTCAACTAGAGATTCTGCTGGGTAGCTCTCAAACTTTTTCTGTGGGTGTATTCTCTCTGTATTCGAGCACATGAATTCTGAATTAGAGGGATTTGCCAGTTTATTTTTGCAGGGGCTCATAAAATCTTGCTCCCTCTGGTGACTGCAACACTGAAGGTTTTCTGGAGCTGCTCCAAGCTGCCCATTTCTCTTGGTGTTAGCAACCTGCAGGCTGGTAGCTTATTCCAGGTCCTGTCAGTGCTCTGAGTCTAGTGATACAGAAACCAGCATCTTGGGCAGCCCCCAGAATAGTTGGAATATAAACATACATGTAATTCTCTTTCTACCCCAAGAAGGAGGCTATGGAGCTGTATTGGCCTCTATCTGCTATACCACAGGTCCTCCTAAGCAGTATCAAGCTGCCCAACTTTTTTGTTGTCATTGGTCCCTATACCTCTATATCGTCAGGTCCTGTCAGCGCTCTGAGACAGGTGAGACAGAAACCAGTCCCCTGGCAGCTCCCTGCAAAACCAGAACGTTGAACACATGCTCCAACACTTTTCCTTCCCAGGGAAAAGCCAGGAGTCGGTGGTTTTCTCCTACTTATTTTGCACTGAGCCAGGAGGAGCAAGTACATCAAGTGAGTGCTGCAAACCTTCACCTTCGTTCTCAGCAGACTTCAACCTGTGCTCTATCTGTCAGCACTCAGATTCAGGTAAGACAGAAACCAGTCCCTTGAGCAGCCCCACAAAAGGTCTGAATGTTGGATGTACTGGCTAGTCTTCTCCTTCCCTCCCCAAGCAGAAGCCAGGAGCTGCAAATTTTCTACTGATCATTCACACTGAACTGGGAGAAAGGACTACAGCGAGTGAGTGCCATGAGATTTTCTACTGGCTGCAGTGAGGCTGGTATTGCCTTTCCTCGAAGTGCAGGAACCTCCTAACTGGTTTCTGGGTTTCTTAAGAGGGAAACTGATTTATGTATTCTCATTGATTCAGTGTCTCCCTGCAGGGAAGTAGAGTCTGGTGCCTTCTGTTTTGCCATCTTGCTAACATAACTCCTTAAGTGGTTTATATCTTATGGTTTGCATCTTAATTTGCCAACACTCAGGAAAGTATAAATTTTACTGTATGAAAATTACATGTAATTATGTGTGTAAATTATATTTGAATGAATATGACTTAAAAATATATTAATAAGAAATTAACATAACAAAAAATTTTTTTTAATTCCATACAACTATATAACCTAAACTCTCCTGGATATTCTCCCTTGATACTCAGCAATTTATATATCATTAAGTTCCATTTAAAACATGGCTTTGCCTGGATTAAATTTTCTTTTGTTTATTTGTATTTTTGGGGAAGAGATGGGGTTTCACCATGTTAGCCAGGCTGGTCTTGAACTCCTGAGTTCAAGCAATCTGCCCATCTCGGCCTCCCAACGTGTTGGGATTATAGGCGTGAGCCCCTGTGCCTGGCCAAAATTTTCTGATGTATGGTCCATGTTTACCTCTGCTTTAAATATTTTTTCTTTCTATTCTTAAGTATGTTTTTAAACAAATTCTAAAATTTTCAATACCATGGAGAAGTCATCATCCAAGGTTCATCATTTCTAAATAAGAAGTAAATTTCATTCTACATTCATCACTGCTTTCTCAGTGCCTAAGAAATGTCTGCTACATAACATTTAGTAATTTAAAATATATAAATGAATAGAATGTTTTTTGACAATTCACTGTCAAAGCGGTTAAGAAAATTAGGCCTCAGAGTTAGCTCCTGTTTTTAAATCTTGTCTTTGCCAGTTAGAAGTTGTGTGGCCTTGGATAGTGTGAGGCTCATTACTTCTGTTTGCAAAAAGGGTTAATAATAATGATGTTTATATCACATGTAAAGTGCTTGGCTTAATGAGAGCCTAACAAATGACACATTTCCCTTGTCTAAGTGTAGTTATTCAAATAATAATTTCTCATCAATTCTTTTCTACACATTTATCTTAATTGACTGATTACTAACAATCCGTGTTCACTCCAATCAACTTTGATGAGGCTTGAAATGCCAACTAAACTGTTTCTTTACAGCGTTTTACTTTTACTCTCAAATACAATTATATTACTCATTTCCACTTTCAGTAGTTGATAGAATCTAGCAAATGACTAACAAACTAGACCTTCAATAAATGTTGTGTTCCTTAATCACATATTTATACCACTGTTTTTCACTTTCTCAAAGTTCTTCACTTGGCACAAGAACTACATGAGAGTAGAGCCATCTGATCTCATCTATTCTTATATCATTCCACTTGCTTTCCTATCCCAAGCCTGACCCTAGCAGGCTTCTGGTCTGACTTCCTCTTGGTTCTCTAGTTCTAGTTTCTGGGAGGCAGCTTCTGGCTCCAGCCTCTGGCTCTGTTCTCTTGGGTTCCTCACCTTAGCTCTCCTTACAACCAATATTACTGTGGAATCATAGGACATCTTTCTTTTCCATGCCTCACCCACCATCCACTGTCATATAAGAAAAGCAACAACTGATATCCTGCAGGGCCAGGCGTCGAGTGTGTTTGTTATATTTCCTTCAGGCTGCTGTTTTATTTTTATTAACAATAATTTATTATATATGTATGTATAGCATATTATTAAATATATTTATGTTGTAGGAAAAACCAGGTTCTTGTCACATGACCAGGAAAGATCAGGCTTGCAAACACTTTGAAGGGTGAAGAAGAACAGAATTCATTGGGTGAAAAATAGAAACAACACAGCAAAATGTGATGAAGTCCTGCTAACAGGCTCGCCACCTCACCAATTAAACCCAGGTTTCCACACAGAACAGGAGGGGCCAGGTCCTTCCCACTGCAAATTGCGCAAACTTCTGTGGCTCCACCCCATTCTCTCAGTGCACAGGCTGATTGGAAATTCTCCAGGGACCTCTTTATACTTGACTATCTCATTTATACATAGTAATATATAACATTTAATATTTCTATAATAATTTATTTCTCTGGCAAATATTTATATACTTATCACAGGAAGAAAATATTACAGACATTGTTGAAGCTCCTTCTTATCTATGAATCTAAACATTTTGTTTTTGAACTAAAGGTTTGCTCATTGCTCTAGGGTGATGTATATGTGACTGAAAATTACTTGGTAAAACTTAAGTAACTCCTAAGGAGTGTGGTGCTAAAATCAGCTTAGGAGTCCTTCTCTTCTTTCTTTCTTTCTTTCTTTTTTTTTTTTTTTTTTTTTTTTTGAGACGGAGTTTCGCTCTTGTTACCCAGGCTAGAATGCAATGGCGCGACCTCGGCTCACCGCAACCTCTGCCTCCTGGGTTCAAGTAATTCTCCTGCCTCAGCCTCCCCAGTAGCTGGGACTACAGGTGTTCACCACCATGCCCAACTAATTTTTGTATTTTTTTTTTTTTTTAGTAGAGACGGGGTTTCACCATGTTGCCCAGGATGGTCTCAATCTCTTGACCTCGTGATCCACCCGCCTCAGCCTCCCAAAGTGCTGGAATTACAGGCGTGAGCCACCATGCCCGGCCCTCTTCTTTCTTTGAAGCATGTCTACCAGAAGCTTCTGGTAGGGGTCCACACTATGAGAACTACTCATAGTTTTACTCTTACTCTAGTTATCCTCACTTAATGCAACTCAAAATTTGCATAAATCAACAAAGCTTCAGAATGCATTTCTGCTGCTCTCCAACAAGACCTGAAGACTGACACTAATTCTATATGATAAAAGCAGGTAGATGATTTAGGTTTATTGAATCATAAACTTTTGTGACAGAACCAATTTCCTTCTTTTTCATTCTTTCCCATTTAGGTAAGGCATATTTTTATTTGTTTTATAGCATAATATTATATTAATTTTGCCTTGAGATGAAGTCAAAATTAGCAACAGAAAGTTTTCTTTATCTTGTAGACTCTCCATCTGAAGAGGAACCCAATGCTGGACAGACCAGACACTTCATCTCCAGGAGAGTTAGGGCTGAGCAGAAATTGATGTGGGCAGGAGGGGACGGAAAAAAGACCGTAAGAGATGGAAGGGATCTGATGCTATCCCTTCTGAAGCACATTCCACTCCAGACAGAAAGGTGATAAAAAAAAAATAGCAGGACTATTTTAAACCAATGGCTCTCAAGCTTTCATCTGTATCAGAAAACTCAGATTGTTGAGTTCCATCACCAGAGTTTCTGAAGCCTTAGGTCTAGGGCCACTGGAGAATTGAAATTTCTAGAAAATTTTCAGGGTATGCTGGTGTTGCTGGTCTGGGAATCACGTTATAAGAACCACCATCTTATACCAATCCCAATACTCCAGGTCTATGCATAAATGCATAACGTAAGACTCTCTTTTGGGTAACACATTGAACTTCTGTAAGCTTCTGGATATTATTGTCATAACTCTGGGTTACACATTGCAGTGGGATCATTATTATTCCCTTAAAATATTTTAATCTGTGTTCAAAAACAAAACTCTTGGAAACCAACTTAAACTATCAAAGCCTCAGCTTCCATAGTCATGGCTCTTTTAGAATTTGTCTAGTGGGTTTTCTGGTGAAAACTAGACTGCCCCCAAAAAGCGTTGACTCCCCTTTATCAGTGACCTTTGCTTGAGTCACTTTCTAGACATTATTAGAAGGCAACAAGGAATGGAAAAACACATATTAAATTGATATCCCACATGCTGACTGATCCAGATTCAAACGGTAACAGAGACAACTGAAGACTGAAAATAAAATAGCTTCCTGTTGATAGCATCCTGGTCTTGCGGCATACCTGCTGCTTTTATGTTCTCATTTTGAATACAGAATTTCTGCGTTTTTAAAAAATTATAGCAGGTGACCATGGATCAATTGCTATAAAGTTTAATTTGTATAAGGAGCATGCTGGGTAACCCAGGAAACACATTCATCCTCATCGTAGTAATAATGCATTTCCTATGTGCCAGGTGTCATACATTTTATGGGTGTTATTTCATGTACTCCTCAGAATAACCCTGCGAATGGATACTACACTTATACAGGAGGAAATAGGCACAGAGAGATTGAGGTATGTACTGAAGGTCACACAGTAAGTGGCACAGCCAGGATGTGAGCCCAAATAGTCTGCTCTTAACCACTAAGATATAGTAGCCCTGATGATTCCATAGACTCTGCTACTTTATCTTTGGCTTCATGCTTCAATTTCTCTTTTAAAATTTTTATTTTATTTTATTTTTGGTACAGAGTCTTGCTCTGTCACTCAAGCTGGAGTGCAGTGGTGAAATCATGGCTGGCTGCAGCCTCAACCTCTTGGGCTCAAGCCATCTTCCCCGCTCAGCTTTCTGAGTAGCTGGGACTACAGGCATGCCACCACGCAGAGCTTTAAAAAAAAAATTTTTTTTTTTTTTGTAGAGACAATTTCTTGCCATGTTGCCCAGGCTGGTCTCTAACTCCTGGGCTTAAGTGATCCTCCTGCCTCTGCCTCACCTCTTAAAGTACAGGAGAGCGCCACCACTCCCAGCCCAGGAGTCCTGCTCTGTCGCCCAGGCTGGAGTGCAGTGGCATGATCTGGGCTCACTGCAACCTCTACCTCCCGGGTTCAAGTGATTCTCCTGCATCAGCCTTCTGAGTAGCTGGGATTATAGGTGCCCACCACCACACCAGGCTACTTTTTGTATTTTTAGTAGAGACAGGGTTAACCATGTTGCCCAGGTTGGTTTCGAACTCGTGACCTCAAGTGATCTGCCTGCCCCAGACTCCCAAAGTGCTGAGGTTTCAGCTGTGTGCCCCTGCGCCTGGCCCGTTTCCCTTCTTGAAGCTCTGCCGTCTTCCTCATGTGCTCCACTGCTCAGTTTCAGAGTTGATATAGACCGACCCAGTCATGATCTTCCAGTCCTTCCTAATGTGTCTTCTCATAGCGTGCACCTCATAGAGACAAAAGCACTCACCTTATGATGCCACAATTAGTTGGTTACATGGCCATCTTTTGGGGGGGACTCTTTAAGGGGAGATGTCTTATTCCTCTGTTATATCCTCCACTACTTACACTAGACCTGGCACATAGGAAATGCCAATTAACCAAAGATATATCACAACCCTTTCTCCACACTCTTTATTCTCCTTCATTGCTTTATTTTTCACAGTACTTAGACCTCTTAATATACTATATGTTTTTTAATTTAAAAGTTTTGTTTACTACTTAGCTGTAAGACATGCTTTTTTGGTTTTAATAGATAGGACAATTTTCCAAAATGGTTGTACCAATTTACATTCCTACCAGCAACATATGAGATTCCAAACTGCTACAAATCATTGCCAACCCCTGAAATTGACAAGTCATTTTAATTTTAGCCAGTCTGCTGATCTAGGGTAGTGGTATTCCACCGTGGTTTTAATGTGCACTTTTCCATTAGCACCTTTTCACGTGCTTTGTGGTCATATGTATAGCCTGTATTGTGATGAGGCTGTTGTGTTCAAGTGTTTTGCCTATGTCTTTTAAAAGTTGTGTTGTCTATCATTTTCTTATTGATCTATAGATGTTCTTTATATATTTTCTACATGAATTCTTTCTATACAAAAGAATTTATATATATTTAAAATGGACTCAGCCATTCATTCCTTTCTGTAAAAATATATAAATGTCTGTATAAAAAATACATAATTACTCAGCCAATTCACTCCTGAGTTCAGAGAAATTAGTAATGTGATCAGTTACATATGTGTATAAGAATGTTTGTAGCAACTTTATTCCCAATATCCCAAAACTGGAAACAATAAAATATCCAGGAGAACAATAAAAATTTTAGCATATTTATAATATAGGCTGTAACACAACAAATAATAAATTTCAGTATGTGCTACTACATGATGAATCTCAGATAAAATTTTGAATAGAGGAAGCTGACACAAAACAGTACCTCCCATATAATTCCACTACTGTCTTTCTTGTATATAATTTCATTAATTACATGGAATGTAGTGTTTTGTGTCTGACTCGCTCAAAAAACTAATATATACTGATAAAAATCAGATTAATAGTTATCTTTGGAGAGTTATTATTTTTAGAAGGGAAACAAGGAAACCTCCTGAAAGGCTGAAAATATCCTATCTCTATCTTGATGTGGGTGTTGATTACACAGGTATACATAAATATGTAAAAGTTTTTGTTTTTTTTTTATTGCATTTTAGGTTTTGGGGTACATGTGATGAACATGCAAGATTGTTGCATAGGTACACACATGGCAGTGTGGTTTGCTGCCTTCCGTCCCCTCACCTGTATCTGTCATTTCTCCCCATGCTATCTCTTCCCACCTCCCCACTCCCCCGTCCCTCCCCCATTTCCCACCAAGGACCCCAGTGTGTAGTGCTCCCCTCCCTGTGTCCATGTGTTCTCATATATCATTCTACTCCAAGGTCACGTGCACACGAATGTTCATTGCAGCACTGTTTACAATACCAAAGACCTGGAACCAACCCAAATGCCCAACGATGATAGACTGGATAGGGAAAATGTGGTACATATACACCATGGAATATTACGCAGCCATCAAAAACGATGAGTTCACGTCCTTTGTAGGGACATGGATGAACCTGGAAACCATCATTCTCAGCAAACTGACACAAGAGCAGAAAATCAAACACCGTATATTCTCACTCATAGGTGGGTGTTGAACAATGAGAAATATGTAAAAGTTAATTAAACTGTGCCTACGTTTGTATCTGTTATATCCCAGTTAAAAACAAAGTTTTTCAAGACTTTAAAATATATATATATATATATATATATATATATATATATATATATATATATATATTTAAGTCAGGCACAGTCGCTCATGCCTATAATCCCAGCACTTAGAGATCACCAATCTGCCGAGGCAGGTGGATTGCTTGAGCCCAGGGGTTCAAGACAAGCCTGGCCAACATGGTAAAATCCCATTTCTACAAAAAATACAAAAATTAGCTGGGCATGGTGGTGCATGCCTGTAGTCCCAGTTACTTAGAACTGGGACTTAGATCTCAAGAATCACTTGAGCCTGAGAGGTCAAGACTGCAGTAAGATGTGATCGCACTACTGTACTCCAGCCTTGGCAAAAGAGCAAGACTCTGTCTCAAAGATAAAATAATATATTTATTTCCTGCCTCCTCCATCTTGCCTCATGAGGGCCAGGACTTCTGTCTGTTTTGTTACTATTGCATACCCAGTGTCTAGGTTAGTACCTGTTACACAGCAGGTGTTCAATACTGAATGAATTGACATGCTAATAATGCATGTGTGCCTGCTCAGTGTCCTTATTGAAATTGCACCCTCTGTTAGGCACAACCAGACTTTTATGTTTTATCTACCTCAAACATCCTCCTGGTTAATTAAATCACATTTAAAAAGAATTAGTCCGTAGAAAGAGCCCACACAGAGATTTGTGTGAGAAGGAAAACCACACTGGCATTATTCTGACAGGCAACTGATCAGTGATGTGTAGTTCCCAGGGCTTCAGAGAACACCACAGCACATTTCCAGTGAACATGTCTAGACAACTGAGTAGTTGAATCATATGCACAGTTACAGGAACCTGAGGAATCATTGGCCTGCAATCAAAACAAGGATTTTAACAGAACTTCAGCAATGAATCTATAAAAAGGAAGAGAGTGAAGAGGAAGAGTGAAATATATACAAAAACTTGATATAAGACAAAGGTGGCATTTTAAATTTTATTGGGAATTTGATCGTTAGTTTGAAAAATAATATTGGGATAATTGTTTATGCAGAAAATAAGTTAGTTTCTTATGCATGCCTTGAATGAAATTAAATTCTGGACAGATTAAATATCTAAATGTAAAAAAAAATCTAAATATTTAAAAATATTTAAAAAATATTTAGGAGCACTACCTGTATCTGTAAGAGTATGGGAGACATGCTTTAAACATTATAGGAAGTCTAAAAGCCAGAAGAGAAAAGATGAACAGGTATTTTATATCTATATATAATACAGATATATATACATTAAAAATACATATAATATATATATTATATATACTAAAATATATATATACACACATATATATTTTTGAGTGAATATAACAAAGAGTCAATTTTCCTTGTAAATATAAGAGCTTTTAAAGATTGATAAGAAAGAAAGAAAATAACCTAATGCAAAAATTTGCTAAATATATGAATAGAAAATTCAAAGAAAAGCGTGTAAGTAAAAATGTTAAATCTCCCTAGCAGTCATAAAAATACAAATTAATACAATAAGATGCCATTATTTTATCAATAATTGGCAACAGCAATCTGTTTTTCCATTTTTCTTGGTTCTATAGGGCTTTTTAGACATACCCATTAAATGCCTTTGGAAGAGGCCAGGTGTGGTGGCTTGCGCTTGTAATCCCAGCACTTTGGGAGGCTGAGGAGGGCTGATTAGTTGAGGACAGGAGTTTGAGACCAGCCTGGCCAACATGGTAAAACCCTGTCTCTACTAAAAGCACAAAAATTAGCCGAGCATGGTGATGTCCACCTGTGGCCCCAGCTACTCAGAAGGCTAACGTGGGAGGATCGCTTGAACCCAGGAGGTGGAGGCTGCAATGAGCCGAAGTTGTGCCACTCCACTCCAGCCTGGGCAACAGAGCAAAACTCCATCTCAAATAATAAAAAATGAAATAATAATAATAATAATAATCTATGTCTTTGGAGGAATAAAATGCAATTTAACATTTCCTCTGAGAATTGGAGGACTGATGGTTAAAAACTTCAAATATGTTGTGCAGGTTAGAAATGTGACAAGGAAGAAAGGCAGCTCCTTAAAAATAAAAATGCAATACCTCAGCCTCTCTCCTACTCCTAGCTTATAGGATGAAACCCACTTTGAGATTCTGCTTTTAAATGCGCTGTCTCCACAACCTCCATGCATTCTTGCCTCCCAATATTTGCTGAGAACAAAATCTTAAAGGAATGTTTTTATTTACCACTTACTAAGTAAAAATAAACAAAACTTGTAACTAAGGCAAAGAGAAGATAGCATGCCCTTTTTTAATGTTTATTTTTTATTTTTATTATTTGTTTACTTATTTGAGACAAGGTCTCGCTTTGTCACAGGCCACCTTCTGTGCTAAAGCTATGATCCCTCCCTCCTCACCTTCCCAAATAGCTGGGATTACAGGAGCCCGTCACTATGCCCAGCTGATTTTTGTATTTTTAGTGGAGACAGGGTTTCGTCATGGTGGCCAGGCTGATCTTGAACTCCTGGTCTCCAGTAACCTGCCTGCCTTGGCCTCCCAAAGTGCTGGGATTGCAGGTGTGAGCCACTGCACTTGGCCAGCATGTCCTTTTGATTGTATAACTGAGCATTGTGTAACAGGTCCACCCAAGGACCCATTTAGGGGAAGGTTTTTTTATTTGACTTGCTATTCACTATTGATTAAAGGTCTAAACTTTGTGAAGTTACATATTAATTTGTAAGTTTTTGCCTGTTAGCAAAATGAATGATTTCTGTTCAAGAGAAAATATAATCCTAATGATTAGGGTTCTGTTGTCCTGTAGGATATTAATCAATCTTTAAACCTAATCTAAACTTATTATAACATTCTTTTTCAAATTTTTATATATACTGAGTTTCTCAAATATTCTTTGGATCAGCTTTATTATCATGCTAATTCTCTCATTAATTAATTGAACAAATCCTCATATAAGTCATGTTTTGAATTTTTTGAAAATGTCCTTTGGCCAGGCATGGTGGCTCATGCTTGTAATCCCAGCACTCTGGGAGGCTGAGGCAGGAGGATCCCTTGAGCCCAGGAGATCGAGACCAGCCTGGCCAATATGGCAAAACCCTGTCTCTAAAAAAAATACAAAAATAAGCCGGGTGTGGTGGCATGCACTTGTAGTCCCAGCTACTCAGGAGGCTGAGGTAGGAGGATGGTTTGAGACTGGGAGGCAGAGGTTGCAGTGAGCCAAGATTGTGCCACTGCACTCTAGCCTGAATAACAGAGCCAGATCCTGTCTCCAAAAAAAAAAAAAAAAAATTAAAAATTTTTTAAAAAGAAAATATATTTTGGCACTCTCTTTTAAAAATTTTACCCAATCTTAAAGCCCAGCTCAATGCTTGTTTTAGTCTGTTTTCACACTGCTGATAAAGACACACCCCAGATTGAGTAGCTTTTAAAGAAAAAGAGGTTTAATGAACTCACAGTTCCACATGGCTGGGAGGCCTCACAAGCATGGTGGAAGGTGAAAGGCACATCTTACATGGCAGCAGACAAGCAAAAGGGGAAACCCCTTATCAAATCATCAGATCTCATGAGACTTACTCACTGCCACGAGAACAGTAGAGGGGAAATTGCCCCATGATTCAATTATCTCCCACCAGGTCCCTCCAACACATGGGAATTATAGGAGCTACAATTCAAGATGGGATTTGGGTGGGGAAGTAGCTAAATCATAACAATGCTCATTTTTCCCCAATGAACATATATATATATATTTAAAAAAAAATTCAAAAGGTTTTGGGGGAATAGGTGGTATTTGTTTACATGGATAAGTTCTTCAGTGGTGATTTTTGTCAATACTCATTTTCCCAAAGAAAACTTGCTTAACTCCTCCAGATGATCTCTTTCTGCTCTAAACTCCTATAGTAGTGTTTTTCAGCTAGGCTCCTAGGGTTTCTTGAAGGTGTCAGGGAAGTTAGGGAAGGAAGAAAAGATGAAAAGTGAAGGCAGAGAAGTAATGAGGCTTGACCAAATGGAACTTATGTTCCTTTCCCTCTCCCTCCCCCTCTCCTCCCCTTCCCTCCCCTCCTCTCCTCTCCTCTTCTCTCCTCTCCTTTCAGATGGAGTTTTGCTCTTGTAACCCAGGCTGGAATGCAATGACACAAACTTGGCTCACTGAAACCTCTGCCACTCAGGTTCAAGCAATTCTCCTGCCTCAGCCTCTTGAGTAGCTGGGATTACAGGTGCCCACCACCGCACCCTGCTAATTTTTGTATTTTTAGTAGAGACAGAGTTTCACCATGTTGGCCAAGCTGGTCTTAAACTCCTGACCTCAGGTGATCCACCTGCCTCGGCCTCCCAAAGTGCTGAGATTACAGGTGTGAGCCACTATGCCTGGTCCACTGCTTTTTTTATATTTTGCTTTTCTTGTAAAATAATTTGGAATCCCCTGTTCTATAGCAGCAGTCAGAAAACTGTACCTGTAAAGGATGGGAGAAAATATTTTCTAACTACCCATTTGACAAGGTATTAATAGCCAAAATATGTAAGGAGCTCAAACAACTCAACTGCAAAAAAATCACAAGTAATTCAATTTTAAAATCAGCAAAAGATCCAAATAGACATTTCTCAAAAGAAGATATACAAATGACCAACAGTTACATTAAAAAAATGCTCAATCATCAGAGAAATGCAAATCAAAGTACAGTGAGATGTCACCTCAATTCAGTTAAAATAACTTTTATCAAAAACACAGGCAATAATGAATGCTGGTGAGGATGTGGGGAGAGGGAAACTCATGTACACTGGTGGTAGGAATGTAAATTAGTACAGCCCCTAGGAAGAAGAGTATAGAGATTCCTCAAAAAACTAAAAACAGAGGTGCCATATGATGCAGCAATTCCACCACTGGGTATATATTCAAAAGAAAGAAAATCATCATATAAAAAAGACATCTACACTCCCATCGTATTAGCCCGTTTTCATACTGCTGATAAAGACATATCCAAGATTGGGCACTTTACAAAAGAAAGAGGTTTATTGGACTTAGAGTTCCAGAGGGCTGGGTAGGCCTAACAATCATGGCAGAAGGCAAAGAAAAGCAAGTCACATATTACATGGATGACAGCAGGCAAAGAGAGACCTTGTGTAGGGCAACTCTGATTTTTTTAAAACCATCAGATCTCATGAGAGCCATTCACTATCATCAGAACAGCATGGGAAAGACCTGCCCCCAAAATCCAATCATTTCCCACTGGGTCCTTCACATAACACATGGGAATTATGGGAGCTACATGATGAGATTCGGGTGGGGACACAGAGCCAAATCATATCACTCATGTTTACTGTGGCACTATTCACAATAATGACAATATAGAATTGACTTAAGTGTTCATCAATAGACGAATAAAGGAAATGTGGTATATATACAGAATGGAATATTATTCAGCCAAAAAAATATTAAGTCTTTTGACTATGTTTGATTTTGGTAAAATAAAAAAAAAAAAAAAGAATTCCTGTCATTTACAGCAACATGGATGGAACTGGAGGTCATTATGTTCACTGAAAACTGCATGTTCTCACTCACGTATGGGACCTTAGAAAGTAGATCTCCAGCAAAGACATGGAATCAACCTAAATGCCCATCAATGGTAGACTGGATAAAGAAAATGTGGTACATATACACTATGGAATACTGATATGGTTTGGCTGTGTCCCCACCCAAATCTCACATTGAATTGTAATAATCACCACATGTCAAAAGTGTGGCCAGGTGACATCTTACATACTGTTCTCATAGTAGTGAATAAATCTCACAAGATCTGATGGTTTTAAAACTGGGAGTTTCTTTGCATAAGCTCTCTTGCCTGCCACCATGTAAGACATGACTTTGTTCCTCATTTGCCTTCCGCCATGATTGTGAAGCCTAGTCACATGAAACTGTGAGTCAATTAAACCTCTTCCCTTTATAAATTACTCAGTCTCAGGTATGTCTTTTTATTATTATTATTGAGATGAAGTCACTCTCTGGCACCCAGGCTGGAGTTCAGTGGTATGATCTTGGCTCATTGCACCCTCCACCTCCCAGGTTGAAGTGATTGTCCTGCCTCAGCCTCTTGAGCACCTGGAATTACAGGCACATACCACCATGCCCTGCTAATTTCTCTTTATTTTTAGTAGAGACAGGGTTTCACCATGTTGGCCAGGCTGGTCTCAAACTCCTGACCTCAAGTGATCCACCTGGCTCAGGCTTTCAAAGTGCTGGGATTATGAGTGTGAGCCATTGTGCCCGGCTCTGGTATGTCTTTATTAGCAGCATGAGAATAGACTAATATAGTAAATTGGTACTGGTAGACTGAGGTGCTGCTGTAAAGATACCTGAACATCTGGAAGCAACTTTGGAATTTAGTAACAGGCAGATACTGGAACTCCGAAGAGTTTTCAGAGGGCTCAGAAGAAGACAGAAAGATGTGGGAAAGTTTGGAACTTTCCGGATACCTGTTGATTGGCTTTAACCAAAGTGCTGACAGTGATATGGACAATGAAGTCCAGGTTGAGGTAGTCTCATATGGAGATGAGAAACTTGTTGGCAATTGGAATAAAGGTGACTCTTGCTATGTTTTAGCAAAAAGACTGGCAGCATTTTGTCCCAGCCCTAGAGATTTGTGGAACTTTGATCTCAAAAAAGATGATTTAGGGCATCTTGTGGAAGAAATTTCTAAGCAGCCAAGCATTCAAGAGGTGGCAGGTACTGTTAAAAGCCTTCAGTTTCACGTATGTACAAAGATAGATATGTAATTGGAACTTATGTTTAAAAGGGAAGCAGAGCATCAGAGTTTGGAAAATATGCCTGACAATGTAATATAAAAGAAAAACTCATTTTCTGATGAGAAATTCAAGTCAGCTACAGAAATTTGCATAAGCAATGAGGAGCCAAATGTTAATCACAAAGACAATGGGGAAAATGTCTCCAGGGCATTTCAGAAGTCTTCAGGGCAGCCCCTACCATCACAGGCCTGGAGACCTAGGAAGAAAAAGCTGTTTTGTGGGCTGGTCCCAGGGCCTTACTGCTTTGTACAGTCTCAGGACTTGGTGCCCTTCCTATCAGCCATGGCAAGAAGGGGCCAACATAGAGCTCAGGCTGTTGCTTCAGAGTATGCAAGCCCCAAGCCTTAGTGGCTACCATGTGGTGTTAGGCCTATAGGTGCATAGAAGTCAAGAATTGAGGTTTGGAAACCTCTGCTTAGATTTCAGACCTATGGAAATGCCTAGATGCCCAGGCAAAAGTCTGTTGCAGGCTGGGGTTCTTTATAGTGAACTTCTGCTGGGACAGTGCAGAAGGGAAATGTGGGGTGGGAGCCCCCACACAAAGTCCTCATTGGGGCACTGCCTACTGGAGCTGTGAGAAAAGGGCCACCATTCTCCAGACCCGAGAATGGTAGATCCAATGACAGTTTACACTGTGTGCCTGGAAAAGCTCCAACACTCAACGCCAGTCTGTGAAAGCAGACAGGAAGAAGACTGTATCCTGCAAAGCCACAAGGGCAGAGCTTCCCAAGACCATGGAAACCCACCTCTTGTATCAGCGTGACCTGGATGGGAGATCATTTTAGAGCTTTCAGATTTTACTGCCCTATTGGATTTTAGACTTGCATGGGGCCTGTAGCCCCTTTGTTTTCGCCAATTTCTCTCATTTGGAATGAGTGTACTTACCCAACGCCTGTACCCTCATTGTCTCTAGGAAGTAACTAACCTCCTTTTGATTTTACGGGCTCATAGGCAGAAGGACTTGCCTTGCTTCAGATAAAAGACTTTAGACTGTGGACTTTTGAGTTAATGCTTAAATGAATTAAGACTTTGGGGGACTGTTGGGAAGGCATGATTGATTTTGAAATGTGAGGACATGAGATTTGGGAGGGTCCAGAAGCAGAATGATATGGTTTGGCTGTATCTCCCCTCAAATCTCACCTTTGACACCACACCTAATCCCCACATGTCAAAAGTGGGGCCAGGTGGAGATAATTTAATCACAGGGGTAGTTTTCCTTCATACTGTTCTCATGCTGGTGAATAATTCTTACCAGATCTGTGAGTTTATAAATGGGAGTTCCCCTACACAAGCTCGCTTGCCTGCTGCCCCGTAAGATGGAACTTTGCTCCTCATTCACCTTCTGCCACGATTGTGAGGCCTCCCCAGCTATGTGGAACTGTGAGTCAATTAAACCTCTTTCCTTTATAAATTACCCAGTCTCAGGTATGTCTTTATTAGCAGCATGAGAACAGACTAATACAAATACCATGCAACCATAAAAAAAGAATAAGATTATGCCCTTTGCAGAAACATGGATGGAGCGGGAGGACACATCCTTAGCAAACTAATGCAGGAACAGAAGACCGAATATTACATGTTTTCACTTATATGTGGGAGCTAAATGATGAGAATACATGGACAGATAGAGGAAAACAACACACACTGGGGCCTATATGAGGGTAGAGAATGGGAGGAAGGAGAGGATCAGGAAAAATAACTAGTGGAAACTAGCTTAATACCTGGGTGATGAAATAATCTGTACAACAAACACGTATGTCACAAGTTTACCTATATAAAAAACCTGAACATGTACCCCTGAATTTAAAATAAAAGTTAAATTTTTTAAAAAAGAAAGTTTTATAAAGATAGAAAGTAGAATGGTGGTGATCAGAGGCCAGAAAAGTTAGGGACAGGTGTAACGAAGAGAAGTTGATTGTGTACAAATGTACGGTTTGATATAAGAAATAAGACCTAGTATTAGATAGATCAGTAGGGTGACTATAGTTTATAATAATTTATTGACTATTTCCAAATAACTAGAATAGAAGAATTCAAATGGTTCTAGCATAAAGACAAATATTTAAGGCGATGGATATCCCACATACACTGATTTGATGTTTACAAATATTATTGTCAGCTGGGCATGGTGGCTCACGCCTGTAATCCAAGCACTTTGGAGGCCAAGGCAGGTGGATCACCTGAGGTCGGGAGTTCAAGACCAGCCTCACCAACATGGTGAAATCTCGTCTTTATTTAAATAAATAAATAAATAAATAATAGTCATACATACTTCTACACTACGTATATCCATTATGCATCAATTAAAAAAGAAAACTCTATCTATAAATAGATATATTTACAGATATATTTATAATATAAAACCATATTACAAAACCATATTATACCTAAACCGTATTACAAATATTTTGAACTTTGTAGGATATATGGTCATTGTTACAACTACTAGACTCTGCCATTGGGGGCCGTGTGTGATGGTTCACACTTGTAATCCCAGTACTTTGGGAAGCTAAGGCGAGAAGATCACTTGAGGTCAGGAGTTTGAGACCGGCTTCACCAACATGATGAAACCCCAACTCTACTAAAAAAAATACATGCACCTGTAGTCCTAACTACTCAAGAGGCTGAGACAGGAGAATCTCTTG
The DNA here is from genome assembly GCF_048565385.1 of Saimiri boliviensis. Taxonomy (NCBI): domain Eukaryota; kingdom Metazoa; phylum Chordata; class Mammalia; order Primates; family Cebidae; genus Saimiri; species Saimiri boliviensis. Next base: position 38,949,610 of record NC_133454.1, on the reverse strand, counting down.
AACTTGGAGGTGGAGGCTGCAGTGGCCAAGATCATGCTACTGCACTTCAGCCTGGGTGACAGAGTGTATTCGTCCATTTTCACACTGCTGATAAAGACATACCTGAGACTGGGCAATTTAAAAGTTCCACGTGGACTTACAGTTCTATTTGGCTGGGGAGGTCTCACAATCATGGTAGAAGGTGAAAGGCATATCTCATATGAAAGCAGACAAGAAAAGAAGAGCCTATGCATGGAAACTCCCCTTTTTAAAACAATCAGATCTCATGAGACTCATTCACTATCATGAGACCAGTGCAGGAAAGACCCAACCCCAAAATTTAATCACCTCCCACCAGATTCCTCCCATAACACATGGGAATTGTGGGAGTTACAATTCAAGATGAAATTTGGGTGGGGACACAGCTAACCCATATTACACAGTGAGACTCTGATTCAACAACAACAAAAGAATCAATCCTGTTCTTGGAGAAAGAAAGCAGCCATAGACAATATATAATTGAACGAGTATGACTGTGCTCCCATAAAACTTTATTTCTAGATACCAATATTTGAATTCCATATAGTTTTCTTGTGTCTCTTTATATTATTTTGATTTTGATTTTTTAACCATTTGAAAATGGAATCTGGGTCAGTGACATGTGCTGTAATCCCAGTACTCGGAAAGCTGAGGCATGAGGATCATTTGAGCCCAATTTTTTGAGACCAACTTAGGCAATATAGTGAGACCCTGACTCAAAAAACCAAAACAAACAAGCAAAACCCAACAACAATAAAATAAAATAAAAGTGGAAGGACCATTCTTAGCTTGCAGCCTGGTTTTGGCCTGTGGCCCATAACTTGTCAAGCCATGTCTTTCTAAAGGGTTTAAGGTTTATAATTCTTTACTAATTCATTTGCAGTCTCTGTTTTTATTGTTTCATGTCAAGATCTTAAGTGTTTAATTGGGTTGTAAGTTTTCTGAGGGAAAACGTATGTCTCATACTTCCTGTAAATGCACAAAAGACCAAGTTCATTGGTGAAAAGCAAGTGTGATAAATGTTGACTAGAAGAATCAATTTTGCCCATGATGATCTTGGTGACAGGAAGCTGTGGATGGTGGGAGATTGGTGCTTTAAGTAGGTGAAAGGTCTATGCAGAAACAGAACAGAAGCCTCAGGAAAATCCTTGAAAGACAGCAAGAAATGGCATTAGATGCAATATTGAACTTTTATTAAGATGGAGAGAAACTAGGAAGTAAATGTCTCTTTTTCATCCAAGCCATGAAATCAAAGTGAAGTCAGGCAGTGAAAGCCAAACTCCTGTGCACTTGCATTTCTGCAATGCTCCAGTATATCTTTTTTGATCAAAATAGTCACAAAGGAATTAATAAGCATTTCCACAACTGCTCCTTTGGCTACAGTGTACCTTACTACCTTTGACCTAGTGCTCCAATTGGCTCTTCAAAATGCAATCTGAAATTCATCATTTTCAAAAAGCCTTTCCCTCTTTCCACTTCACTCCCATTCCCAACACAGGTACAAACACACACGCACACACACACACACACACACACACTGCCTTGAGCAGGCCTTCTCTAGCACAGGGATAGTTACTCTCTTTCTGTTTACTATGTCTCAGACAGTGGCTGATGCACTGGAGGACCTCATAGAGTTGTTTTGTTCATTGGTTTTTTGTTTTTGTTGTTGTTGTTGTTTGTTTTTTCTCACTCTGTCACCCAGGCTGGAGTGCAGTGGCATAATCTCAGCTACTGCAACCTCCACCTCCTGGACTCAAGTGATTCTCCCACCTCAGCTTCCTAAGTAGCTGGTACTACAGGGACATACTGTCACACCTGGCTTTTTGTAGAGATGGGGTTTCACTATGTTGCCCAGGCTAGTCTCAAACTCCTGGGCTCAAGCAATCTACCAGCCTTGGTCTCCCAAAGTGCTAGGATTACAGGTGTGAACAACCAGGCCTTTTTTTTTTTAATGTAGTTTTTAAATAGAACTTCTTCAAATCCAGCCATTCAGAGAAGCACCTCATTTTTAATGTGTTTTTATCTTTGTTGCCTAGGAGCAGGGAAGAAGGGAAAAATGGAAAACAAACTAAAGGCAGATTGCAGTGCAAATCCTCTGTAGATCCTTCCTTTAAACACTAGAACAGTGCTCCTCAAACTACCATTGCTGGACCCCACCTCTAGAGTTTCTAATTCAGGAAGTCTGGGAAGGAAACTAATATTTTACATTTCTAACAAATTCCCAGGAAAGGCTGATGCTGCTGGTCTGGGACGACAGTTTGAGAAACAATGCTTGAGAAGCTGAGCTCTATCTACTACTGCTCTATACCATGAAGAAGTGTGGGAAGCTTGTCTTCTGACTTAGTGACTTCCATTCCTATCATCTACTACGTTCCATCTCCAACCTCAGATTGCTGATTCCTCCTCCCAGCGCCGTATTATTATTGTCCTCTAGGTAGGTTGCTTTCAAACACTCCCACCAAAAAGAAAAAAGAAAAAAGAAGCACATTAGAAGGTTTCATATTGAAGTAAAAATAAATAGTAAAGCTTTCTTTTACATTAAAAAAATTAACCTTTAAAAGGGTGTACAGGCCAGGCACAGTGGCTTGCACCTTCCCAACACTTTGGAAGCCCAAGACAAGAGGATCCCTTGAGCCCAGGAGTTTGAGACCAGCCTGGGTGATATAGTGAGACTCCACTTCTATAAAAATGTAAAAATAAAATATTTTTTAAAAACAGGGAGTACACTTGTGTAAGCTAATAAAATGAAGCTCCAGGAAGACAGCTTCAGAGCTTATGGGTGAAAAAGAAGCTTTGCCTACAGGAAATTACACAATCCAAGTCACACCTATCACTTGGGGCTACATCCATCTCAGGGCAGACATTAAGGTACTAAATCTCTGCCTAGGTCATAATTTTATATCACTATCATTTGAAACCACACATCTTGAGTTCTGCTTTTTGTAGCTCTGTGGTGATAACTGGGACCACAAACAGATATAAAGCAAAGTCACAATTCCTAGGTGCATGGAAGTCAGGGAGATGGGACTGTGGCTGGGAGTATCTGAGAAGTGGAGGGAGGTTAAGATCTGGAGAGCTCAAGGGGCAGAGGGGAAGAGAAAGTTCTTTCTTAGGAAGAAGTAACTGCAGCCTCAGAGTCAGAGGGATAGGGATAGAAGGCTGGCAGTGTTGGCTGCAGGGAACTGAGGGAGAAGAGGCGAGAAAAGAAGGAAGGCGGCAGATGCAAGGACTTTGACAAGCAAAGAAATTTAACGTGGATAAGTTGGGTTCTGATTGTATCTTATACAATCTCCATAAGGTGACCAGAATGACATTTCTAAATGCAAATATGACCATGCTTTGCCTATGCTTAAGTTCTTCAGTGGCTCCCAATGCTGTCAGGATTGAATTGAACTCCTTAGCAGAATCTGGGCTCCTGCATTCCTCTGTAGTTCCCACTCCAGAAACATCCCTGTCCCCATCTCTCTCTCTCTCTCTTTGTCTCTCTCTCTCTGTCTCTGTCTCTCTCTCTCTGTCTCTGTCTCTCTCTCTCTCTCTCTCTCTATGTCTCTCTGTCTCTCTCTCTCTCTCTCTCTCTCTCTCTCTCTCTCTCTCTCTCTCTCTCTCATACACACACACACCCTCTCCTTCAGCTGTGTTGCCTTGGTCCTTCTGGGCTTTGCACACTCTCTCACTTCTGTGGGCTTCAGCTTCCGCACCCTCTGCCTTCCCTCACACTCTCACCTGATTTAAGACTCTCTCTTTATTATACTTATTCTAGAACTCAGAAGAAGGGTGTTGCTGGGCATGGTGGTGATCGCCTGTGGTCCCAGCTACTCAGGAGGCTGAGGTGGGAGGATCGCATGAGCCCAGAAGGTTGAGGCTACATGAGAGCTATGGTGGCACCACTGCACTCCAGCCTAGGCAACAGAGTGAGCCCTGTCTCAAAAAAAAAGAAAAAGAAAAAGAAAAAAAAAAGAAAGATAGATAGATAGATAGAAAAAAGAAAGGAAAGGGTGCGTGCCCCACCTGTGTGCCTTCTGGGATCCATGACTCTCCATGGTCAATTCCGGTAAAGGCCCGGGGGCGGCAAACAGTGGATAGGTCTTTATCAGTTGATTGTCTGTTTCCCTCTCTGTCTGCCCTATTACACTGTGAGTTCCTTGAAAACAAGAACTGCATCCCAACACCTAAAACAATGCCTGACACACAGGTAGGGAATATTTGCGGAATTAATTTTGAAACAATGATATTATTTTTAGAAAATACACCTTGAAATTTTGAATTAAAAATTAATCTATAAATTCAGAAAATACAGAAAAATACAAAGGAGGAAGTAAAAATCACTTGGAATTGCTCTGCTCTGAGATAATCCCTTTCAGTTTATTCTGAGAATGTTTGAGAAGTTTTGAGAAAAGGAACACTATGTAAAAAATAAAATATAGGGAAAAAATTTCTGTGTGTCTTTCAGAGGATGGAATTAAAAAAATAATTAGGACATTTAAGACTCCAGGTATGAGACGTTAAAGTTATGGACTAGTTGGGACTAGGAAAGGAACTAAGATGAATGTGATTAAGTAGTAGATGAAATAACAGGACTTGAAAATGCGTTAAAGGCGGTGGTGGGAGGGGAATAGAGTAAAGGAAGAATATCAGATGACCATAAAAGTTAACAAAATGTTTAAGTAAATGAAAGATTTGGAGATTGGATGAGTAGAAGTATTCTTCACTCTCTCCCTTTATCATATGTCTACTGGGCACATACTGCATCCCAGGCACTGGTCTAGGTTCTGGGATCCCTCAATGAACAAAACAGCAAAACCCATAACCCTCCTGGAGCTTCAGTTATGGTGGTGAAAATGATGTTACCAGATAGAGAAACAGGCAGATTGAGATTGCGAGATCAATCAAGAACATTTAAACAGTCGTTTAAAGAGTTTTGAAAGAGGCTGTGTCTTCCTTTCATTCTCTGAACGTATGTGTGGGCTGACAGGGGTAAAGCATATTCAGGGCTGCCATACCATAGTGAGATGGGGTCTTTCTGTCCAGAAAAGAGAAAGGACAGGTTGCTGGAGAGAGGGGAGTAGAAACCCCTAATTATGCAATGGCTGTTGTTAGGTTCGTGCCAGATGTGGATATGGGTGGAATTCCTTCCTGACAAAAACTGAAATTAGTTTATCTCTGAAAAGAAATTCCCTAATCAAAAATTTTGTTACTAGTCAATAGTTGGAAAAGCCCCCCCAAATTTAAGAAACTTCTGAATGAAAATACTAAATAAGGCCAGGCGCAGTGGCTCAAATCTGCAATCCTGGCACTTTGGGGGGCCAAGGTGGGAGGATCATTTGAGCTCAGGAATTTTAGACCATCCTGGGCAACAGAGTGAGACCCTATGTCTACAGAAATTTTAAATATTAGTCAGGCGTGGTGGCACACATCTCTAGTCCCAGCTACTTGGGAGACTGGGGTGGGAGAATCACTTGAGCCCGGGAGGTAGAGTCTGCAGTGAGCCATGACCGTGGCATTGCACTCCAGTCTGGGCAACTCAGCGAGACCTTGTGATATTGTTTGGCTGTGTCACGACCCAAATCTCACCTCGAATGGTAGCTTCCATAATCCCCATGTGTTGTGGGAGGGACACGGTGGGAGGTAATTGAATCAAAGGTGCAGTTTCCTGACACCAATCTTGAGGTAGTGAATGTCTCACAGGATCGATGGTTTTATAAATGAGAATTGCCCTACACAAGGTCTTTTCACCTGCCTCCATGTAAGATGTGATTTTGCTCCTCCTTTGCCTTCTGCCATAATTGTGAGACCTCCCCAGCTATGTGGAACTGTGAATCAGTTAAACCTCTTTCCCTTAGAAATTACCTAGTCTCAGGTATGTCTTTATTAGCAGTGTGAGAACAGACTAATACACCTAGTTTCAAAAAGAAAAACTAAACACTAAATCTAAATAAATAAAATGGCCTGATTATGGTTTCATGAGCATATTCACTTTGTGAAAATCGTTGAGATCAGCCCTTATTATTTGTACATTTTTCTTCCTTTTTTTCTTTCTTTTCTTTTTTTTTTTTTTTTTTTTTTTTTGAGATGATGTCTTGCTCTGTTGCCCAGACTGGAGTGCAGTAGTGTTATCTTGGCTCACTGCAACCTCTGCCTCCCAGGTTCAAGAGATTCTCCTGCCTCAGCCTCCTCGGTAGCTGGGATTACAGGCACCTGCCACCACGCCTGGCTAATTTTTGTATTTTAGTTGAGAAGGAGTTTCACCATGTTGGTCAGGCTGGTCTCAAACTCCTGACCTCATGATCCACCCACCTTGGCCTCCCAAAGTGCTGGAATTACAGGCATGAGCCACCATGCCTGGCCTATTTGTACATTTTCCTGAATGCACATAATACATCAACAGAAATTTTACCTAAAAACATTCCGGTTACTTAACTAGTTAGTCGGCTGCAGCCAGTTATTAGGACCCTTTAAGCTGTGTGTTCCCTAATACCAACACCTTAGTGTCATTATGAGCTTGTAAAAATAATGTGTATAAAGTGTCGGCCCTACTTCTTGACATACAAAATGCCCTCATTTATGTGAGGTCCTTATTTTCTCCAATTTCCTTATTTTACACCTTCACTGGTGTTATCTTTCTTTTTTTTTTTGACAAGGTTTTACTCTGTTGTCCAGGTTGGGATGCAGTGGCATGATCACAGCTCACTGCAGCCTCAGCCTTGACCTCCTGGGCTCAGCTTCTGAATAGCTGTGCCTACAGGCATGAGCCACCACAACCAGCTAATTATTGTATTTTTTGTAGAGATGGGTTTTCGCCCCATTGCCTGGGCTGGTCTTGAACTCTTGGGCTCATGTAATCTGCCCACCTCGGCCTCCCAAAGTGCTAGAACTACAGATGTGAGCCACCGTGCCTGGCCTTTCACCAGCTTTCTAGGTAGGAGTTCCTAATGAAGTCAAAGGGAGATGCTACTGGACCGGATACACCAAAGGCTGAAAAGCAGAAGACAAAATATCTGTGCCCCAGAAGGAGCCAATGCCAGCTAGGCCCTGGGACTCCTGAGTAATAGGGAAAACAAAATGATCGCTGTCATAATTGAAATGCAGCCAAACACTGCTGCTGAAGTGCCAATGATAATACAATGATGGGCAGCTGAAATTACAGGATTTGCTCACTTCGTAGATTTTCCCCACAGAAACATAGAGGGGTAAGTCAAACAGACGGCAATATGAAATATCAAAACAGTGGGTTTTCCCAAAGATGATTATAGCAGGGAATTTGGGTTTGCTTTTTGGTACCAGTCTTACAGGAATGTTTGGTTGACTCATTAAAATCCAATCAATGGCTATTTTCACATGTGCCATCTTCCGATACAGGATTTGGGGGAATGGTCATATTCTGCTGTCAGCAGCATGTGGTATTAACTTGCTGTTCTTAACTTGCTTTCCCCTGAGTTTTCTATTCTTCCTAGTTTGGTGCCATCAAAGGTAACCTGACCAATCAATGCTCACCTAGCAAGGGAATATCTATGCTCTAAAACTTCCCCTGGATTACTCCCTCTGAAGCTCAGGAACCCGTCTCTACCCTTGGGTACCTTCATTCCCCATAGCCCTGGCCTGAGGTGGCACTGTGTGGTGCTAACGTAGTCACCATAGGAATCCCCTCCACATCACACATAATCGGTTCAGCGTTCCCCCATTAACATACCATCCCTTTGGGGTAGGAGATTCTGTTTTCCATGAATACTGTGTCACCTTAGACACATGTGGGTTGGATTTTGTTCTTTGTAGATTTCTATTTTTCTTTTCTTTTTCTTTTGTTTTCTTCTTTTTGACATAAGATCTCACTCTATCCCCCAGGCTGCAGTGCAGTGGTTCAGTCATGGCTCACTGAAGCCTCAACCTCCTGGGCTCAAGTGATCCTCCCACTTTAGCCTCCTCAGTAGCTGGGATCTCAGGTGCACACCACCATGCCCAGCTATATATATATATATATATATATATATATATATATATATATATATATTTTTTTTTTTTTAGACAGTCTTGCTCTGACACCCAGGCTGGAGTGCCATGGCACAATTCTGGTTTACTGCAACCTCTGCCTCTCAGGTTCAAATGAGTCTCCTGCCTCAGCCTCCCAAGTAGCTGGGATTATAGGTACCTGCAACCATGCCCAGCTAATTTTTTTATTTTTAGTAGAAATGGGATTTCACCATGTTGGCCAGGCTGTTCTCGAACTCTTAACCTCAAGTGATCTGCCCACCTCCGCCTCCCAAAGAATTACAGCATTTTTTGTAGACTTAAGATCTTACTGTGTTGCCCAGGATGGTCTCCCAGGCTCAATCAATCCTCCTGCCTCAACCTCCCAAAGTCTTGGGATTTCAGGTGTGAGACACCAGCACCCAGTTGTTCTTTGAAATGTAAAGTATCAATTCGATCCACCTGTCACTTAAATAAGAGGACATTTATTATTTAAAACTACATATGAAACAAAAAGCTACTTGCTCCAAATGTGATAGCACGTATATGGTTGGGTGAAAAGATTCCAGCCTTGGTTCAGCAGAACATCTGATCTTGTCTGGCCTTGATGTCTTATGGTCTTGGGACTTCTTCTGACTTTCAGGGGACATTGAGGAATGAGACACAGATACAGGAAAAGTGACAAACAGAGTTTGATTTCCTAACCTCAGTATCTCCAGCTCATTTCTTTATTATTACTACAGAAACAGGGGTGGCACTTCAAAATGTTTCTGGTCCCTCTCCCCTCAGTCTGAGCATATGGCATAACTGCTCTTCCTACCCTATGAAGGTGGGGACAGACAGGTGAAGGCTGCTCTTGGCTAGAGTTTGGGACTGATTTTTCCCCTTGAAATGTAGGCCCACAAGGCAAGCATAAGAGGTGTAGGGAGTTAAGACTGCATGCATCATCCAAGGAATGATTACGCTCATTATCCCTGTAAGAATGAGGCTGGGTGTGGTGGTTCAGGCCTATAATCCCATCACTTTAGGAGAGTGAGGCAGGTGGATCATGAGGTCAGGAGATGGAGATCATCCTGGCTAACACAGTGAAACCCCATCTCTACTGAAAACACAAAAAATTAGCCAGGCGTAATGGCATGGGACTGTAGTCCCAGCTACTCAGGAGGCTGAGGCAGGAGAATGGCCAGAACCCAGGAGGTGGAGGTTGTAGTGAGTTAAGATTACACCACTGGCCGGGCGCGGTGGCTCACGCCTGTAATCCCAGCACTTTAGGAGGCCGAGGCGGGTGGATCACGAGGTCAAGAGATCAAAACCATCCTGGTCAACATGGTGAAACCCCGTCTCTACTAAAAATACAAAAAATTAGCTGGGCATGGTGGTGCATGCCTGTAATCCCAGCTACTCAGGAGGCTGAGGCAGGAGAATTGCCTGAACCCAGGAGGCGGAGGTTGCGGTAAGCCGAGATCACGCCATTGCACTCCAGCCTGGGTAACAAGAGCGAAACTGCCTCAAAAAAAAAAAAAAAAAAAAAAGATTACACCACTGGATTCTAGCCTGGGTGACAAAGCAAGACTCTTAAAAAAATTAAAAATAAATAAATAAAAAGAATGAGAACTGGACAGTTGGGCACGGTGGCTCATGCCTGTAATCTCAGCATTTTGGGAGGCTGAGGCAGGTGGATCACCTAAGGTCAGGAGCTCGAGACCAGCCTGGTCAACATGGCAAAACCCCATCACTACTTATAATAAAAAAAATTAGCTGGGTGTGGTGGTGCACGCCTGTGGTCCTGGCTTCTCGGGAGGCTAAGGCAGGAGAATCACTTGAATCCGGGAGGTGGAGGTTGCAGTGAGCTGAGATTGCGTGCCACTACACTCCAGCCTGGATGATAGAGCTAAACTGTATCTCAAAAAGAAAAAAAAAAAAAAAAAGAGAGAGAGGAGAGAGAGAGAGAGAGAGAGAGAGAGAAGCACTGCAACACTGACAATGGCAAATGGCAAGCTTATGAGTCAAGTGATACACGAATGATAAGCGCTTGATAATTATGTGACATGGAGGTGAGCAATCACTTCCCTAGTGGGCCTCAAACTCACCCAAGTCAGGAGGTAAAGAAGGTACGTATCCGGTGGCCCGTGAGGTGCCTTGTACTTTCTACAGAAAAGTGTGTGGGCAATTTGTGGCCTGGCTTCACCTTCTCATCTGCCTGCCTTTACCACCCTGAGTCCATAATCTTATATGGGTCATCATCAGAAGGAAGAGTTTTGGGCATTTAGGGATGATTACAACCATAAGAGAATCTTCTTGGTTGTGCAAAAATTTATCTTAAATTCAGGAAGTTGTTATCGAGGTTCAAGGCCACTAAAATTATATGCAGTTCTTAAAAATTTCCGTACATTTTTGGGGAGGGGTTTGATCACTTTCATGAAATTTTCAAAGAGACTCATGATCTCCAATAGATTTTGAACTATGGCTCCAGTAAATCACTTGACAGTGGGACAGAGAAGAAACAGAAAATTGCCTTAGCAAATCTTTAAAGTGAGAGAAGAAAATTGATACAGTGGAGTAGACTTAAGATTTGCTTTCTATTGTGGAGGTAAAAAACTGGGAACAGTATATGGTCATCAATACAGATAGCCTTACAGATTGTGGTATACTCAAACTGTGAGATATAATAAAGATATTTTATTATGATGAAGACATTTGTTCTATACCAATTTATTTGTAGGGTTTTCCATGATGTGATCAAAAAGTGAGAAGAGCAAGAATCAGAGAAGTCTTTGCAATATAATTCCATTTTTATAGAACAAATCATGACAAACTTCCTTTCCCCTTACATATGTGTGTGTGTGTGTGTGTGTGTGTGTGTGTGTGTGTACATACAATATGAACAAGGAGAAAATACCTAGAAGACCAGATATCAGATTGTTAATGGAGAGGAACCAAGAGCAGGTGAGGGTGAGTTATTCAGTGAGGGTCAAATGAACAAACAAGCAAGCAAACAAATAACAGCAAAAAGACCCACTCTACTGCAAAAGGAAGGTCTATAATAAGAACTGCAGGCATGATATGAACACAGTTATATAAAATTAAATATATGTCCATATATGTATAAGGAGAGGCATGGAAGAACGGTGATTCAAATGTTGGTTATCTCAGGAGAATAGCAACTGACATTTTATTCTATTTTGCATATTTTCTGAAGTTGATTCTTTTAATTTATTTTGTATAATTAAAAAAATTAATTGAGATGAGGGTCTCACTATCTTGGCCAGGTTGGTCTTGGACTCCAGGCTTCAAGTGATCCTCTCACCTTGGCCTCCCAAAGTGCTGGGATTACAGACATAAGCCACCATGCCTGGACCCTAAAGTTGATTCTTAACTCTTTTTCTCCTCTTTTTATAATTCAGCTATTATGTGACTGATGTGTATTATTTATATAATCAGAGAAAACTTAAAATTTCATGGCAATAAAAATTATTTTTATTTCAAGTGGCAATTTTCATTCTCTGTGCATAATTCTAGTAGTCACGAAGTTCATTATTTTCAGAAATGAGACATGAAAAGCACATAAGTCGTGGTTTCTGTATCATGCACCCTAGTTGGGCAGATTCAGCAAGGATGTGGCATGTGGGTAGGTGCCAATGTGAGTGGCACCAATGGAGTAGCGTGGCAGTTGGGAGGAAAGTAACTTACTAAATTCAGCTCAGTGGATTTAGAGAAGAAGGTTAGAATGTGAATATTCTGTTTAGGGTCACAAATGCTGAGGCAAGAAGCACAGAGCCTGCTAGTAGCATGAATGGGCTTTAAGTGAAGGAATAGGCCATGACATAAGGCTTCATAGGCATTCCTGCACCAGATCTGGGCCCTGGATTACAGACTGCACTTTGATTAATGAAAAACAGCATCAAAGTCCTCCAGAAGCGGACATGAACATGGCTAAAGAAATGGAAGATTTTATCGAACTTCTTGAACTCTGCCGAAAACCCAGTTGCTTAGACATATTTGTCACTCACTATGAGATATTCTGCATTTGCAAAATGAATTCTAAGCATGATTCAGTCTTCTTTGCTGGGCTTATTAATCATCTGGTGGACTTGGTATTAGAAACAAGGAAGTTCCTTGCTCTCTCCACAGTGTGGATGTTCTCAGAGCTGACTTGGATTGGAAAATCCCAAGAGATTTGTTGTTCATAATGAAACTAAGATATGAAACTTGAGCTCATGAAATGCCCTGGTACTAAGGAAGGACCTCTCTTTTTCATCTGTATTTGTCTAAGATAAGTTAGATGACCACTCTGGGCAAAAAAGAATTCTACTTCAATTTGATAAAGCTATGCTCAAGTGACTTCATTCTGTTCCATTCTCTCTCTCTCACTCTCTCTCTCTCTCTCTCTCTCTCTGTGTGTGTGTGTGTGTGTGTGTGTGTGTGTGTGTGTGTGTCTATTATTTTTCTCCTTTCCATCCCTGAATCACCCTCCTTCTCTTCCTCTGTATGGGCTCATCTGATTCTCCAGCAGAATGTTCATGGTTTATTTTTGGTGAGGACACTTGCAAAAGCAGGCAACCTGGAATCATATCAGGGCTTCCATTGCAAGAGTTCTCACTCAAAAACTTTTTATTATCTCTCTTCTTTTATTTTTTATTTTTTAAATTTATTTATTTATTTTGACAGGTTCTTGCTCCGTCACCCAGGCGTTCACTGCACACCTCCACCTCCCAGGCTTAAGTGATACTCCCACTTCAGCCTCCTGAGTCCCTGGGACTACAAGTGAGTTCCACCATGCCCAGTTAATTTTTGGTATTTTCTGTAGAGATGGGTTTTCACCATATTGCCCAGGCTGGTCTTGAACTCCTGAGCACAGGCAATCCACCAACCTCGGCCTCCCAAAGTGCTGGGATTACAGCTGTGAGCCACTACACTTGGCCCCAAAAACCATCTCCCTTGCAAACTAGCCATAATGCCCCCAAGACTTCCAGTAGAGAGTCCATGCATGGCTCTCCACATTTTCCAGAATTATTTTGAAGTTTTGTCTTTCAGAGTTGTCTATAGTAATGAAAATGCCCACCATAGGGGTAGCTCTTTAAGGAGTCATCGAACAATACTTGTGTAAGGAATGACTGAAAGGTAGCTGAGACCAGGTAATCCCAGCACTCTGGGAGCCAAGGCAGCCAGATCATTTGAGTTCAGGAGTTCCAGACCACTAACCCTGTCTCTACTAAAAATACAAAAAAATAGCTGGGTGTGGTGGCAGCTGCGGGTCCCTGTAATTCCAGGTACTCCAGAAGCTCAGGCAGCAAAATGACTTGAACCCAGGTAGTGGAAGTTTCAGTGAGCCAAGATCACACCACTGCATTCCAGCATGGGCAACAGAGTGAGACTCCGTCTCAAAAAAAAAAAAAAAAAAAGTCAGTTGATAGCCAAAGAGGCTTCTGAGAACTCTGATTTATTTGGAAAGCGGACTACCTACTGCAGAACAGTGAGCATATGCCTGTTCTAGCCAGTGATAACTCTTCCATGCTTTCGTTTCAGTTTATTTAAAGTCTATCGTCACTTTATTAACTGTCTAGTGATATAATTTTTTTGTGGTCTTTGAAGGCTAAAAAATGATTTACAATCCATGAAGTTTATATACTTTCTTGAAAAATGTGGCAAAACATTTAGAAAACTATGCTTAAAATGTACTAAGAGTAACAATAAGAAGAATAATATTCATGATAATACAGCACACCTACTATGTAGACAGTACCATGTTAAGTATCTCTCCTGTGTATGTAGTATGTGTGAATCTCAGTTCAGTGGGGCCATATATATTGCATTTTTTCCCTAAAATCATTTTTATAGTTTTATATTCGTTTGTTTTTAGTTTTTTTCACTTTTTAAAAATTTTTTGACTCTTCAAAACTTCAGTTGTTTTTTCAAATTAACATTTAAATGGATTACACATCTTCTATGATTAAAATATGGAAATGTACATGAACAAAATATACACATTTTTTCGTGAATGCCTAGGAAAGAATGATGTCAATCAAATTCATCCAAGGTTTTAAGCAGCAGCATCCATGCAGCCAGGGCATGGTCAGCATTTGAGGACAGAAGTAAATATGTGCAATTCATGCATCCCTTTGAATTCTTTTTTAGTGACTGACTAGCCATGTGCTACAGCTGGACAGTTCTCTTCTGCTTACATTCTTCTGATTCAATTTTAATTTCATTTTAAATTCAATTTAAATTAATCAATTAAATTACATTTCTATTTAATTTCAACCTCCTGAAATGTCAGTGACTTTGATCACCGTAGGTCAAGAAAGCTTTTTTTTTGAGAATCTGGGTCACTTTGAGCTCCCCTTCAGTCTGGGAAGCAAACATCCGATAGATGTAGTGGATCTTGCGGAGCAGAGGTGTTGCCACGCCGGGCTCCATGCTGCCATGTCTGGCTGATGCCTACATTTTAAAATAGAGACAAGGTCTTATGTTGCTCAGGCTGGTGTCAACTCCTGGGCTCAAGCAATCCTCCCTCCTTAGCCTCCCAAAGTGCTGGGATTATAGGCATGAGCTACCACACCTGGCCAAATTTTATTTTCATTTTTTTAAATAAAGATAGTGTCTCACTTTGTTGCCCAGGCTGGTCTGGAACTTCTGGCCTCAAGCGATTCTCCCACCTCTGCCTCCCAAAGTGTTGGGATTACAAGAGTTAGCCACCATTCCCAGCCACTTGCCTAAAATTTAACTTATGTTCTGAGCCTCCATCCCTTTGGGCAGGAAGGAAATTCAGCCTTAACCATCTGGAGTTCCATCTCCTCCCTATTGGTCCACCTAGCCCACATATCTTCTCAGTTCTGCTCACTGCTGCCTTTGTGGCATGCTTGCCTCAGGGAAGTTAGAGGCACCGGGCCCTGCATCTCACTTCCCTGCTGCACCCTGTGATGATTCCTTCTGCGGTCCCACCACAACCTTGCAGTGCTGCCATGGAGTGGGGCTCAGTTCTTCCTGATGCTCAGAACCCACAGACTCTCCCATCACTCTCAATATTAACTCACTTCAGGAGTTATTGTCTTCCTAAATTGCATTCACTTTAGTCGATTTAGGCTCTTGGAAAGAAGTAAGAATGTGAATAATGTGCTTGGGGTCACAAATGCTCAGATAAGAAATGTGGCTTCTCTCCAGCATTTCTCTGGAGCTGGGACTCCAGGAGAATGATTCACTTCCCAAGTAGAAGAAAAAGAGGCCCACTGCATCATCCCTGGCATCCAACTGCACACCCTACCTTTTTCAAGTTCTGTGATCTGACTTCTAGGACCCTCTGGTGTTTCCTTCAAAAATGAGAATAATGGCTGGGTGTGATGGCTCACATCTGTGATCCCAGCATTGGGAAGACAAGCAGGTAGATCACCTGAGCTCAGGAGTTTGAGACTAGCCTGGCCAAGATGGTGAAACCCCATCTCTGCTGAAAACCCAAAAATTAGCTGGGTGTGGTGGCATGTGCCAGTAGTCCCAGCTACTCAGGAGGCTGAGGCAGGAGATCGCTTGAACCTGGGAGGCAGAGCTTGCAGTGAGCCAAGATTGCACCACTGCACTCCAGCCCGGGCAACAGAAGGAAACTCCATCTTAAAAAAAAAAAAAATGGGGATAATAACCTTTGCCTGTGGTGGTGCAGGCCTTAGTTCCAGCTACTTAGGAGGCCAAGTTGGGAGGTTCACTTGAGCCTAGGAGTATTAGTGAGCTATGATTGTGCCACTGTACTCCAGTCTTGGCAATAAAATGAAACCTCATCTCTAAAAAAATAAATAAGTAACCTTTGCGTCTTTATGTTTCTGTGATGATTAAATGTGACAATGTATTATAAATTCTAAGACATACTATCGCTGTTCACTAATATTTATGTTCTCCCCTTGGCCTGAGAGGAAAACATCATGCATCTAAGTCTGCAGCCAGATGAGGCTCTGGTTCTCCACCACTGTATTCCTGGTGTGGTGCCTAGAACTGCCTTGAAGTTAGTAGGTGCTCGGTAAACATGCATGAATGAATCTCGCAGGACAATAGGGTCCAAAGAACATCAGGAGGGAACTTCCATTGTGGAACAGTCATTACAGGGAGGATGTGTTCCTAAGACTTATTGAAAGCAAGAACAGGTCTTAACCACAGCAGGAAGGAATCTGTTCTTGGAAGATTGGCAGGAAATCTCTTGATAGTGTAGGGTGTAAGATACAGGAAAAAGAAAGCTGCTAAAGACACAAAGAAGTGAAAGAATGTCTTCATTGGAAATAAAAATAGGATACTACACCCACATTTTGATTCTCTCTAGGTCTTGTTTCACCAAGTATCCCAGATTGGTCAAGTGTGAGGAGATCAAGACCACTTGGGCAGCCATGGAACACTGAGGTGATTACCAACGGAGGTCTTGGAGTCAAGATAACTTGCCTTGGAATCTTAGCACTGACTTTGCAAGACCTTGGGAAATCACTTCAATCTCTTTAACACTTAATTTGTTTGTAAAATTAGAATAATAATGGTAGCTACTGGAAAAGAGTTGTTACAATGATTCCATTAAATAATAGGGAAAAGTTTTAGTCTATGGCCTGACACTTGAGGGGTCAATGATTGCTATCTTCCTTTACTACACTCTTAGGCAAACCTCAAAGAGGTTGGTAAAGGGGATGAGAAGGAAAATCAACTATCTACCCAGATCTCTATCCTGTGGTAGAAAGGAGTATGAAATGATTCTGACATAGGCCCAGATTGGAAGCTGAGGGTCCTAGTAGAGACATGGCTTCTAGGGGCCACACTGAGGAAATCAAGAATCAAGAGGTCACTGGCCATGCTCTGTGTGAAGAAGAAAGTAATGCAGAAAGTAGCTGACTTTAGAGTTCCTCATGAGAAACTGCTGAGAGGAGTTTCCTTATCATAAGGCAGATTTTATAGCACTAAGCTTCCAAAAGTATCTAAGGACATACTATCGCTGTTATATAAGACATACTATCTATTATATTTTTTCCTTCTTTAACCAGACACTAGGACATTCCAGGGTATATCCCTGATACAATCACCTGCAGTCATCTGTGCAAATCTAAGTATGTCATCAGCAAGAACTAGAGGGAAGAATTCTTCCAAGAGACACAAAGAAATCCCTTTCACACACCAAGAGTCTGTCCATGGAGGAAGAATACTTCCGCTAGTTCACCTTTTCCTTTTATGGATGAAGAAATGGAAGTTCAGAAAAGGGAAGCGAATTGCTTGAGGAGACATCCGGGAGGTCTCTTGACCCTCTCCTGACTTATTGCTACAACACATTTCATTTTGATCTTTCTTCAAATTTGGGTCATGTGAATATCTTTAAAAAAAAAAAAAAAAGATAGGTCTTGCCATGGTGCCCAGGCTGGCCTCGAACTCCTGGCCAAAGGGATCCTCCCACCTCAGCCTCTTGTGTAGCTGGGACTACAGGTGTGAGGCACCCCTCCAAGTTCTATGAGTATCTTATTACTACAAACACACTACAAAAATAATACTGTGATACACACTTTCATGCTTTTTAGTTAAAGCCATGCTGTCCCCTCTGCTCTTGCAGGTGCCAGGAGTAGGTAGACAGTCCTAGGAATATTGTAGGTGAATCTGGGTTCCCAGGGTGATAGCAGTAGTCGTCTGTTTTCTGGAAGACAAACTTCTTCCATCTCCTCGCCTGCCATGGCCTGAGCAGTGCCCTGCTTCTAAGGTGCCTTGTGCTGCTAGGGCTCCCCAGGAATTGGCCCAGAGCACCTCTGAGAAGCATAATGTTTAGAGCCATCTTAGCCAGTTGTGTGGACTTAGACAAATTAACTTGTCCTATACTGTACATTATAAGGTGGAGACAATGTGATGATGTACACATATGTGTTGTTAGTGAATTGTTTATTTTCCTGTTCTTGCTCTCTAACAGCAAGGTAAATATCTGAGGGTAGAGAGAATGACTCAAGCATCTCTGAACTGACTTTGATTTTGCAGCCTGGTTTAATGGAAACAGCAAGGCTTTAGAAACAGACTTGGCCTCAAACCTCAGCTATGCTACCTACTAGTTGTGTGGCTTTGGGTAAGTTATTTGAGTTCAGTTTCCTCATCCGTAAATGACTATTGTGAGGATTAAATAAGACTGTGCACGAATCAACTGGCAGCTGTTAAAGCCTTTCCATCATATTGGTTCTGTTTCCTTTGTAATACAGAGTTTAGGGTTTTTCAACATTTATTACTGCTCCTGATAAAAGAGGCTTTGTAGACACTTTAGGGATTTCCCCCATAAAAATTTAATAGCAGAGATAAACTGTCTATCTGCTCATGGAGTGTATGCATATCTGTCCTTTATACACAAAAAAGATTCTTTTATTGCCTTTGATGACCAATTTTTCACCCAGCTGGGGGTGATATCACCCACACTGAGAATGCACGTCTTTATGAAGTAGCCTGTACTCTACATTACCAGGTCAGTCAGTGACCCATGACACCAGTTTCACCTTGTCTGATGTGGCATCTTGCCAGAGGATTGATAACAATTTTCTGGAAAACATTTATAAAGCCAAGTGATTTGGATTTAGAGATATTATTTAGCTCACAGAAAGCAAGTCTGTTAAACTTTGTGTCATTAAAGGTGACATTCTCATAAGGGAATGGCCACCTGTATTTGTAGGTTAAATAGACTCAGAGAAAACAAACCAATGGCTAGAGAGAGGAGAACAGATCAGAAAGAATCTGCATAGCTCTCTGCAAGAGTTAGGCAAGATAATTTTGAAATTAGATAATTATTTTTTCTTCTACATTTTTGTCCTTTTCTTTAAGCTTCACTCAAGCAGCCAACAGACTGTTTCCCTGGCCACAGAGGTGGGCCAGAGCAATGACTAAATCATAACACACTATTATGTGTCCCCTACCACACTGACCAGATTGTCCCTATACAATCAGGAGGAAGAAAAGTTGTGGTGGGATTTGAAGGGGTGTTCAGTAGAATCTATCCTCATGCTGCAGCACCACTGCTTGCAGTTCTACTGTTGGAATTTTATTGCTTGACTCGTTAATGTTTTTAGCGCTTAAATATTCTCTATTGAGTAAGAGGCATGTTCTGTACAATGAGACAATTAGGTCAAGGCAAAAGGAAGCTGAGGTGATGGGCAGGTAGATTCCAGAGGTAAATTTTTTCGATCTGCTAAAGTTGAAAAGAGTTAACCCGCATCCTACCAACCTAGGCTATCTAGGAGGTGAGAAAGTTTGCCTCTGGAATCTATCCAGGTACCCAGTTGGGACTGGGCTTCAGCTCAGATGTCTGAAGATGTTAAGTCACAGAATCAGAATCTAAGCCAGTGCAACCCGCGGAACATACAATGAAGTATCACGACATTACAAACTTTTTTTTGCTACATGTAAAATCTCTATATCACATTTCTCTGGGGAGCTAGATTCGGTTTAGACCGCATCTATCTACTCCAGCAAAAAGATTTTAGCTAATCTTTAAAAATTTATTTTAAAAACTTATTTTATCTATAATGAATATAAGGAAAGTATTGGAATGAAAATCAAGAATATCAGGCTTTAAGAAAATATATCTTAAGTCCTCTTTCTCTTTCAGTTGCTTGATATTTCTTTTACAAGGGGATATTTTGTAGTATAGGTGGAAGTAGGGGCTTATTTATCATTTTGATTATATATACTCTGTATTGCTTGAGTGATGGACTAGATGCTAATTGACCCATTGTTGGTCAAATAAGGTCATGCTTTCTTTGCATGCTTTTGAGATAAATCAAAGGATGATATCAACTATGAGTCACTCATAGGATTCACATTCACAGAGCCTGGCCTAAGAGTTATATAAAGAGGAACGTTTCAGGAACTTAGGCTAGAAAGGAACAGAGTAAACTGAGTTGATCCACTTAGAAGTTTACAATGAAGTTTCTTCTACTACTGCTCCTGCAGGCCACTGCTTCTGGAGCTCTTCCCCTGAACAGCTCTACAAGCCTGGAAAAAAATAATGAGCTATTTGGTGAAGTAAGTATAGACGCTACAGTATTTATCTAGCTTGATGTTTGTCTTTTAAGATTTATTGCATTAACCACTTTTTTTGTTTCTTTGAAGAACCAGTTGAAAATTGGTCTAGGAGGCTGTCTGCTTTCAGTATTAAGATTTTCTTTGCCAAAGAAGAATATAAAAAAGAGGTATTGGATTTGAAGGAGTGTTATGATATTGGCAACTGAACTTGTTCCTTCTAAAATCCTTTGGCCAAGAAATTTCCATTCAATATAATTGGAGTTCACTTCTGTTATGGTATTTTACACTAGTCATTAAATGTCAGTTAATAATCTGAGATCCGAACAATGATTTCATTAATATAACCACTTCAGGCTGCCATAACTATCTAAGCATATTCCCTTTACCCTCAGTCATGTCAGATATATCTTTATAGGTTTTTTTGTTGTTTTTTTTTTTTATGGAGATGGGGTCCTACTTGTTGCCCAGGCTGGTCTGTAACTTTTGGACTCAAGCAACCCTCTGCCTCAGCCTCCCTGAGTGATAGGATTACAGGCATGAGCCACTATGCTGGGCCTATCTTTATAGCATTTTTAATGGATTTTTTTTTTCAATTCTTAGTTTCTTTTCCTTAATTAAAAAAGTTTTGTCGGCCGGGCGCGGTGGTTCAAGCCTGTAATCCCAGCACTTTGGGAGGCCGAGGCGGGTGGATCACGAGGTCAAGAGATCGAGACCATCCTGGTCAATATGGTGAAACCCTGTCTCTACTAAAAATACAAAAAATTAGCTGGGCATGGTGGCGCGTGCCTGTAATCCGAGCTACTCAGGAGGCTGAGGCAGGAGAATTGCCTGAACCCAGGAGGCGGAGGTTGCGGTGAGCCGAGATCACGCCATTGCACTCAAGCCTGGGTAACAAGAGCGAAACTCCGTCTCAAAAAAAAAAAAAAAAAAAAAAAAGTTTTGTCTCCCTATTCTCTAAGATTATTGTAACATTGAATTTATCATAGTTGTCTACTTTGTTTAGCTTTGAGTTTTTAAGCAAGAAATTTGTATCCCAGCTTATAATAATAATATTAATAATACATGTATTTTTTTTGAGACAGGGTTTTATGCTGATACCCAGACTACAGTGCAGTGGCAATCTTGGCTCACTGCAACATCTGTCTCCTGGGCTCAGGTGATCCTCCTGCCTCATCTTCTCAACTAGCTGGGACTACAGGCACGTGCCACCACTCTCAGCTAATTTTTGTATTTTAATAAGATACAGGGTTTTACCATGTTGCCCAGGGTGGTCTTGAACTCTGTGGCGCAAGCAATCCTTCCACCCTGGCCTCTCAAAGTGCTGGGATTACCGGTGTGCACCACTGTGACCAGCCTGGGTAACCAAGAGAGACTTCCGTCTCTTAAATACATTTTTAAGAAGATATTTCCACTGGGATTCCAGGAACATGGCTCACTGCAGCTTCTACCTCCCAAGCTCAAGTGATCCTCTCACCTCAGCCTCCTGAGTATCTGGGACTGCAGGCATGCACAAACACTCTGGGATAATTTTTGTATTTTTTAGACAGAGGAGGTTTTGCCATGTTGTCCGGCTAGTCTCGAACGCCTGGGCTCAAGCAATCCTCCTGCCTCAGCCTCCCAAAATGCTGGGATTATAGGCCTGAGCCACTGCTCCTGACTGACACATCTTTGATAGCACAAAAAATTATGATTTTTTTTCCCTCATTATAATTGTCCAAGCAATAATAATCTAACCTGTAAGATGTGCAAAATTCCTGGTCTGAAAGCATTAGTGTGTAATTTAGTCATATACATGGAGCTCCCAACAGAAACTTTTCTGTGTGCAATTTTGCATTACTGAATGGATTTTTTTCCAGAGATACTTAGAAAATTTTTATGGCCTTGAGAAGAACAAACTTCCAGTGACAAAAATGAAAGCCAGTGGAAACTTACTAAAGGAAAAAATTCAGGAAATGCAGCAGTTCTTGGGGCTGAAAGTAACTGGGCAATTGGACACATCTACTCTGGAGACGATGCACACACCTCGATGTGGAGTCCCTGATGTCCATCATTTCACAACAATGGCAGGGAGGCCGGTATGGAAGAAACATTATATTACCTACAGGTAATGTTGGTGCATATTGCCCTGTATTTTCTACTTTCCCATAGGTCTGACTCCTAACCTGAACCAGTCAGACACAGCCCTAAATCTGGAAGTAGATAAAGTAACCTCCCTCAATTGTTAACGCTATCTCTGTTAAAATTCATTTTCTCGGCCGGAGACAGTGGCTCACTCCTGTAATCCCAGCCCTTTGGGAGGCTGAGGTGGGTGGATTACAAAATCAAGAGATCAAGACCATCATGGCCAGCATGGTGAAATTGTATCTCTACTAAAAATACAAAAATTAGCCAGGCGTGGTGACATGCCCCTGCAGTGCCAGCTATTTGGGAGGCTAAGGCGAGAGAATCACTTGAACTCAGGAGGTGGAGTTTGCAGTGAGCTGAGATCATGCCACTGCATGACACTGGGTGACAGAGAGAGATTCCATCTCAAAATATATATATTTTTTTTCTTCAGAAGAAAGAACTGTTCACTCGGGTGAGTCATTTGGCTTGCCAGTCCAAAGCAGATTTTAAAAGCTGCAAATGGAAAATGAAACTAAATTTACTATAAATAAGAGAGAGGGGGAAGTTTATAGAGTAGTCAAGATGGATAAATGCAGAATCTGGGATCAGGAGCTAAAAGCATAAGCTTCTGTGAAAGCAAATCCTTTACTCTGATGACCTGTGAGTTTTAAATAAGAAGAATATAAGTTGGATTTTGGTTAAGAAGGAAGTTGTCCAAGGAAAAGTGTTTCTGCACTTAATGAAGCAAGTTTTAAAATCTGGATTCTTGATTTATGAAATGATCCATCTTCCAATTGTGCTAGCAAAAATGAAGTATTATAAGACAAAGTTAACATGTGCTTTCCATACATTTTTTCTCTCTTTTTGCTGATAAAGCATCCATAATTATACACCTGACATGAACCATGAGGATGTTGACTACACAATCCAGAAAGCTTTCCAAGTATGGAGTAATGTTAGCCCCTTGAAATTCAGCAAGATTAACACAGGCGTGGCTGACATTGTGATGTTTTTTGCACGTGGAGGTAGAGAACTTGTACTTCATCTTTGTCATTTGGCATGATCTATAGGATGTATAGAAGGACTAATTTTCTTTCCTTTTCCAAAAGCTCATGGAGACTACAATGCTTTTGATGGCAGAGGTGGAGTCATAGCCCATGCTTTTGGACCTGGAGATGGCATTGGAGGGGATACACATTTTGATGAGGACGAATTCTGGACTATAAATTCCAAAGGTGGGCAAAAAAAAACTAAGCAAACAGGAAAGGAAAACAACAAAAACCCTAACAAATTCAAAATTCTGGTTTCAAAAGACTACATTGTGACAAATGATTACACGATGAAAAATCTTGTTCTGATTATAATTTTGCCTCTAAATCAAATTTAACACTTTGTCTGGACCTCAATTTCACCCCCTGTAAATTGATGATATTAAACTAGATCATCTTGAAGATCAGCTCTAACAATCTATGAAGATTCTATGAACTATGAACTGTTCATCAGTATAAACTCAAAAGAACCTTAAGAAGCTTAATATGAAAAGGTAAAAGCTGTTATTTAGGCAATTTGGGTTTTTTGTTTGTTTTTGTGACAAGCTCTTGCTCTGTCACTTAGGCTGGCATGAGGTGTCATGATGCTAACTCACTATAGCTTTGAACTTCTGGGTTCAAGCAATCCTCCCACTCCAGCCTCCCTAGTAGCAAGGACCACAGGTGTGCGCTATCCGCCTAGTTAATTTTTTTATTTTTGTAGAGACAGGATCTTGCTATGTTGCGTCAAGAGATTTTCCTCTCCCAGCCTCCCAAAGTGTTAGGATTACAGGTGTGAGCCACTGTGCCCAGCCTAGGTGATTACTTTTTGACAGTGAAATCCATAAACTCAAAATCAAACACACTAATTCTGTGTTTGCCAATAATTAGAGGATAAGATGGTCATCTACATGATTCATAATATGCTGACAATTTCTTAGATTCATAGTGAACGAGAAAGAAAAAGTTATAGAAAATCTAGATATTCCTATAGAGAAACACAAGATTATACAGTCATGTAGTCTCATGTGGTCTTGGGATAAAAACTTCAGAATGCCTAATTGAATATTTAACACATTGGGAGCATTTATAGAAGGACTGTAATTTATCAACTCCTTCAGATAGTTGACATGAGGTTAACTAAACTCTGCTGTTATTTAGGGGAATCACTAGCACAGGAAAATCCTAGCCATCATGTCAGAAGCCTTTTTAATTCTTCCATTGGAAATTTTAGATTCTATGACTCCCTCATGTGGAAAGTAAATGCGGAGAAAGTCGTTAAGGATATTCTCTACTCACCATCCTCCTCTCTGGGTGATATTGCACATGTTGAATGTCACTATTTTTTTAGATACTATGTCCACCAGAAAGACTGTTCTAGTCTAACACATAGCCTAAGGCTTAAAGTTTTTGATGAGAAGAGGACTTTTATATTGTTAAAAGACAGATCATGTAGGATTTAGGTACTTGCTGAACTGCAAATCCTCAGTCAGACATGTTACATGTGCCTAAATGTTATCCAAGGTTATTTGGGGGATTGTAACCCTTTCGTCTTAGGATACTTGTGCTAGTTAGCCTCAAAAAATGTTTTGGAATTCTAATGAACCTTAGAAGAGTAATTTTATACAGCTTTCTATAGGTAAAGGAAATTAAGACCAAGAGAAAGTTAGTGGCTAGTTTGCGGAAAAGCTGGGCCAGAACATGCATTCCGACCTCTTAGCCCAGTATTTTCCACCTGTCCATGTTGCCTTATTTTTTAATTGGATTGATTCAATGCTTTCAAAAAATCATGACAATTATAACTTAAAATGCTTATTTTCAGCCTGTTTTGTTGTTGTTGTTTGTTTTTGAGATGGAGTCTTGCTCTGTCACCCAGGCTGGAGTGCAGTGGTGCTATCTCAGCTCACTGCAACCTTCGTCTCCAGGGTTCAGGCACTTCTACTTCAGCCTCCCCACTAGCTGAGATTACAGGTGCTGTTCACCACATATGGCTATTTTTTTTTTTTTTTTTTGAGTGGAGACGGGGTTTCACCATGTGGGCCAGGCTGCTCTCAAACTCCTGACTTCAGGTGACCTGCCTGCCTCAGCCTCCCAAAGTGGTGGGATTACAGGCGTAAGCCACTGAATCCAGCCTCAGCCTGTTTTCTTTTACTCAGTAAATTAAATAAACAAATAAGTTAATGCTTGCTGGCCTATTTAATTACGGTATTGGGTAATGAGGCTATTTGAGTACAGAGATGAAAAGGACACAATCCTACCCTTGAGCACACAATCTAGTGAGAAACAGGATACAAACATAAATCCATTATTTTGAGATGAGGATCAATGGTAGTGGCTCATAGACATATAGGAATTGAGAAAAGGATAAATTCAGGTTTGGCTAAATTGTAAAATCTTTGCTGGACCCATGATACAGAAAATTCTTGAAGGATTTGTGTCTAGACACTTCGAAAGGGAGGTGTAGACTCTTTGCGCTTGGGTACGGGAGAGTATTTCAAGGTCAGGTTCTGCAGCTAACTGATGTGTGACTCTGGGGAAGTCAGTTCTTCTTAACTACAATTTTTTCATAGAACAAAAATGAAGGCATTGGACTAGAAAGCAAAAAATGTTAGGAAGTTTCAAATATTCTGCAAATTGAGATATTTGAGAAAAGGGACATACCTCTCTCTCTTCTCTTACCTACAAAGGTGCGTTCTCCAGGACGTACCACAAAAATGAACAAGGAATTCTTACGGGACTTAAAAGAAAAGACAGATATTAAAGACAGACTATTTTAATCATAGATAAAAATGATGAATTCTGAATGGGGCTCAAAAGAAAAGACAGAAAACACTGTAACTTGGTAGTCCAAATATGTCTAAATTATAAGTATAGACTTTTTTAAGAATTATTTTTTCTTTTTTCTTTGTTTTTTTACATTATTTCCTTGAGTCATATAGAATCTTTACTTTTATTTAGAATCATGTGCAGTAAAAGCATGCACATTAGAGCCAAGAAATTTGGATTTAAATCTTGGTTCAAGCACTTAATTTGATTAATCTTATTGATACTGTTTCCTCATCTGTAATGGAGAGCACAGTGGCTTTCTTTCAGCTGTGTGAGAATTACACATAATGTGTTACATTTCTCGGTGACTCACAGCACCTGAAGCTTAATGATAACCTTATATTTGGGTTTAGGAAAAGACGATTGCTAAAGATATTTTTTTCTAGATCTAGTAAAGCTTCATGAAGAGTAAAACCAGAATTGAGTCATGAGAGTTGAGAATTATTTAGAACAATGAAAACTTTTGAAGGTAGCTGTGAGTTATTCTAGAAATTTTTACAACAGAATATATTTTATTTGTCTACTAGTAAGGCAGTCCTTAACCAGAGGCAATTTTGTCCCCAGGGGTCATCCGACAATGTCTGGAGACATTTTTCGTTGTCAAAACTAAAAAGGGATTTGCTACTTGCATTTAGGGGTAAAACCTGAGATTTCTAAACATCTATATTACACAAGACATCCCAGACTACTGGCCTATAATGTCAGTAGTGCTGAGGTTGAGAAACCCTATTCAAAAGGGTATAGAAATAAGTAAAAGATTCTTAAATGTTTCTTTTTCACTGTGTCAGATATTGTGATATTGTCCAAGATGATAATGCATTTCACAGGTTTCTGTCTTTTGATTGGTTTCTTCTTAGGCACGAATTTGTTCCTTGTTGCTGTTCATGAGATTGGCCATTCCTTAGGTCTTGGCCATTCCAATGATCCAAATGCCATCATGTTCCCCACCTACAAATATGTTGATCTCAGCACATTTCGCCTCTCTGCTGATGACATACGTGGCATTCAGTCACTCTATGGTGAGTTGAATTTATTTATCATTTTGCCATATAAAGATACTTTTATGAATAGTCTAACATTATCTATATTTGACTAAAACTTAAATATATGTATTTTGAACTCCATAAAAACCCTGTGAGGTAGGCGACACAGTATTATCTTCATTTTACAGATGAGGACAAGAGACCTAGCATGTTAATGTCAGAGCCAGAGGCAGAACCAGAGGCCTCAAATCTGGTGTTCTTTTTATCTAAGATACCATTGCCTTACAGAGGAGGGCCTGCATATTAAATAATTTATTTTAACTGGAAAAGGAAAGTAAAGATAATCAGATTTTCTTTCTCCATGATATTGCAACCATATGGATAAAAACATCTTACTTTATGCTTCCTGTAAACGTTATAGAATGCTTAAATTGATTTTGATACAATGTTCATTAAGAAAATTTAGTATTTAAAAATAACAGTTTTCCTCCTCTGAACTAAAATGCAGATTTTGTTTTCTAATGCTTCTTGAAATGTATTTTTTGGAGGTCCAAAAGAGTACCAACCCATGCCAAAGCCTGAAAATTCTAAACCAGCACTCTGTGACCCCAATTTGAGTTTTGATGCTGTCACTACAGTGGGAGATAAGATCTTTTTCTTCAAAGACAGGTAGGATCATTTTCATATCTAACCAATTTTAAAGTTTCTGCTTTTACATTTTTTTTTAAATCAGAGAACAGTGGAAAATAATTGAAAATGAAGTAGATGAAACTTGTAAGCAAGAACTTGGACTTGATTCTATAGGTAATGAGGAGATCGTAAAGGTTTTGAAGCAGGAAGACAGATGTGATTACATTTGTGTTTTAGCTAGAACACCGGTGTGTAAAAAAGGATTTGCAGTAGGAATCTGGGATGGGAAATTAGAAGACGGGAAACAGAAGCCAGACTATATTAATCATAGATAAAAATGGTGAGGTCTGAAACTAAGACTGTAAAAAAGTACCTATGCAAGAGGCTTGATTTCTTAGTTATGGAGGAGAGAATTCCAGGATAACTTACGGATTCTTCCTTAGAGCACAGACTGAAGCAGGTATGGGTGGCAAGGAGGAAGAGTTAGGAAGATTAACATTTGTCAAGTAGGACAAATATTTCCCATTTTTGAGATTATAAGACTGAGATACTTGAGCATAGGTGACTTCCTTGAGGTTACAAAACTGGTGAGTGGATTGTAGGGTCAGGCTAGAAGTTTAGATCCCTGGATTCCAAGCTCCAAGGTGTTTCTGTATATCAGGTTACTTGTTAAAATCATTTTTATTATCAAAGAGTTGACTAATATTCTTTTCTTGTGGATCCATAGACATCAGACAGCCATGGAACAGAATGTGAAGACAATGGAAAGAAACGCTGGGTCTTTTCACAGGTCCTTCCCATTCACATGCCATGGTTCTTGAGTCTATGTTGTTTTTAAACATGTGTCAAATGTCTTTCATGCCAGGTTCCTCTTGGTGACATTTCCTCAGAGGCCAAAGACCAGTGTTAGTTTAATTTCTTCCTTATGGCCAACCTTGCCATCTAGCATTCAAGCTGCTTATGAAATTGAAGCCAGAAATCAAGTTTTTCTTTTTAAAGGTAATTTTAATCTTTAGTTTTGTCATTGAGTCTACTTCAAGGAAGAGAATGAATTAAGAAGAGATTAATACCTTCTAACAGATATAGACCAAAAAGCACTCTAGATTTTATTAATGGTGGCTCTTAATTATAAGCTTAAATTGCCTGAATACCTAAGTAATACATACAACTTTCGGAAAAAGTTTGTAAACTATAAAATACTAATACTTGTGGAAAAAAACCCACAGGAGCCATAGAAAATAGACTATGCTCAAGATAAATAAGCAATACATTTTATAACTGTGGGAAAGGAATTATGTTGTTTGTAGTAAATCAATATTTTCTTATTATTCTTTCTGTATGATTCAAATGTACCCTTTTTCTTTGTCTTCACAGATGACAAATACTGGTTGATTAGCAATTTAAGACCACAGCCAAATTATCCTAAGAACATACGTTCTTTTGGTTTCCCTAACTTTGTGAAAAAAATTGATGCAGCTGTTTATAACCCACATTTACATAAGACCTACTTCTTTATAGATAACCAATATTGGAGGTGAGCTTTAATGGTTGGTCATTTGACCCCTCAGATTTTTCAACAGGCATGGGATGGGGTTTTCCAGAAAGCATCTTTTCTGCGCAAGTTCCCAAAGCTCCTTGACCTTCCAGGGAGAGAGATTAAGCGAATATAGGACAAAAACAGTTATTGTCAACCTAGCTATTTATGTTCTCAATTTCTGATATATGAGATAGTAATGTGTTTTTTTAAAAAAATACTTAATAAAATGTCATGTTATTAATCATAATGGAAGCACATTGGAAAATAGTGTCATAGATGTACAAGATCAAGTATTTAATCAACAGTCAGTTTGGAGGGTGTATGGATTTTCAGACTGCTTTCTATAATCACTAGATTCAAAAGACAAAATGAGGAAATTATCCTCCAAATTACAGGAGGTCTTGCAAGTTCCTCCTTAAAAGAAAGTCAGACTCTGGTCAAGTGAGGATAGGTGCTCATTTGAGTGTCTATCTCTTTTGTCTCAAGTGTCTAAATTTTGAAGGAGGAGAGGATTCTCTATTCCTTCTTCTGAGTAAGCCAGTCATTTCCCAGATTGCTTGCCTGGTTGACATGAGACATGATGTATATGTTAAGCTTACATTTACAATTATTATTTTTTCTTAAACATTTAAAACTCAACAGCCAATTCCAATTGAATACCTCATGCTTATGACTTGAACTTGACCACCAACCCTTAGCCCTGTTTGAGAAACAAAACTTGATTTTAGCAAATAACACTTTCTAAAGAGTGTACAGATGGGTGTGGTTTGCTGTAGCCTGTTATTATGAACATTGACATTTCAACTCTGAACAGTGGCTCTGTTTAGTTTTCCGCTTCTACTTGGCCCAGGAGTTTCCCCTTAAAGGCCAGTGAGAGAGTGCTAAACAAGCCATAAATGCTTAGAGAACTAAACTGAATAAAAACAAGGTAACAGTTAGATTCAGTTGCCACTTGGAAGTCTAGAGAGAAACAAAACTCTTTTCACTTGCTGGTGAAAGAGAATTTAAGAGAGAAACTAGGACCTGACCATAGAGCCTAGAAATAAAAGGGTTTACTTTCAATTTCTCTTGAACATGTGTGTTTAAAACCCTTTGGTTCCCTGGCTCTTAGTCCCTTGACCTGTTTATGATCTTAGGGGAAATGGGTATTTTTGTCTCAGTGGAAAGCTTTGAAAAATGGCAATGACAGGCAGCTGAAGAACTGGTCACTGGGGCGAATGTTGTAACCAAATCGCCTTCCATGCCAGAGTCTATAAAGCAGGACCAAGCACTGGGGGAAGTATCATGGGGTAGTGGGAGAAAAACATAACCAGAGTCAGGAAACATAGGTTTGAGTCCTATAGGGACTTAGAGGAAATCAATGAACTGTTTAGGTCCTTGGTTTTCTTCATTAGAACAACTTAAGCCCTTTTGGAAAGAGCCCTTCAGTAGAGAAGGCGGATTTGTGGTGCATGTCAGGAAAGCCCCTTTTTAAATGATATCCTGCTGGTTACTTCTTTGCTCAGGTATGATGAGAGGAGACATTTGATGGACCCTGATTATCCCAAACTGATTACCAAGAACTTCCCAGTAACTGGGCCGAAAATTGATGCAGTCTTTTCTAAAAACAGTAAGTAGTTGAGAAAACCATGAAGATACTGGAAATCCCATTTCAAAAGTATAAATCCTCTAAGATTAAAGAACAGGGCTCCAAATTGGAAAGGGACAGGTCTCTGCAATTCCCCACAGAGCCATAAGGAAAAACTCACGCAGCACGCGTCTCTGAATAAGAGAGCTAGAATGAGCAGGGGCTGGTAGCACAAGTGGTGTATTCTCAGGGTTGTCTGGCAGGCAGTGGGAATGCGATTGTTGCTATTTCCCATGTTCCTGAGTCTCTGGAATTTCCTTTGACCTCATCAGCTGCACAGTATGTGCAGGCAAGCACACGGCAGCCAAGACTCGGGCAGTCTGGCATCTTACCTTTTCCTACACTTTGCACTGTAGTCCCTTCTGCCCTCATAGGCCCTCATGGACTGAGGACTGAGGTGAGTTGAGAGAAACTTGAGTTTGTGTCATATGTCTTCAAACAATACCAGCCTATGCAAGTGTGCATGGGGCCAAGATTTTTCATCTGCATTCCCTCCCCTCCCTAGTGTTGTTTTCTCCATCAAAGCCCCTGCGCACCCTACCTGGGTCCAATATCCTGTCTCATGAATCCTCTACCTGGAGTATGACTGGCTGTAGGTAGATGTCTGGGGGGACATGACACACAGCCCAATGGTCCCCAACATTTATGGTCTCAAATCACATCGCATCTTTTTTAAATTTGTTATATTTTGATTTAAAAATAGAGATGGGGTCTTGTGATCTTGGCCAGACTGATCTCAAACTCCTGGCCTCAAGCAGTCTTCCCATCTGAGCCTCCCAAAGTGTTGCAGTTAAGGGCACGAGTCTCAGCCCATAGGTCATCTAATCCAGACAATCTATGAAAATAGATCTATGTTGTTGTTGGTTTTATTTAAAGAACTACAGGGAGGAAATTAAACTATTTAATTTGTTTTCATTTTCAGGATACTACTATTTCTTCCAAGGAGCTAACCAATTTGAATATGATTTCCTATCTCAACGTGTCACCAAAAGACTGAAAAGCAATAGCTGGTTTGGTTGTTAGAAATGGTGTAATCATTGGTTTTTGTCGGTTCACTTTAGTTTAATAAGTATTTATTGTATATTTGCTATGTCCTCAGTGTACCACTACATAGAGATACATATAAAAATAAAATCTATAAACCATAAATTATTATATAAAATATGTAATATTTTTCAATTTTGAAAACTCTAATTGTCAATTTTTTCTTGACTCTACTATTGAGTTTGAAAATAGATACCTTCAAAGGCCAAGATAATTCTTTTTGGAGCATGCTCTGTAAGTTGGTTCCTAACATCCTTGGACTGAGAAGTTATAATTATTTCTGGCATAACTAAAATTAAGTATACATATTTTTGCTCAAATAAAAAAATTTTTTTAAGCATTCATTTTTTAGTATGTTTTCTTGAGAAACAGAACATATATTTTGAAAATAACTCTGAATCAACTCCTAAATAAAAATAAGTCTCCCTGACTATATTGAGGGATGAATATGGCAAGCGGAAAAAAAAGCTTAGATTTCTTTTGATCACCTGGGTAACGCCACCTGTGTCCTTGGTCTCAAGGCAAGAAAGCATCCTCTAGGATGCACATGACCCCAAGGAGTACCTATAGAGTATGGTCACAGACTGGAGAAAAGGGATGAAATGGGAATTTTCCATTCTGGTAAAATCCACAGTCAAGTCTTACAGTGTAATTGCTGTGTGACCTTCACAACCAATTAAATCTAAGCTTCCTTAAATTTTGGAGGAAATAAAATTAGGAGGTACCTACCTCATAGGTTTATTGTGAAAAACAACATAATGCATGGTGAGCACATCATTCTGGTAGTGTGGCCTGTCCTGTATCCATTTTCTCCACTAACTAACATATATAGTCCCACCTATCTTCTGGGTGGTATACATTGTAGAGCTCTCACTTATAGCTTAGGGGTTTGCGGAATGCTTTTTAGTTTTAAGTTTATTGGTAAATCATTGTTGATTGATGTACTTAATTTATGCAGAAACTTTTCAAGTTGGATGATCATTTTTGGCTAGTGGAATGAGCTGAAATCAGGAAAAATATGAGGCTCAGAAAGTATCTAGAGGGAGATGGAGTTCTTTGTCCTTCATGTCTCAGATCTTTTTTTTTTTTTTTTTAAATGGAGTCTCACTCTTCTACCCAGGCTGGAGTGCAATGGCATGATCTCAGCTCACTGCAACCACTGCCTCATGGGTTCAAGCGATTCTCCCACCTCCACCCCCCAAGTAGCTGGGATTACAAGTGCCCGCCACTACACCCAGCTAATTTTGGTATTTTTAGTAGAGATGGGGGGGTCTCATCATGTTGGCCAGGCTAGTCTTGAACTCCTGACCTCAAGTGATCCCCCCGCCTAGGCCTCCCAAAGTGCTGGGTTTACAGGCATGAGCCAGTGTGCTCAGATCCATTCTTAACTCAAGTATGTGCTCCTTCAGTATCATTAAAGTTGTCTTTGCGAAGAGTAGAATCAAGTCATCACTAGAAGAAATGTTATTCTCCACAGGTTACTAAATGCTAGATTTCCCTCAAAAGAAGAAAATTCCTACAGAATCAGTATCAAAAGAAAATGGAATGGTTTCTGGGTAAATTGTCTTTGGCCTTAGGTAATTCAGGAAGGAGTTGTTTCTCTTAAATAATGGCTGAATAGGAATAGAAGTCCAGAGTCACTATCATAAATGTTCATGAAGATGCCTTCAAAGACTTAAATGCAAACCTTTCTTCCTTTTCTTCTATCTATGTTATATGTTCAAATTTTGCTAAACAAATCCTTATAATGTTAAACATGTGCCAGGTGCTGTTCCAAGTGCAGTATATACACAAAAAATAAAATGAAAATAGCTCAGTTAATCCTTATTACACATGAGGTAAATATTATCATTCTCATTTTTCAGATGAGAGAAATAAAGCATCAAGAGTTTTTAGCTTGCTCTAGGCTAGGTCAGGTAGCCTTGGAGCTGTGATTCATAGTCAGGCAGCCTGACCCTAGAATGTATGTTATTAAGATTGAGCCTTAGATTTATAAACTGGAAAAAGTTAAAGCTAAAACTTCTGGCATTTCACTCTATAATGCTTTGCATTTTTAGATTTCAATTAAAAGTCTTCAAAATGTCTTAAGAGTTGTGTGTATATCCCATCTGGCAAATATAATTTTTTTCTCTGGGAAATGAAGGAATATTATTTCACTGATGTCAGGGAAGAAAATTCCAAGACTTGGAAATTACACGTGTCTTTACAATTGAGGGCTGCACACTGTCTAGCTAATTTTCTGGAGTAACTGGTTTTATGAGGGTATGCATCTTTGACTTTTTATTGGGTAGACTATTTTGTAAATCTGTAAGGGTAGAAATAGTAGAGAACTGATAGCTACACAAAAGGTTCTTTCTATATCAGTGCAAATAAGTCTTACTTATTAGGGATAAAATTGATTTGTGCCGGATAGAAGAGATACTCTCAAACATTACATTTTACTGTCCAATAAAGATATTACCTATTTATATTATTAGAAAATTTATTTCAGCATTCCTTACTATATATATGTCTGTTCTTCAGGCCCTTCTTTGAACTGATTCTTAACTCACTTGCTAACATATTGTTAATACTATTAAAATAAGTCTTTTTTACATTATTACTTGTTGTAATGTCTTTCCAATGCATTAGCTAGTGAGTTAAAGAATATCTTTAACAAGTTCATTTCATATTTGCATAACATCATATTTTTAAGCCTTTAAGATTATATTTTAGCACAAACTAGTCAATAAGGAAGAGAACAGGACTGTCTACCTTGTGGACTACAAATAGAAAAAAAATTAGTAGGCAATTTCGCAAGCCTGCCAGAACTGTAGTTTTGTCTTTCTGATTCTGCCTCTCCCCTTATCCTGTAATAGGATGGTGAGGAACCTGTGCCTTTGCAGAAGAAAGGAAAGGATGTACCATGTTTGGGCTGCATAAAGTTTCCTAGATTCACATTTCTGATGTTGCTACTAGATTTTAGTTGTGATAGGCATGGAAAATTCGAAGATGACTAGGAATCTATGTCTTCAAAGGCACAAAATATGGTAAAGACAAAAAAAGACATGTAAACAAATTATAATGCAGTGAAATAAGTAGACCAATAGAAGCATTTATAAAATATAGAGATAATTGTATCTCTGCAAAAAGATTTGGGGGCCACAGAACACTTCCTTTGGGAAACAACATTTGAGAAGTGTTTATAAAGTACGAGAGAGATGTGATAGGTGGAAACGTAGACTAAAGGGATTCCAGATGGAAACAGAGCCTCCTCAAAGGCTCACTAGAAGAATATTTTTGTAAAATTGGAGCATAAAGTAAAAAGGTAGAAGATGAGAAGGAGATGAGATATCAGGTCATGAACAAAATTTATTGTCACAAAATGTATGTTTATGCAGATAAATGATACGGCTTTACTGAAGACATTTTAATAAGGATAAATGACTAAACTGCATCTTAGAATATCTTTTGTATGGAAATATAGAAGATAGATCAGAAAGAACTAAGGCAATTCAGAGAAGAACAACTACCATAGTACTGTACTAGTCCATGCAAGAAATACTAGAAATCTAAATTATAGACATGGGTAAGACATGTCAGCAACAGCTAGAAGGGAGAAATAATAAAGTTTGGTGACTGCTTTTTCATGTGGAGTATGGCTGAAAAGGAATAACATCTGGTGATTATTTTTAGCATCTGGTTTAAGAAGTAAGTTTGAATAGAGAAGGAAAAGCCAGTTGTGGAAGAGATGGTGGTGTGATTGACGGAAAGGAAATAACTAGGTTTGTTGAACCTGGGAAGTGAGGAGGAGATGTCTAGTAGCTAATGGGATGGGGTCAAGGTCCACAAATTAAAATGTTGGAGTCTTTACTGTGTAGGTAGAAGGTCACAACTTGCAAGTTAATGAGATATCTTAGGAGGACAATAAGTAATAGTCTTTCCAATATGTATCATCTCTGGGGTGATTTTCTAGATTATAGTATTATGGTATAGGAACACCAAAATATTTTAAGGAGGTCATAATATACCATATAAAAAGGATTTGCTGATTTATGCAATACAGCTCCCAGTCCATGAGGATTAAAATCTAAGATCTTTGTCTTTTTTTGTGTTAGTATATAAACGTAACATCCCAGGATCACTTTTGTTTCTGGCTACATTGCAGTAATTAATACTGGATTTTGCTTCTTGCTGCGATTAACCATAAAACTGAACAAAATTTATGAAACAGCTGGTTTCATTCGTTGAGCACTAGGTAGTGTAGAAAACAGTCCAGGAAGGAAGAAAATTGATGGTGCAAACGCCTACATCTTCCCTGCTTTCTATCTGCAGGTAATTTCCAGGACACAGCAGAGGGGAAAGAAACCACATAGAATGCGGTAGTCTCACTGAATGAGAAGACAGAGATTAAAGTTCAGGGAGGTGGAGGTGGCTACCATGGCAGGGAAAAGTAAGGAAGAGGAGGAAGCTACATAGATAATGCACTTCAGAAATTGAGAGAAGTACCCTTGAGTCTGCTGATGAATCCTAACCTGCATATACACCACCGAGGAACTGCAGACTGAACAATTCCCAGGGATTATATAGGGCTAGGAGAGGTTTAAATTCCAGCCAGCTAGAATGGCAAGATACTTTTAACACCCGGGGAAATCAGTGAAGCCACTTTAATAGTAGGGCTCAGTTAGTCCTAGAGTTAGGGGTACACTAGACCCACCCTAAAAAAACTTAAAATCAAACTCTGAAAAGATCACACTGATCAGTAAATTACTTGAGTGATCACAACACTTTGGGAGGCTGAGGTTGGAGGATGGCTTGTGCCTAGGAGTTTGACGCCAGCCTGAGCAACATAGTGAGACCCTGCCTCTACAAAAAATTAGCCAGTAGCAGTGGGACACACCTGTGGTCTCAGCCACTTGGGAGGCTGAGGGGGAGGATTGCTTGAGCCTGGGAGGTTGAGGTGAGCCATGATCACACCACTGCACTCCACCCTGGGTGACAGAGTAGAACCTGTTTCAAAAAGAAATATATATATATACACACACACACATATATATTTCTCTCTATATATTTATTCTATATATATACAAACATTTATTGACTTTTTCTATATATAGAAAGAAATATAGATTTATTTATATTTATATAATACAATCTTATATAAATATAATCTTTTATTAATTATAAAATTTATATAAACATTTATATTTATATAAATAAATCTGTCTCTATAAATATATACATTTATATAGAGAGAAGACAATAGAGTGATACATTTAATATGTTGAAAGGAAAAAGACATTATCAATTTAGAATCCTATAGTGAAAATAACTTTCAAACATGAAAAATGCTGCAGACTTTTTCAAACAAGCAACAATTGAAAGAATTGATTTTCAGAAGACAAAGCACTACAGAAAATGTTAAGGGAAGTTCTTCAAATAGAAGGAAAATGATAACAAATGGTAACATATCAATACAAAGAAATAAAGAACATCAGAATGAGTAAATATATAGGTAAATATAAAAGGCAGTTTTCTATTTTTAATTACTAAAAATAACTATTTGAAGCAAAGAAATAAAAATGTATTATGGAGTTGACAGAATATATACAAGTAAAATAAATGTATGACAACAACAGCACAAAAGATGTGAAGAAAAATATAGGTGTGAGATTCTTACAGGTGAAGTGGTATAAAATTCTATTTGAAGGTAAACTCTGAAAAGATAGAGATAAAAATTTTAATCCTAAAAAACTCATTAAAAATAGACAAAGGGGGATAACTAATAAGCTAATAATGTTGATATAATAGAATACTAAAAATTATTCTATTAATCCAAAAGAAGATATGAAAAAAAGAAAAAGGAAGAAAGAACAGATGGGACAAATAGGAACAAATAGCAAGTGAGTAGATCTAAGTCCAATCATATCAATAATTACATTAATAATAAATTGTCCAAACACTCTAACGAAAAGAAAGAGACTATCAGACTGAAACTATTTCCTAAGAAAACTACTTTAAATATGATGACATTTATATTAAAAGTAAAAGAATGAAAATGATATATCATGCAAACACTAATCATACGAAAGATGGAGTGGGTACATTAAGAGCAGCTAAATTAGATATGGAACTGATTTTCCAAATGTGGTTCCTGATCGAGAAACATCAATAAATCAGGAACTTACTAGAAATGCAAATTTCAGGTCCCATTTCAGACTTACTGAATCAATTTATAATTGAAGTCCAGAAGTCTGTTTCATCAAGTAAGCCTCTGAGTGACTTTGAATCATGCTACAGTTGAGATTCACTATATACAGAGGAGCATTTCATGCTTATAAAAGTATCAATTAATTAAAAAGATGAAAGTATCCCAGATGAATTTGGATACCAGTGCTGCTACTGATCTGACCACATAACTTTGTGAAGGTTACTTAATCTGCTGAATCTTAGTTTACTCATCTGTGAAGTGTGGCTATTAAATGCTAGAGATTTCATATAATATATGTATGTATCTATAACACTGACACATGAACAGTGATCAATAAATGATACTGTTAGAGTTGTGTAATGATTTGATGCATTCATATTGAATCTCTCCTGTCATACTAATGGCCCCCTCTGCAGATTTACTTCTCATGTCTTTTCTCCTTAACTGCTGCACTCTTGGTCTTGTATAAAAAATCCTAACTACCTTTCTGGTCACAAGCAAGTCCAGCCTTCACTAGTCTTCAACTCCCCAGACGTACATTTTATATCTCATATTTTGGTACTTAAGTATATAATAGTTCCTCCCTTAAAAAAATTTGTATAAACTTTATTTTGTAATATTTGATAATACTAAGTACAGTTGTAACATATTATATGTTTGAATTATTAAGAAAGATATAAAACATTATATGAATATACTATAATTTATCCACTCTACTGTCCAATGAGCATTTGGGTTATTTCTGGTCTTTTGCTATTACAGATGAGGCAGTAGGTCTCTATCCAACTTATGAAACACAAATGCAAGAGTTTCTCTATGATATATTCCTAAATGTGGAATGACTACATTTTGGAATCCTTACTGCTCAGGCAGCTATGTTAAACAATTGCTGCTGATTGTTTTTGACAAATGACCTGGGAAAATGTTGATTTCACTGGGTGTGTTCTGAGTCAGAATAAAAATAAGCCGTGTGAGTGGGGTTTTCCAGGAAACTGACCGACAGGTCAAATAATGACAATTCTTCGGATAGGACTTTCAAAGAGCTCTTACCTTATTTGGATTCCAGCAGCAGCTAGGTTGCTTGTTTTCACTGTAATTGTGGGCTGTGGGCTTACATGTCACCCAGGCTGGTGTGCAGTGGCACCATATTGGCTCTCTGCAACCTCCACCTTCTGGTTTCAAGTGATTTTCCTGCTTTAGCCTTCCAACTGGATGGGATTACAGATACACACCACCACATCTGGCTAATTTTTGCATTTTTAGGAGAGACAGGATTTCACCGTATTTGTCTCAAACTCCTGACTCCAAGTAATCCGCCTTCTTTGGCCTCCCAAAGTGCTGGGATTACAGGCGTGAGCCACTGCTCCTGGCTGGTTGCTTGTTTTCACTGTAATTGCGGGTTGTTGGTTTATTGAGACCACCACGGAGCAGCTCTCTGAACATTCAGTCATTTTTTTTGAGTATATGCCGCCAAGATTGTTGTATGCAGTTGATTCATTTTCAAGATAATAAAAAAGTTGATGTTGACTTTTTTTTTGCCAGTGTTCTTGTTTTTATGGAAAATGATATTTTGAAGGTCCTTACTCCATCATCCCAGCTGACATCGTTTGAAATTAATTTGAATGTACTTAAATTAGTCAGCCTATTATTCTACAGTGTCATGTTTAAGAAGTTCTTTTCTGTCACAGGTTATGAAAATATGACAAGCTGATTTTCTGGAGAAATTCAGATGATACATACAAGCTCTGCAAGATGATTTGAAGACTGCATTGTAGTCAAGAACATACAATGAAATTACTGTATGCAGTAGTGTAGAAGAGTTATAAAACCATAGCTTTATAAATCAGTGGACAGTGGCTTACAGAGAGAATTATCAGATGTGTTTACATCACATCTTACTCATTTTTTTTAACAACTCAAATGCTTTGGCATTGCTATGTTCATATTTGTATATTCCTTTTTTATAGCTCCAATAGCTTTAATTTTCTAAGCAGTCTGTCTATCAGATATGTACATCTGCTGTGCTTGATTGAAGTATAGTGGAACTCATCAGTAGTAATGTGTACTAGTTATGACTTGTTGACATTTCCATTATAAACTATAATTTTGAATTGTTTATGCATTATAACTGTGGATTTCTATTGTATTGAGAAGAAAGTTGACAAGATTTCAGCAACCACTTGTGAATTTTGATTTAGATTCACATGTGTATCAGAATCTTTTTTTTTTTTCAATAAGAGTATGGAAAACATTTCTGTAATCTGCTCTTTAACAAAAAAGATTTAGTTTTTTAAACAGTTTGTTAGGCAGCTAGTGGTGTGAACCAGGTCATTTTGTATTAAATAAAAAATAAAACTTTGAGAAACTTGGATTTTAAAAGTAATGACAATGCTTAGGTTAGTATTATTTGTAATTGGAATCATTCATATCTAATGATAATGTTAGTTGAGAATGGTTCCTTGAAGTTTTATAACCTATAAATGAAGGCCCAGGAAAAATAATATATAAAATGAAACAGCAAACATGTAAAATTCTTGCTTACTCTTATTAGATAAAAGTAATTTGAGTGCTTACCTAATTAAAAAAAAAGATTGTAGTTGTTTTATGGTGAAATAGTCCTTCAGAATATATCTTCTGCTCTATTGCAGGAAGTGAAGGTGTGGCTTGTCTCAACCTGTTGCAAATATCTTGACAGGTAGAGTTCCGGGCAGTGACTGGTTATTCAAAGTCCACAATTGTGATGTTAGAAAATTAGCTCTGTAACTCACTGTGTGATCTCAGGCAAATTATTGACCTCTGAATCTCAGGGAAAATAATATCTGCCATTTAGATTTGTTCTGAGAATTAACATAGGTGAGGCCTCTGACACTTAGTAGGCTGAATTAAATAACTAAATAAACTTATTTCTTCACATCTCAACTTCTTCTGGACCCAGAATTTCCCAGTTTTGCTGCTCTCCTCCTCACTAAGTACATTCATCTGCTAAGAACTACCTTGACTTTTGGAGAGGGTAGAGAACTCACGTCACTCTTTCATTTTCCCAGTGTTGCCTTCATTCCCAACTACAAGACCATCCAAAGTTAGATACATCTCATTTTTTGGCCCTTATTCTAGATATCTAATTGCTTGCTATGAATAATAATGCTCATTATTTTCCCAGTAGTTCTTACAGAATTTCTGCTGCATATATCAAGCCCATAAGACAGACATTTTGGTCGCCATTTTAAGAGTGAAGAAAAAGGGGCACAGAGGAGACAAGCAATTTGTTTGGTTTCAGAGCTACTAAGTATAGGAATTAGGATTTAAACTGGGGGCTGTTGAACTCAAAAACCCGTGTTTTTACTACTATAGCACTTAGATTCTTTTAGCTACTAATCTTGTAGCTAGCAAGGAATATTTTTGTGATATTATCTGGCCCAATTATTAGGTACAAAATTTTAAAGTTGGCAAATTAGCAACATCCTCTGTACTTTTTGGTGCAGTCAAGTTACCATGAAAATATGAAGAAAGACGTGAACGTAAGTGAGGTTTGAGGAGAGGTTTTTCCACTTATACTCTAAATTCAAGATCTTGAACAGTGTGTTCCCATCTTATAATTGAATAAAGTATGACTTTCAAAACAAAAAAGGATTGTGAAATGTGTATCAAACCACAAAGGTACTGGATTATATGTGTATGCTCAGAACCTTAGAGTTGTATTTTGTTGACGTTGACAAGTGCTTACAAATTCACAGCCAACAAGATTTTGTTCCTTTCCCAGGATTTGGAACACTTACCAACCTTCGTGAATGAGGAGGCTTTGTATTTTTGAATCATAGTGACACACAGTGACTGCTCATAGACTTGTGTCCTAACTGGGTCACATCTGGGCAGCACCATGGGAAGATGATAGGCAGAAAAGACCAAGCTTAAAGAGAGGGGAAGAAAGTCAGAAAAAGGATGAGATGTGCCTTCAAAATTGATGCTGATTATCCATCAGACACTAAATTAAGAGACATTTCCAGGATTCAGTTTTCAAAAATATGAAAATTTGGAAGAAAAAATCTATATAAAGGGTTAAGTCTAGGCCAAGAGAGTGTTATAAACAGATAAGAAACAGGAGTTGGGATAAATCTAAAGACTGAAAACTTTTTTTTCTGTTTGTTCTGGTTTTGATTGGACGATGTTTGTACCATCTCTGCTGCTAACTGTCTACGTAGACTTGAACAAACCTTTTAACTTTTTCTGATCTTCAATTTCTTTATCTGTGAAACAGAGATATTAACCTTTACCTTGCAATGTGGGTGTGAAGATTAGACATAATATATGTAACGTGCTTGGTATATAGTTGATGATCAATATATTGTGGTTTTCCTCTTTCTTAAAGGACAGTTATACATATATAACTGACATCTGTTTGACCACATTACATACTCTAGAAGTTTTCTATCATACACATGATAGAAATCTATCATGTGTATATATATGTACATGCATGTGTATATATCTACGTATTCATGTACATATATATACATATAATAGTTTTATCCATTCTTAAAGGACAAATTTTATAGATATATAAAATTTTATACACACACACACATACATATATATGTGTGTATATATATATATATATATATATATATTTACATAACTTGTCCTTTAAGAACATATATATAGCTATAACTTATTTTTTATTTCATTTTATTTTGTTTTTTTGAGAGAGAATTTCACTCTGTTGCCCAGGCTGGAATGCAGTGGTACCATCTCAGCTCACTGCAATCTCCACCTCCCAGGTTCAAGCAGTTCTCATGCCTCAGCCTCCTGAGTAGCTGAAGTTATAGGCATGAGCTACCACGCCAGGCTAATTTTTTGTGTTTTTAGTAGAGATTCACTATGTTGGCCAGGCTGGTCTTAAACTCTGAGAAGACTTAAAGTCATTAATTACCTAAAACTGTAAAATATAATGAAAGTTTAGAATCCTGGTTCTGTTCTTTCAACTGCATGGATTTAATATGGACTAAGCTGGTTCACCAAGAGCAGCTCTGTGGAGTTGCATGAGCAAGCTCTGCCTTGGTGCACATCCAACCTTAATTTTAGCTGTTACTACAACACAAACTTTCGTTCTGTCATTCTTACATAATGTGACCCATTCAAAGGATGTGTCAGCATTTATGAAGTCATGACTCAAAAGGTGATGAGCTGTGTCAGAGCCGAGGCAAAGCAGCACCTCAGACCATTACCACAGATTTGTCAGGGGAATGAGCATTACTGGTTAGAAGTATTTGAAGAAACCTAACCTCTGGAATGAAGCACTTACGAGTTCTGGAGTTCAAGCAAAAATTATGTGAGTAGCAAAAGACGTCACTGAGCCAAGGAAATACACAGGACTTTCATCCATTACAGAGATGCTTAAGCCATGGAGTTAAGAGACAATTTTCCAATGAGAGAGTGAATGTGCAAGTGGACAACGGCCAGATCATATATACATAACTTTAACCCACAATCTGCAGCAAAGTGCCCAGAACACCAATCCTCTTGTCTACAATAAATAGCCCAATTTATTGTCTACAATAAATAGGCCAGCCTTGTGTAGGTCAGATTTGCAGATTGCCAGATTTTTACCTGTAGTGACAATCCAGAAAGCTAAACAATAATTTTTGTTACAATTGGCCCCAAATGTCCAAGAGTGGATTCTAATAACTGACAGAGTCCCTAATTTTTGTCTCTGCTTCCAACTGAGAACAAATCAGAGAAAGATAGGCACTCCTAACCAATCACACAGGATGCCTACGGCCAGTTAGCCTGCCTATAGCACCCCCATTCCAAAGCCTC
The DNA here is from genome assembly GCF_048565385.1 of Saimiri boliviensis. NCBI lineage: Eukaryota > Metazoa > Chordata > Mammalia > Primates > Cebidae > Saimiri > Saimiri boliviensis. The sequence continues at coordinate 38,905,848 of NC_133454.1, read as the reverse complement.
CTGTTTATCCCCCTTTTTTCCACTCTAAAGCTTTCCCTCTCTTCCGCCTGCTTTTGAGTCTCTGCCAGAACACAAGTGACAGTGGCTGACACCATTGCTATGGCAAGTTCTGAATAAACAGCCTTTATTTTCTCCCATGTAGTTGATCTTTATGTCCACAACAGACAATGATCTGCCAAGTCACAAAGAAAGGACCCCAACCTTAGCTACAGACTAGCTCATGCTAATTCTTCCCCATTCACAAGCCCCAATGCCATGCCATGCCCTTTTCATCTTGCCTGTCCTTTTTCTGTCTGTAACATCACTTCCCTTTCTTAATTCTTTTTGCTTATATCTGCAGTCCTTCAGGTTGCCTTTGTGCCTCACTTGGATGATTACAACAGCCCCTGAACTAGTCAACTTCACTTGCTGCACATTCTAATCCATCTCAATCACTGCTACTGGATAAATCTCACAGAAACACAATTCTGATGTCACTTATCTGATCAAAAGCAATATCTAGAAAATTTTCAGTCTAAAAGGACAATTGTTTAGTAGCCACTGAAGCAGCCTTTCCCACAGTTACCCTAGAGCACATAAAATGAAAAGTTTTTTTAAGAATGATTTTTCCACTTTTTATAAAAACAGTGAAGTTGTATTAGAAAACGCATTCAGAAGCCTGTCTATGTTTGCCTTATGAAATCTGACAAACCTCTCATCATCTGAAAGAATTAGAAAGATATTTGCTCTCCTCAGAGGCCAGGATATATGTTTTTCTATCAACTATAATAGAAAACACTGAAGCTCTATCTCTACTGAACAGGTGTTGATTTTGGAAGAAAGAAAAAAAGATTGAGAACTGAGTTTTATATTCACCTAAGTTATTTCCCATAGGAAATTTTAACAAAAGGCATGCTCAGTCATGCTGGAATCAGTAAATTTTACTCCTGAACCACCTTTGGAAAAAATTAAGTAAAGACATACAATTACCAACTGACTAAAAGTGAATAATTCCAGAATACATAGGTCAGGCTATGAGAAGCTTAACAGAGCTTCCTTTACTGGATTTGTTTGACAAAGTCATTTTCTGATTGAAAAATGTCTTTTCAGGTGGATTTTATAGCCCAGAGTTAAGCTTGATTCACAATGTTTATCATACCTGTTCTCCTGCTTCCACTCTAATCCTCATATAAGAAAAAGTGTTTATCAAGCATCATTATTTTATGCTACAAGCAGATGAAATACATTGCCTGTTAGAGAATCACTGAAAATTTTCTGTTATTCTGTTTTACATAACTGGAATATTTGTGCCAAGAATATTACAAAATGCTCTTTCCCTCCATAAAACCAGAGTTGCCTGGAGCCACATAAAAGCCATTGTCATTGCCAAAGAATTTAAATGATATATTTCGACATTTTTACAACTCATGTTGAATGATCTGAGTCATTATGCTTTTATAAATGAAAAAAGACCGAGTCATCACGTGCAGAAATACCTGTGCCTGATCATTTTTCTATTCTAATTCCCATTCCGACTAGAATATTTGAATGTTTCTGTGGCAAATAAGCATAAAAATCAGAATATATAGTTTGATTTCAACTATAAAAAGCTATGTGATATGAAAAAGTGCTCAACATCACTGATTATCAGAGAAATGCAAATCAAAACTGCAATGAGGTATCATCTTACCCCAGTAAAAATGGCTTTTCTCCAAGAAACAAGCAATAACAAATGCTGGCAAGGATGTGGAGAAATAGAAACCCTTGTACACCCTTGGTGAGGATATAAATTAGTACAACCACCATGGAGAACAGTATGGTAGTTACTCAAAAAACTAAAAATAGACCTACCATATGATCCAGCAATTCCACTGCTGAATATTTATCTAAAGGAAATGAAATCAACATGTCAAAGAGATATCTATACTTCCATGTTAACTGCAGCACTATTTACAATAGCCAAGGTTTGGAAGCAACCTGTGTCCATCAACAAAAAAAATATAGTGCATATACATAGTGAAGTTCCATTCAACCATAAAAAAGAATGAGATCCTGTCTTTTGCAACAGCATTGATGGAATTGGAGGACATTACATTAAGTGAAATAAGCAAGGCAAAAAAGGCAAACTTCACGTTTTCACTTATTTGTGGGATCTAAAAATTAAAACAATTAAACTCTTAGAAATAGAGAGTAGAATGATAGTTACCAGATGTTAGGAAGGGCAGTGAGGGGTGGTGGGAGTGGGGATGGTTAGTGGGTACCAAAATATAGTTAGAAGAAATATGATCTAGTATTTGATAGCACAACAGGGTGACTGCAGTCAACAATAATTTATCGTACCTCTAAAAATAACTAAAACAATGAATTAGAATGTTTATAACACAAAGAAATGATCAGTGCTTGAGGTGAAGAACACCCCCTTTACCCCAATGTGATTGCTACACATTGCATACCTGTATCAAAATATTTTATTGGTAGGCACGGTGGCTCATGCCTGTAACTCTAGTACTTTGGGAGACCAAGGTGGGCAAATCACTCAAACCCAGGAATTTGAGATCAGTCTGAGTAACATGACCTATAATTTATATGGAATATGTTGCCTTATTAGTACTTCTGTCCAGATAGTGAGATTCAAAATTGTGGAAAATACAAATGAAGTTTTATAAATTCCCATGATCAACATGATGTGAAAAATAATATGCAGTTATAAAAAAATTAAAGAAAGTACATAGTTAATGGTGTTAGCTGTGTTTTTCTCCTTGTGACAAGACTATAAATGATTTTTCTTCTTTCTACTTTATATATTCTAAATTTTCTATAATAAGCAGATAAAATGTTATTTAAGTATATAAAAGTTATTTAAAATGTTTTGTAGAAACAAGTGTGTTAGTTTGTTTTCACACTGCTGATAAAGACATACCAGAGATTGGGAAGAAAAAGAGGTTTAATAGGGACTTACAGTTCCATGTGGCTGGAAAAACCACATAATCATGGCAGACAGTAAGAAAGAGCAAATCATGTCCTACATGGATGGCAGCAGGCAAAAAAAAAGCGCTTGTGCAGGGAAACATCCATTTTTAAAACCATCAGATCTTGTGAGACTCATTCATTATTGTGAGAACAGCACACAGAAGGCCAACATAAATAATTCAATCACCACCTCCCACCAGGTTCCTCCCACAACACATGGGAATTGTTGAAGTTACAATTTAAGATGAGATTTGGGTGGGGACACAGCCAAACCATATCACATAGCTTTCCACCAACAATTGAATAAACTCTAAGCACCTTAGCTACAGATTAATGGTCTTCTGTGACTGGGCTCCAACCTATCTTTTCACAACTTTATTTTTTATTTTTCATTATTATGCTTTGTATACCTTTTATTCCAATAAAAAGTAATTCTTTGACATTTTTCATATAGACTCTTTCTTGACTCTGTATAATTGTGTACTCTGTTACTGAATTGTCCTCCATTTCTACACTTGATCTAGCCAAAAGACCAAGAAGCCCCTAATCATTCCAGGCTCACTTTATCTACTACTTTATCTATGAGTTTTTTCTAAGGAAACCCTAAAGTAAACATCTGCTGCTTAATTCCTGTACAACTTTTTTCTCCCTGCTCCACTCCTGCTCCTCCTCCTCCTCCTCCTCCTCCTTCCTCTTCCTCTTCTCTTCTCTTCTCTTCTCTTTTCTTTTCTTCTCTCTCTCTCTCTCTTTTGCTTTTTGACAGGGCCTTGCTGTCTTGCCCAGGCTGCAGTGCAGTGGCACCATCAGAGTTGGCTTCCAGGGCCCAAGTGATCCTCCTGCCTCAGCTTCTCAAATAGCTGGGACAATAGTCATGCACTACCACATCTGACTAATTATTTTTATTTTTTTGTGAAGCTGAGGTCTCCCTTTGTTGCCTAGGCAGATCTTAAACTTCTGGGCTCAAGCAATCCTCCCATTTCAGCCTCCCAAAGTGCTGGGATTATAGGCGGAAGCCACCCTATCAGGCCTATTTCTTATAGAATTAATTCTAGAGGGGATTCTCTACTCAGCTAGGTTATAACTTTCCCTCCCTCCCTTCCTTCCTTCCTCACTTCCTTTTCTGCCTCCCTCCTTCCCTTCCTTCCTTCCTCTTTCTTTCCTGCTTTTAAATAGCTATTTTAGTTACTTTTTTTTAAAACTAAATTGATCTTCTAAATTTTATCTCCAAATCTGCACTCTTAGTTTGGGTATTCTGAAGCTTTTGAGACTCAGGCCCTTGATAAATGAATGTATAGCTGAAAGAATGATTACATCAGCTGGAGGTAGCAAGGATCATGCATGATCATGTTTGATTAGTTATGAAGAAGCATGACAAATAGGAAGACAAATGTGAAAAGTTATTAGACAGAATATTACCTGGCCTCACTGCCAGTTTTTAAATCCAAGGATTAGATTTAATGTAAATTTAATCCTAGGCCTTGATCCCTGAGAGGTCAGTTATATAAAACTAGCCATTATCTGACCCTTGTATATATTAAATCATATAATAAGTGATTGTTCTGTGGAACAGTCATTTTCATTTCTTGCTGGAAGTGCCCACTTTTTCCCCCTGGTATTCAGAACCTCCATCTACATCTGGAGTGTTTGCTCTCCTCCTCCTCTCTCTTCCTCTTCCTCCCTCCTTCTCCCTCCCTTCCTTCTTACACTCAGTTGCTTTTTAATTTTACTTATTCCTTCTCATTACTGCATTGGTTTTTAAAACGTACTCTATAAAATGCAATTTCACTATCTTAGGCATGGTTAGAAAATTCCTGGTTCTACAATTTTAGTTTGCATGTTCTGGAGACATATGAATGAGGACTTCGATTATATATTAGAGAGACTTTAGACAAGAGCTCTATCTTATGGAAATACAACTTTTTAAAAATTTAGTTTTTAGAGTATTTAGTATATATGACATGTAGAATCAGCAAATCTAGGAATATCTGCATGATTTGTAAATTTTTTTCACTTTTAATTTACCTGTTTAACATTTGCTGTGAGTCTTTCATTCATATTATTTAGTTCTCTAAGTAATTTTTGGTTACCTACTATGTATCAGATACCATGCTAAGCACTAGGAATGCATAATCAAATGAGGGATGGTCCATACCCTCAAGTAGCTTACATTAGATTGACAGAGACAGATAAACCACTTCACTACAGTTCAGTGTGGAAAATGCAGTAGCAGAGGCAGGTACAAGGTACCACTGAACAACATTTAATGACTCTTCTGGGACTTGGGAAACATCTCCCAGGGAAGTCACTGAAGCTGTTTTAAACTATGGCAAACTTTTGTATTTAGTTCAGGAATGACATGGCTCATTTTGCTAATTACATCTCAACACTTGAAAAAACAAACATGTTATCTATCAGGCTTTCTTCTAAACTTTAAATATGCTTGATAAGTTATAATTCCAGAGAAAATTTACAAAGTATAACCTAGAAGAAATTAGAGCTGCCACAGCTCTTGTGCTTCTAACTTCTCAATATTTTATCTGTTTGGCTCCACTGTTTCTTCCTGGAATTCACATCACGGCCACCACTTTGTTCTCCTTGTCCTCTTATCAGTGTGGCCAAATATTTTCACTTTATTTCAATCAGGACAAGACATAGGTTGTTTTTTGTTGTTATTGTTTGTTTGTTTGTTTTCCCCCTCAAGGAAATGGAGAACCATAAAATACTGGTTTTAAAATGTCCTTAGGCCAGGTTCAGTAACCCATGTCTGTAATCCTAGCACTCTGAGAGGTTGAGGCAGGAGAATCACTTGAGCCAGGAGTTTGAAACCAGCCTGTGCAACATAGTGAGACCCTGTCTCTAGTTATTAAATACAATTTTAGAAAGTCTTTAGACATAATCTAGTATAAAAATGAAGGCTTAAATGTGATATACATCTCTCTGCCAAGTGGCTATCACCTGTTTAGGCATCTTCAGTCATAGTGATCTTATTATGACAGAGAAATCTCTTTAAATTTATTGGGTAAAATTTCTCCAACGTTTATTAAGAAATGTACAAAAAATGAAGCAAAGAAGAAACTGCAAAAGAGATATAAATGAGAGGAAGCAAAATGGGCACTTATTAAATGTCTACTAAATGCACATTTGTGTTCATCATTCTACTAAGTTCTCACTCCCAAGATGCTCTTCCCTTTAGCAAACAAGTAAGTGAGCAAAGAAAGAAAGAACAAACAGCCTGGAGTGGTGGCTCACACCTGTAATCCCAGCACTTTGGGAGGCTGAGGTGGGGGAATCACGTGGTCAGGAGTTCAAGACCAGCCTGACCAACATAGTAAAATACTGTCTCTACCAAAAATACAAAAATTAACCAAGCATGGTGGCATGCACCTGTAATCCCAGCTACCCAGGAGGCTGAGGCAAGAGAATTGCTTGAACCGGGAAGGTGGAGGTTGCAGTGAGGCAAGATCATGCCACTACACTCCAGCCTGGGTGACAGAGAAAGACTATGTTGCAAAAAAAAACACAAACAAACAAAATGTGGTTATCAGGGAAGTGTCAGAGAGATGGGTGGTGGCAGGTGGCAGAAGGACTATAAAAAGTTTTACAAAATTTCTTCCTCTGAAAATGTTTAGAGTCTTGCCTACAAGCATTTACTATACACTAATGATGTGAGCAACACTCTACTTAACAAAGAAACAGAAAAGAAAGTAAAGGAAGAAAACAGAAGAGCATGAGCAGAGAATTTAGGATGGCTTCTGCTTTTCAACTTCAAAGCATCTGCTAATTTGAATTTAGGGAGGAGGAGAAGAGATCGAAAGAGAGTAAGACATGTGTAGACGACAAGGACAGAGAGAATTTCAGTCCAGTGAACAATGTAATTCATTTCAATTCTACAAGTATTTATGCAGCGGCTACATGGGTCCATCAGCCATTAATAAATTAGGTACAGAATTAAAACCAACCCAAAGGGAATATGCTTCCTTTTCACAGACCCTCTTTGTTCTATTCTGCCCATGAGGTTTTCCTCCTCAAGAACGAGCAAATCCACTACAGTCAATAGCAGGCATTTCAAGTCAGAATAAAAAAAAAAATCTCCCCTTTCAAATTTCCTCTAGATTATCTTCTATGTTTTGAGTATAATTGTAAATAGTATAGACTATAGCTATATATGTACAATTTCCTCTTACTTATATCTTTTATTTGCTTTTATAATGTTTTCCTTAAAATAAAACTGCTTTTAGAAGTTCTGCACAATTCTGAGTTTTACCAAGTCAGCCTACTTCTCTCAAAAACACAAACTGTCTAGTGAATTCCAGTCAATTTTTCCAGAGGAAAAAAAAATGCTCCAGTTTTCTCCTCTACCAAGACAGGAAGCACTTCCTGGAGATTAATCACTGTTTTGCCTTGCAAATTTGGGAAGGTTAAGAGAAATTAGTAAAGTAAGTAGGTTGTATCATCCTCGGAATTTGAAATTTTTGGAAATGGTCCTACTGCCATTTGGATGAAAGCAAGGATGAGTCAAGCTGCGGATGATCCAAACAAACACTGTCACTCTTTAAAAGCTGGGCTCCCGAGGGTGGACCTACAAGAGGCAGGCAAGACAGCAAGGCGTTGAGACAACATAGAGCTAAGCAAAGCTGGTGGAAATGAAGAGTCTTCCATTCCTACTTTTGCTCTGCATGGCAGTTTGCTCAGCCTATCCGTTGGATGGAGCTGCAAGGGATGAGGATGCCAGAATGGACCTTGTTCAGGTAATTAACACTTACTGACCTGGCCAGATGAGGAGCTTCCACACTAAGTTCAAACCATTCTGTGTTTCTTAAAACCCACACAAAATGCTTGAGCTTACAACGTAGGAGCAGTTCAGGAATAGAGAGTTATAGAGTGTTGGAAGTGGAAAGGGTCTCATCATCATACCATTTGGGCTTCTCTTATGTAGTAAGAAACAAAGGTCAGAAATGTTAGATGTTTTCTTAAAATCACACAACACCATAGCAGTAGCAGCACTGGGGCTTATGGCACATGAATAACAAGTGGAGAGTGGATGAACCATATCTTGCTTTGGAACATCTTTTTGTTTGTTTGTTTGTTTGTTTTAATGCAATGTAATTTTAGCTAAATATTTATGTTGCTAGTATCACATTACAAAATTTGACATTAGTTCAGCAAACTAGAGACTCCAAATAGATTAAGAAAAGTGAGCAACTACAAAAACTTAGTATAAATAGCTATAGCTAAAAATTGTAAGAATAACCTAAAAACTATACTTATTCTATTAGCAATACCTAGAAAACTACTACAACCTCGAAAAAGATGGGAAACAGTTTGTTAGAAGAAAGGACAGTAGTCCTGTTGTTAAAAAAATCCAAGAAATGCAGAAGTTCCTTGGGTTGGAGGTGACAGGGAAGCTGGACTCTGACACTCTGGAGGTGATGCGTAAGCCCAGGTGTGGAGTTCCTGACGTTGGTCACTTCAACACCTTTCCCGGCATGCCGAAGTGGAGGAAAACCCACCTTACATACAGGTAATGATTCAGAGAGGGTTTCACAAAAGAATAGAATTTTATAAACTATATCATAGGAGAAAATAGCAACTGCTTCAATTTTTCTCCTACAGGATTGTGAATTATACACTAGATTTGCCAAAAGATGCTGTTGATTCTGCCATTGAGAAAGCTCTGAAAGTCTGGGAAGAGGTGACTCCACTCACATTCTCCAGGCTGTATGAAGGAGAGGCTGATATAATGATCTCTTTTGCAGTTAGAGGTAAAAACAAACAAACAAACAAACAAAAACACATGAAATGCAATGAAATGCATCCATTTATCTATCTGGTGTTTTTGTACTGCAAAAACCTCAAAATGGATCCTCATTACCTACCTTTCCAATAATTTTTTTTCTTACTAGAACATGGGGACTTTTACCCTTTTGATGGACCTGGAAAAGTTTTGGCTCATGCCTATGCCCCTGGGCCAGGGATTAACGGAGATGCCCACTTTGATGATGATGAACAATGGACAAAGGATACAACAGGTCAGTTATACATCTCTCAGAGTGATTTTGATGTTAATTTTTTATTTTTGGAAATATCTTAATAAACCAAGAATGCTCAAGAAATGGGATGCTCTGGATTTGCCAGTGGATCAGGGATCAGCAGAATATGTATTTGTTGTAATTATTATTGAAAACATTTTCAGATGCTTTAACAGTTTGCCTATACTGGTAAGCAACATAGAAAATATAAGGAAATATCATTACGCATTTCTTTCTTTAATGACTGTGGATCTTTGTGGTCTAAGGGTCGCCATTATTAAGAAAAATTTCTCATTATATCAAAATGCAAACATTCAAGGGATAGCGTATTGCACTGGATCTAAAATGGGCTCTGGATATTGCTCATGTCATTTCCTCCATTTGCTTCTTTACTCTTCAAACCAGAAATCAGAATTAAATTTCAGAAACTGAGATTCTCTTTTTTTTTTCTGTCTGAGGCATTATTTTAGTACTTCTAAGTTAAAAGAATTTTTAAGGACTCATTCTGAAGGAAAATACTAACTCCCAAATACAACGTTTTAACTGCTTAGGTAGAAGAATGTTTCTCAGTTCTTAACTGTATATTTTGGGGAATGACACCAAAGTTTTCAAAAAATTAGCTAAAACAATACTACTTCTAAAAAATAGGAAAACAATACTACATCTGAAGTTTAACTGGGATTTAAAATGAAAATGTAAAACTCTGCAGGATGTACAAATGTGAGTGTAATGCTGGATAAAATTCTTGATTTGGTTGAGTTAATTAATTCTTGCAAAGAAACCTTCCCGCAAAATCTCAAATGAGATTTTTTCCTATCACAAGTTACACAAGTAGTACTAGCAAAAGTAACATAGTAATTACTGTATTGATTATAATTACTCAATGCCTCCCAATTTTAGCATTTATGGGTGCTTTTAAAAATAAGAAGGAAAAATTTTTGAATAAAGCCAGCGTTTGTGTATTCTAAATCTCTTTTGTGACAAATGCTAGACATGATTGGGCATGCTGTGTTTTAAACCAATTTTTCAAATTCTATGACATCTATCATTATGCATGTTTTTAGTCTCAACGTGTACTTCATGATGATGAGGCTGAGACATTATGAATTAAGATGAATATAGTTTCCTTTAACTGAGACTGCAAATGGCAAATGTAAATATATTAAAACAGTGTTTAACTTTGCATTGACAAATGAAGATAAATATTTGATATGCTAAACAAGTGGGTTCATTCCATTCCTTAATACAAAAAAAGGCCTGATTCTTCTGGAGTTAATATGCTTGTGAGGCTGGGGGTGGGTTCAGGGATGTGGGAGCAAGTGAATGTAACTAGAAAATCAATCTCAAAGATTGATTTCAACTGTGAGTTTTAAAATACACTTAGCTTTCCATTAAGTGTGCAATTAGTCAATTGTTCAATTAACCAACAAATAAGGTGAAAAAAGCCCTGTGTGAGTCCAAGAAGTAACAACCAATACAATGTACATCAGACCTGTATAATGTACATGTATATAAAAAGTAAGTGACTATTGTTTTTGAATTCTTAAATAGGGACCAATTTATTCCTTGTTGCGGCTCATGAACTTGGCCACACCCTGGGTCTCTTTCACTCAGACAACACTGAAGCTTTGATGTACCCAGTCTACAACCCACTCACAGATCTGACTCGGTTCCACCTGTCTCAAGATGATGTGAATGGCATTCAGTCCCTCTATGGTGAGTGATGCTGGGAAAATTAGCCATTGTGGCTTTGCAATGAAGGTCTTTAGAAAAGCTTTCAAATGCTACATAAAGTATTTATGGTTTAGTTTAAAGCACTTTGAGGATGTTTGGAAAGCATACAAATTGGCATATATTGAAATGTATCACATTTCTCCTAATGTTCCCCTTCAGGACCTCACCCTGGTTCCCCTGAGAAACCTCTGGTGCCCAAGGAAACTGTCCCTCCAGAAACTGAGACACCAGCCACATGCGATCCTGCTTTGTCCTTTGATGCCATCAGCACTCTGAGAGGAGAAATCCTATTCTTTAAAGACAGGTCAGACTGAAAACTTATATTTTCCTCTCTATCATTTTAATCTACAATGCTTGGAAAGGAAAACAAACAGAAACTTCTGAGCTTGAAATCATTTAGATATGGTACTGCCTTTTCCCACGTTTTCCTGAAACTGTCAGGTTCATTTTTGAAGGCTCAGGATGATCTGGTTCTTGTCTTCTAATTGTTATTTCCAAATGCCTTAAGCCACGGTTGCTTTTCAAAAGGCATGAGTAGATCTTTCGAATAATAATTTTATTTTTACTTCCTTCAAAAATGACATCAGGATCAACATTACATTTAATCAATTAATTTACTTACTGATGGATCAATATGCACATGACATTCAAACAGCACAAATTAGAAGAAAACTAACAATTTTAGTTCCTAGTTCTCCCTGTATTCATCCACAGTCAAGACTTTGTGCATCCTTCGAGAACCATTCTATGTGTATATAAGAATATATTTATACAGCATGTACGCATACATACACACTGCCTATCTTTCTGAACAGCATGTATACTGTTTTGCACTCACTGCGGGTAGTTAAAGCTCATCCTAGGATAACTCATTTGCATGAAGAACAAATTTTCTTTCATAGAAGACATTACTCTGGAACCTATGACAGAAGACTCACTGCAGTCTTCTGAAGAAAAAGGAAAGAAATTTTCTAATGGCAATATACCTTATTTCTATTTGTCATCCAGCCTAGAAGATGAGAAAATGGGGGAAGCCGGGTGAGGCAAGATGGTGAGGAAAATATTCTAAAGGTAAAAGACTGTGTTTTAATTTACATTTCTTTTTACATATCTTTTAGGCACTTTTGGCGCAAATCTCTCAGGAAGCTTGAACCTGAATTGTACTTGATCTCTTCGTTTTGGCCCTCTCTTCCTTCAGGCATGGATGCCGCATACGAAGTTACTAGCAAGGATCTTGTTTTCATTTTTAAAGGTAATTATTCTATCATCATTTCTTTAACTTGCCAAAATAAGCCCTCTCACAAGAAATTGAACAACACTTTAATTTTCTCTACTACATCAAGTTCTGGTTAGTACAGTAGTCAAAGGTAAGAAGTAACAACCAGGGCTGATATTATTGTACTTATATTTTATAGATGATAAAAATAAAGAAAGAAAGATAAATTACCCAGAGTTGTAAATTTTCTCGTTTGACCTTGGTTCATTCATTCAGTCCGCAAATTTTTGCTAAAAGCCCACTATGAGCTGGTGACTAAATCTAAAATTTGGGCTACTTCTTTACCATGATAATCAAAGATGCTAAAGTGTATTTCTAAAGCTAAAAGGCTTAACTGTTATAATTCAATATGACTCTGAATTATTGATATTTAACAGGAAGTCAGTTCTGGGCCATCAGAGGAAATGAGGTACAAGCTGGATACCCAAGAGGCATCCACACCCTAGGTTTCCCTCCAACCGTAAGGAAAATTGATGCAGCCATTTCTGATAAGGAAAAGAAGAAAACATACTTCTTTGTAGAGGACAAATACTGGAGGTGAGATGCAAGAGAAATGACTTTGTATAGAGCCTAATTATGAAAATTATTGTTTTTTTTCCTAAGGAAATCCCCCACCCCAACCTTAGGCCTGCTTCTCTCTAAGGAGGAAGGATGGGACTTCAGACAAGTGTGGGAAAGTTCTTACTTTAAAACACAGAAGCACCATAAGCTCTCCTGCGTTGAGTCCCAAGTGCAGTTTGCTGGTGCTGTTGCCCCACCTGTCTGGAGCCCACTTTTCTCTCCTCAACCCATTCAAATCCTGCCCATCCTTCAAGTCCTAGCTCAAGTCTCATCACCTCCATGAAGCTTTCCCTCGTGAACTTTAGTTAGACTCAACTGGGAAAATGTCCTGAGAATCCAGGCCACAATTTAGCATTCCCTTTCCATTGACTTATGATTCAGCTCACTGTCTCACTGTATGTTTACTGTCTCACTGTGTGTTTGTCTTGTCTTCCTAACACTACTATATGATTTTGAAAGGCTACCTCTAACCTCACCCATTCGTTACCTCTGCTTGATAATGACAGCACATTTAAGAGATGATAAGCAACGGTAGTCCAGTTTACGGATACGTAAACCCGCAAACAAGCTGATTCCTGGGTCATCTGCCCAGACTTTGAGACATCGAGGCTGACCATCTGTTATCTGACCCATGAGCTAAAAACACACTTAATTTGCTTCTAATCCTAATCCCTTTTCCCAGGAGGCCACCATATAAGACTTAAATGTGCAGGGTGGGAAGAGCAGGTATAAATTAGCCAATCGTGGTAGGAAATTTTATATATATGTTCACGCTTTCATGTCTTTGTGACAGAAAGATGAGTAAGGTTCTTTCTGTCTAGGCTTAAGAAGTATGATGACAAACAGCATGTGCTACATATAGCAGGATGCTAACCCTGTTCCGGATGGAGATATGGCTTTAAGAACTGTTCGCAGTACCATTCAAGTCACATATTTCTATGGTCCCAAATATGCTTGGCATTTATTTGCTGTACTTATGCAGTTTAGTGGAAGTCCACATTAAATCTAACATGATTTCAGAAGTTTGGTAACATGGCCTCTATGCAATCCTGAGCTATCTTTTACTTGGTACAGATTTGATGAGAAGAGGCATTCCATGGAGCCAGGCTTTCCAAAGCAAATAGCTGAAGACTTCCCAGGGATTGACTCAAAGGTTGATGCTGTTTTTGAAAAATTTGGTAAGAGAATACTTACCGTTTTGGCCATGGTGCACTTGAAACATTTATGATATCAGAGGGAAGAGGAGCATTGAAAGTTTTTAATAACAAGTTTTTTTTTTTAAGGCCAGTTGCCTCCAAAATTTTGATTCACCTATATTCATACTCATTATAGAACTACTTCACGAAATAACTTGTTTGGAATCATAAAGATAATTACACAAATTTCACCACTTTACCTTATACATGCATATAAAATCATAGTGTTTGAGTGTCACTTACTCACATCCAAAGCTAAAGTGAAGTCAAGCTCGACTTTCAGATTACCATGTTAGCATAAAAATCCCTTCAAGTGGTGCGGCCAGGTTTAATATTGGTTGGCTGGCCTTCTCCACCCCATCTTATTGCTGCTACTAATTCCCACGGAGATTCTTTTTCTGCCTTTCCTGAGTTGTCAGTCATTGACTGTGCTGGTCATTTGCAAATATCTTTCTATGTGCCCAAAGTTTAATAAAGAAGCTTTTTTTTCTACTCACGGTAGGTGAGTGGAGGCTGATCATCTTTATTGAAAGGTAACCCGATCACCATGTTTGCAGAGCATTAAAGGGTCCTCTGGCGTTTTGAAATAGTTGCTGTGCTTCTTAGGCTGCAATGTGGGAAAAGGGGAGATTTGTTGAGAAGAAAGAAATAGGTAATTAGAGTTTCCAAGCAAGCGGAGAATGTTATCTGATTGGAAGCAGAATAATCTTGTAACTTGGAACCTTGCTTTGCTGTCAGACAGAGCTGGCACAGAGGGCTGTCTCCAACCTTCCTTGCTAAGTAACCTTGAGCAAGCATTGAAATCTGTCTAAACCTCAACTTGCTCAATCTGTAAATCAGGTTAGATATACAACCTCACAGGGTCATTGCAGAAATAAATTAAAATAAATTCATGTAACATGCTTGGCATAGTCCCTGACAAAAAGCAAAATCTATAAATGCTTTCCATTTTTAGTTCTTTATGATTCTGAGTTTCACATATTGTCAAATATCTTTATTTGAAAAAATATCTTACTATTTCCCTTGTCTGTATTTGCAGGGTTTTTTTATTTCTTCACTGGATCTTCACAGTTGGAGTTTGACCCAAATGCAAAGAAAGTGACACACGTTTTGAAGAGTAACAGCTGGTTTAACTGTTAAGAGAGATATGTAGAAGGTACAATATGGCATTTTAAATGAAGCTAATAATTCTTCACCTAAGTCTCTGTGAATTGAAATGGTTTGTTTTCTCCTGCCTATGCTGTGACTCAAGACACACTCAAGGGAACTTGAGCATGAACTGTGTATCTTGCCCGTCATCTTTACATTTTCACAGGGCATTCAAACGGGCTGCTGCTTAGCTTGCACCTCATCACATGAAGTGATGTTTCCCAAGAGAAAGAGAAGCACCCATGTGCAACAGACAAGCAACTGTATCTATGTAGACTATTTGCTTATTTAATAAAGATGATCTGTCAGTTATTTTATTTTATTGTTGTGCTGTGTTTGTTTGTTTCAAGGGCAAGTTGTTCTAACAATTTGGGCACATTATGGGCTGAGCATCTCAGCCAATACACTAGAGTCTCCATGACTTGGGGTTCACAATGGGTTCCAGAACTGCAGAGAATCTACCACTTGCCCTCCTCATGAGCCCTGCGAACAGAATGCTTATTTCTACCACCTAGACATTTTATGTGTTCTGACATACCTAAGGCAAAAAATCTAGACAGGTTGTCACATCATAGAGGAGGAACAACTGTGAAGGGAATTCTGTAATCATAGCAAATTGCCTCATTTGGACACTTCATTTCACAGTGTGAGGAAATCAAACTTGTTTTTCATCTTTTCCTTTTACTTATATATTCCCTCCGTGCAGCCCCACTCCCCTGATCTAGCAAGCAAACTTCCTCATATCTACTCTATTGACACATTAAAAATACTCTTGTACTCATTTTGTATCTGCCTGTGCCTGAAGGTAAATGCCCATTGAAAAATGGCCGTTCTAACATTGGTTTATCATCCATAAGTAATGTCTCTAGCACAATGGTACATGGTAAGAGCTCATTCTCTTTTTAACTTATCCATTCATCTAAGAGTAATTTACAAATCATATCCCATGTGCCAGGCATTATGCCAGGTTGCAGTCATAAAAACCTGAAAATGATGGACACAGTCCCCTGCCCTCACTGAAATTATAATCCAGCAAAAACAATATATGTAGACAACCACAAATATAAATAAATATAAAATGAGAAAGCAAGACAAGAGGAAAAAAGAGTGAAAAGAAATGAACAAAGCCTCCAAGAAATATAGGTTTATGTGAAAAGATCTAATTTATGCTTGATTGGTATAACTAAATATGATGTGGAGAATGAATCCAAGCTGGAAAACACACTCTAGGATATTAACCAGGAGAACTTCTCAAGCCTAGCAAGGCAGGCCAACATTCAAATAAAGAGAACTCCACAAAAATATTCCTCAAGAAGAGGAACACCAAGGCACAAAATCGTCAGATTCACCAGGGTTGAAATGAAGGAAAAAATGCTAAGGGCAGCCAGAGAGAAAGGTCAAGTCACCCACAGAGGGAAGCCCATCAGATTCACAGTGGATCTCTTGGCAGAAACCCTACAAGCAAGAAGATAGTGGGGGCCAATATTCAACATCCTTAAAGAAAAGAACTTTCAACCCAGAATCTCATATCCAGCAAAACTAAGCTTCATAAGTGAAGGAGAAATAAAATCCTTTATGGATAAGCAATTACTGAGAGATTTCATCACCACCAGACTTGCCCTACAAGTCCTCCTGAAAGAAACCCTAAGCACAGAAAGGAACAGGTACCAGCCACTGCACAAGCACTCCAAATGGCAAAGACCAAAGATGTAATGAAGGAAATGAGTCAACTAATGGGCAAGAAAAACAGCCAGTAACAAAATGGCAGGATCAAATTTACACATAACAATATTAACATTGAATGTAAACAACCTAAACACCCCAATCAAAAGACACAGACTGGCAAATGGGATAAAAAGTCAAGACCCATTGGTGTTCTGTATTCAGGAAAACCAGCTCACATACAGAGACACATATAGACTCAAAATAAAGAGATGGAAGAAGATTTACCAAGCAAATGGAGAACAAAAAAAAGCAGGGGTTGCAATCCTAGTCTCTGATAAAATGGACTTCAAACCAACAAAGATCAAAAGAGACAAAGAAGGGCATTACATAAAGGTAAAAGGATCAATCCAACAAGAAGAGCTAACTATCCTAAATATATACATATCTAATACAGGAGCACCCAGATACATAAAGCAAGTCCTTAATGACCTACAAAGAGACTTAGACTCCCACACAATAATAGTGGGAGACTTTAACACTCCACTGTCAATATTAGACAGATCAACAAGACAGAAAATTAACAAGGACATCCAGGACTTGAATGTAGAGCTGGACCAAGTGGACCTAATACACATATACAGAATGCTCCACCCCAAATCCACAGAATATACATTTTTCTCAGCACCACATCACACTTACTCTAAAATTGACCACATAATTGGAAGCAAATCACTTCTCAGCAAATGCAGAAGAACGGAAATCATAACAAACAGTCTATCAGACCACAATGCAATCAGATTAGAACTCAGGATTAAGAAACATACTCAAATTCACACAACCACTTGGAAACTGAACAACTTGCTTCTGAGTGTCGACTGGATAAACAATGAAATGAAAGCAGAAAAAAAAGATGTTCTTTGAAACCAATCAGAATGAAGGCACAACTTACTAGAATCTCTGGGACACCTTTAAAGCAGTCTTGAAAGAGAAATTTACAGCAATAAATGCCCACATGAGAAACAAGGTAAGATCTAAAACTGACACCCTATCATCAAAATTGAAAGAGCTAGAGGAGGAAGATCAAAAAAACTCAAAAGCTAGCAGAAGACAAGAAATAACTAAGATCAGAGCCTAACTAAAGGAGATAGAGACACAAAAAAACCCTTCAAAAAATCAATAAATCCAGGAGCTGGTTTTTAAAAAAGATCAACAAAATAGACAAACCACTAGCCAGACTAATAAAAAAAGGAAAGAGAGAAGAATCAAATAGATGCAATTAAAAAAGATAAAGGAGATATCACCACTGATCCCACAGAAATATAAACTACCATCAGAGATTACTACAAGCAGCTCTATGCACATAAACCACTAAACCAAGAAGAAATGGTTAAATTCCTGGACACTTGTACTCTATCAAGACTAATCCAGGAGGAAGTTGAAAGCCTGAAGAGACCAATAACAAGGGCTGAAGTTGAGGCAGCAATCAATAGCCTACCAACCAAAAAAAGTTCAGGTCCAGACAGGTTCACAGCTAAATTCTACCAAACGTACAAAGAGGAGCTGGTTCCATTCCTTCTGAAACTATTCCAAACAATATAAAAAGGCAAAATCCTCCCCAACTCATTTTATGAGATCAACATCATCCTGATACTGAAACAAGGCAGAGACTCAATTGAAAAAGAAAACTTCAGGCCAATATCCATGACAAACATCAATGCAAAAATCTTCAATAAAATAATGGCAAACCGAATGCAACAGCACATCAAAAAGTTTATTCATCATGATCAAGTAGGCTTCATCCTGGGGATGCAAGGCTGCTTCAACATACGCAAGTCCATAAATGTAATCCATGACATAAACAGAACCAAAGACAAAAACCACATGATTATCTCAATAGATGCAGAGAAGGCCTTGAACAAAATTCAACAGTGCTTTATGCTAAAAATTCTCAATAAAGTAGGTATCAATGGAACATATCATAAAATGATGAAAGCTATTTATGGCAAACCTACAGTCAATATCATAATGAATGGGCAAAAGCTGGAAGGATTCCCTATGAAATCAGGCACCAGACAAGGATGCCCTCTCTCACCACTCCTATTCAATATAGTATTGGAAGTTCTAGCCAGAGCAATCAGGCAAGAAAAAGAAAAAAAGGGCATTCAATTAGGAAAGGATGAAGTCAAACTGTCTCTATTTGCAGACGACATGATTGTATATTCAGAAGACCCCATCATCTCAGCCCAAAATCTTCTCAAACTAATAAGCAACTTCAGCAAAATCTAAGGATACAAATCAGTGTGCAGAAATGACAAGCATTCCTGTATACCAGTAACAGACAAACAGAGAGCCAAATCAAGAGTGAACTCCCATTCATAATTGCTATAAAGAGAATAAAATACCTAGGAATACATCTAAAAAAGGATGTAAAGGACCTCTTCAAGGAGAACTATAAACCACTGCTCAATGAAATAAGAGAAGACAAAAACAGATGGAAAAACATTCCATGCTCATGGTTAAGAAGAATCAATATCATGAAAATGGCCATACTGCCCAAAGTAATTTATAGATTCAATGCCATCGCCATCAAGCTACCAATGACCTTTTTCACAGAACTGGAAAAAAACACTTTAAACTTCATATGGAATCACAAGCCCGCATAGCCAAGACAATCCTAAGCAAAAAGAACAAAGCTGGAGGCATCACACTGCCGGACTTCAAGCTATACTACAAGGCTACAGTAGTCAAAACAGCATGATACTGGTACCAAAACAGAGACATAGACCAATGGAACAGAACAGAGGCCTCAGAAGCAACAGCACACATCTACAACAATCTGATCTTTGACAAACCTGACAAAAACAAGCAATGAGGAAAGGACTCCATGTTTAATAAATGGTGTTGGGAAACCTGGCTAGGACTGTGCAGAAAGCAGAAACTGGACCCTTTCCTGACACCTTACACTAAAATTAACTCCAGATAGATTAAAGATTTTAAGCATAAATCCTAACACCATAAAAATCCTAGAAGAAAACGTAGGCATACCATCCAGGACATAGGCATAGGCAAGGACTTCATGACTAAAACACTAAAAGCAATGGCAACAAAAGCCAAGATAGACAAATGGGATCTAATTAAAATTCTGAGTTTCTGTACAGTAAAAGAACCCATCATTAGAATGAACTGGCAACCAACAGAATGGGAAAAAATTTTTGCAGTCTACCCATCTGACAAAGGACTAATATCCAGAATCTACAAAGAACTAAAACAGATTTACAAGAAAAAACAAACAACCCCATTTAAAAGTGGGTGAAGGATATAAACAGACACTTTTCAAAAGAAAACATCTATGAAGCCAACAAGTATATAAAAAAAATGCTCATCATCACTGGTCATTAGAGAAATGCAAATCAAAACTACATTGAGATACCATCTCACACCAGTTAGAATGGTGATTATTTAAAAATCTGATTGTTCAACACCCACCTATGAGTGAGAATATACGGTGTTTGATTTTCTGCTCTTGTGTCAGTTTGCTGAGAATGATGGTTTCCAGGTTCATCCATGTCCCTACAAAGGACGTGAACTCATCGTTTTTGATGGCTGCGTAATATTCCATGGTGTATATGTACCACATTTTCCCTATCCAGTCTATCGTCGTTGGGCATTTGGGTTGGTTCCAGGTCTTTGCTATTGTAAACAGTGCTGCAATGAACATTCGTGTGCACGTGTCCTTGTAGTAGAATGATTTATAATCCTTTGGATATATACCCAGTAATGGGATTGCTGGGTCAAATGGGATTTCTATTTTTAGGTCCTTGAGGAATCGCCACACTGTCTTCCACAATGGTTGAATTAATTTACATTCCTACCAACAGTGTAAAAGTGTTCCTATTTCTCCACATCCTCTCCAGCATCTGTTGTTTCCCGATTTTTTAATGATCGCCATTCTAATTGGTGTGAGATGGTATCTCAATGTGGTTTTGATTTGCATTTCTCTGATGACCAGTGATGATGAGCATTTTTTCATATGTTTGTTGGCCTCCTGTATGTCTTCTTTTGTAAAGTATCTGTTCATATCCTTCGCCCATTTTTGAATAGGCTTGTTTGTTTTTTTCTTGTAGATCTGCTTTAGTTCTTTGTAAATTCTGGATATCAGCCCCTTGTCAGAACACATGGACATAGGGAGGGGAGCACTACACACTGGGGTCCGTTGGGGGGAAATGGGGGAGGGGTGGGGGGTGGGGAGGTGGGAAGAGATAGCATGGGGAGAAATGACAGATACAGGTGAGGGGACGGAATGCAGCAAACCACACTGCCAAGTGTGTACCTATGCAACAATCTTGCATGTTCATCACATGTACCCCCAAACCTAAAACGCAATAAAAAAAAATCTGGAGACAACAGATGCTGAAGAGGATGTGGAGAAAGAGGAACACTTTCACACTGTTGGTGGGAGTATAAATTAGTTCGACCATTGTGGAAAACAATGTGATGATTTCTCAAGGATCTTGAAATAGAAATTCCATTTGACCCAGCACTCCCATTACTGATTATATACCCAAGAACTATAAATTGGTCTACTATAAAGACACATGCACACATATGTTCATTGCAGCCCTGTGTACAACAGTAAGACCTGGAACCAACCCAAATCCCCATCAATGATAGACTGGACAAAAAAATGTGGCACATATACACTATGGAATACTACATAGCCATAAAAAATGATGAGTTTGTGTCCTTTGTAGGGACTTGGATGAATCTGAAAACCATCATTCTCAGCAAATTGACACAAGAACAGAAAACCAAACACCACAAGTTCTCACTCATAGGTGGGTATTGAATGATGAGAACACGTGGACTCATGGAGAGGAGCATCACATACTGGGGGCAGTTGCAGAGTGCTAGGGGAGGGACAGCAGGGGGTGAGGAGGGTGGGGAGGGATAACATGGTGAAAAATGCTGGATATAGTAGGTACCTATGCAACAACCCTGCATGACCTGCACATGTATCCCAGAACCTAAAGTTTTTTAAAAAAAAGGAGTTATAAAGAGAAAAAATAGACTTCTTTGATAGAATAATAGGAGGATCTACTTTTAACTAGACAGTTTTAGAAGAACTTTTGAGGGAATGTCGTTGAAGAAAATTTTGAAGGGAGGTGTGGAAACTAAGTGGGGAGATGATGGCTTGGGCCATGTGAGCACACCGGAGAGTTAGAGATGAGAGTAGAATATATAGACATGAGGACTATATATATAGACAACAGGACTCAGTGATGGGTTAAATATGAAGTTTGAGAGAAAAGGAAATGTTCAGAGTAATTCCCAGATAGCTTGCTTGAGCCTAAGAGTTGATGGTGACAGCGTTTACTGAGATGGGGAAAGACGGAGAGAAGAAGGTTTGTGAAAGAAGGGCAAGAGTTAGGATGGATTGTTTAGGTTTGCCTATTTTTGAAATGTCTTGAAGATTTTCAAGCACCCACAAGCTAAAGGAATCTGAAATGCAAAAGAGAGGACACACACACACACACACACACACACACACACGAAACATATATGTACATGGAAGGTTTTAACATTGAGATTATTCTTAAAGCCCGAAGTATGGGAGAGATCATATGGGGAGATTTTAAGACAAAACTAATGAATAGCAACATTTGGTCCCAAAATATGGCATTTCTTTATTTTTAAAATTACCCAATTTTATTTAGTTTATTTCTAATAGGTACTACCCTAGCCACAACACAAAATCCAAAAGTTAAAAGACATTATGTAATATAAACAATTTTCTTCCCACCCGTTTCCAACATCTAATTCCTTTTCTCAGTGGTAACCAAGTAGATCTTTTTTGAATCCTTCCAGAGCTATTTTATTCACACAGGGCATTAATATAAACTTTCAAAATAAAAATGGTACCATACAAAATCATACTGCCCTGCTCTTTGATTTCTTTTACTTAATATATCTTAGCAGCTATTCCACATTAGTACATGTAGAATTGCTTCATTCAATCTTTTTCTTTTTAAGGCGCACTTAATTTAATACCAAGAGTGCAATACAAAAGGCCCAAATACAATGAGAAAACACATTTGTCCATTAACACCAACAATAATGCTCTTTTAACACATGCCTGTTGAACGGAATGGAGATTTAATAAAGTTCATTCCTGAAAAAAATATCCCAGTGAGTCTTGCCACAGCCAATATCCTATCTGGTTGTGAAATGAATGTCTATAACTCAGACAGCTTAAACCTGAAGTTTGATACCACACCTTCATGTTTGCACAGTTCTCAGTAAGATTACAGTATTTATAACTATTCAAAGGCAAATTATTGATTAAAACCACATTCAAGACTCAATAATTCCCATAAATATGTACAGTTACTAAGGATCAATTAAAAAACACTCAAGCAAGTAATATATAGCCCCAAACTAAATGGCCAAAGATATGAACTACTTATATATGACAACTAATATTTTATTTTCTGTGACTATTAAAGGTTGGTTCTTAGCAAATAAACCATTTAAAGGCAAAATTCATCTCATTTGAGTTTTGACCTAGCAGTTCAATAATGATGAAGTCCACAGTCTTACTGGCAAAACCAGTATGTTGAAAATTCCTCATTTAACATCTAGATAAGTTCTTGGAAACTGTGATTTTAAGCAAAGGGAAGCATAAGGAAACCATTTTTACCACAGGCTAACTGATATAAACAAGAGTTAAACTTCTATGGCATATTTCTAAGTCACAAAAACATCACCAAACTTCTAAATAAAGACCAAAACACTTCTAAATAGTAAACACTGTAGACCTGGCATGGTGGCTGACACCTGTAACCCCAGAACTTTGGAAGGCCAAGGCAGGCAGATCACTTGAAGTCAGGAGTCTGAGACAAGACTGGCTAACATGGTGAAACCTCATCTCTACTAAAAATACAAAAATTAGCAAGACCTGGTGGCATATGCCTATAATCCCAGCTACCCAGTGGGCTGAGGCAGGAAAATCGCTTGAACCGTGAGGCAGAGGCTACAGTGAGCTGAGATCACGCCACTGCACTCCAGCCTGGGCAACAAAGTGAGATTCCATCTCAAAAAAAAAAAAAGTAAACATTGAAATAAATGTGAGTTATGCATACATTTAAGAGAAATTAATAACAAAAAAAGTAAGATAATTATTTATACTCTTGTTCCAATTCAAAGTGTCAAGTGGCTGGAGCCCATCCTAGCAGCTCAGGGCACAGCGTGAGAACCAGTGCTGGATAGGACTCCACTCCATCATCGCAGGGCGTGCTGACACCCAGTCACTCACCAGACTGGGACCATGTAGACAAGCCAGTAAGCCTCATGTGCACGGCTGTGGGATGTGGGAAGTACCCAGAGAAAATCCGCATAGACACAGGGAGAACTCGGAAACTCCACACAGACCATGGCCCTGACCAGAAATAGATTTTGTTTTCTCTTCAACGTTATAACTAACCCATGTTATTTGAGGACCTACTGTTTAGAGTTTCTAAGTCACTATGCTCAAGGCTAAGAGCAATGCATAGTCCATTTTTCCATTGTACTGGAATTTATGTTCAATACATGATTTAAGGTCTCCAAATTTTCATTTATACAAACTGTCCAAAGACACTGTGAGCCTTAGGACCTTGTTTCTCCTTCTATTTTCTTCAAACAGAAACATTTCTCATGTATCTACATGTTCCCAGAGAGGAGTTTTTCAGAGGTGTTCACTTCTTGACGACAGTGCAAGTCTACCAGGCCTCTGAAGCAAGGGGCATGGCTCCTTGCAAGAGCAGAAGTGCAAGGTTCATGGTAAGTTTCACATTAGCCATTAGGAGCCGGACAGTACAAGAATGTGGCTTTTATCCTTTCCTCTCAAAAATTCTGAGTGTTGGTGTAGAATCGAGTAGCTGGCTGTACCCTCAATGACTTTGTAGTAGTGGGACTGTCAGGGAAGCCTTGACCGAAAATATGACTGGAGAGTTTACCTAGCAGGCGTAAACTTCCAGGCACTCTGTTCATCTGGGGCTTGTTCCAGCTTGTCTTCAGTCAGGGCCAGTACACCTTTCATTTTTGGGAAACAAGTTGATGGCTGGGTCTACCATTGTTGATCAGGCCAAGCCGGATAACGAGATTTGCTGGAGGTACTGGATTCGGGTAGGGCACCTCGCATCTCCTGCCTCTTGTCTGCTAGTCGCATCCCAAGGACGTTTTCCCCGTGCACACTCTTGCTGCTGTTGCTTTAGTTTTCACTGGAGTAAAGGTCAACGTTCTTGCCTCTAAAGCTTGCGCATGTGTTTCATATTGTTTCCATCTCAGAATTCATTCATCTGGTGCCATCCGTTTGATGTCTGTTTCGCTCAGTCTAATCCTTTGGGGAAGAGGTTTTTTTTTGTTGGTCATCTTGAATCCAAAGTGTCGCCTCCAAGATGTGGCCGTGGATCCCCACTGCCAGCACCACCAGGGAGCAAACGAGGGGGTGCCCACTGCCAGCGGAGCCCGATTCGTGGGACCTCACCCTGGTGCTTCCTCGGAGTCTGGCGCCCCTCCGTGGCCACAGGACTCCGCGAGCGCCTGCCTCTTGCACCAGCAGGCTCAATGAAAGAAATACGTAGCTTATTCAGTCTGGGGATTGAATAAATAAATTTATACACAAAATAAATGCAAAAACCAAAAAAATAAAATGTTAAAATAACAAAAAATACATGAATTTGAAGTAAGTGTAAGTATTAAAAGAATATAATTTTATAACATTTGAATATATTTTATATTTAAAATTATAATATATTTAAAATAAAAATAAAACATAAATCAAATAAAATTGTGTGCATCAGTAGATAATTTTCAGTATTCAATGTATAAGTACCTTATTTTTTAATATTTTAGTATAATATCCAATGCTACAATTAATATCCTCAAGCACATTGCATATCAGATGGAAAGTGTAATCTTCAAAGGCTGAGCAGAGATAGAGGAGCAGGAAAACGATTGCTGAATTCTGCAACATGAGGGCTATTGATGCTCTTTATAACAGCAGTGTTGGTGAACTGACCGAGTTGAATTCTGATTGAAGCTGGTAGAAAAGTTGGCAAGTTAAGATGTTTTTGGCTGTAGGTAGCAGAAAGCCCCAACTGATATAAAAATAAGGAATTTTCTGGTTCATACTACTTAAAGTACAGCACTAAGGCAGGTTTTAGTTTCAGCCTGATCAGAGTTCTGGTGCCGTCGCTCTGCTGCTTTCTTGATTCTGTCCTCGTGTCAGTTTTACTTTGAGGCTGTCTTTTCTCACGGCAGCAGTGCAGCTACGTTGTTTAGTGTCCAGGCATCACACCTACTTAGAGCACCACCTTCAACCATGAAGTGACAGTTCTGAGTGTCCTCCTGTTTGGAACATCCCTTGCCATGTGGTCATCCTAGACTAATCACCATGGCAAGGAGGATCAATTTCACTGCAGTCATGCTTCTGTTACACAGTGAGGTGAGGGAAAGACATTGAGTCAACAATCTCTGTCCATCTATCCATCTACTACAAAGAGAAACTGGGATGTGAGAACGTCGAAATAACAGACATAAATAATTCTTAGGAGATGTTGTGCTGAGAAGGAAGTAGAAAATATTTTCTCTGTGCTATCAGACCTGATTCATAGTTCTTAGGCATGTCTTAACTGTTAGGCTGGTGTTTGATCTCAATAATGCAGAAATGTAAGTTTAGAGTAATTCAGTTGCATTGCCATAATCACATAGTAAGTACATAGCTAGGATCTAATTTCACATCCTTCTAGATTCAAAGATGATGTTCTTATTTTGTCTAGGGACTGAGACAATAAATTAGCCTGGCTGCCTTATCTTTTTAGTTTTGACTCTACTCTGAACTAGAGGTTCTGCAGTGTCATACCACATGACCACATTGGGGTTGGTTCTTCCTCAATTCTGCAGTTTAAAATCCCTACAACCCAAGGGTCAGGGTTCTTTTGAGTCTGATATCTAGCCCTGCTAAATTTCTGTGTTCTGTCCTAAATTGTAATGGACAATGGAGAACCTCACACCAGCTACTCATCTGTAAATTTCCCCAACCAATCTTGTTCCAGAAATGTTTGTTTGTTCCAGGTATGTTTTTGTGCTGATGAGCCTTTCACCTGGGCTTGACATCAAGCAGCTGCTAAGCCCCAGGGACCAGACTTACAGCCCATGTCAGGACAAGACCAGCCCTAAAGGTGACTGATGCTGAATCCCAGAATGATATTTGATAGCTGGCTCAATTCCTCCTGCCTCAGGCAGGTTTATTGGAGCACGTTTCCATTTACAGGAAATCATGCAGTGACACTATACTTGAGGGGGCATTAGCCTGGTGGGGGCAGGGGAGGAAAGCAGAAGCTGGGAATATGGTTTGGACTCAGCAATAAACCAACAGAAAGATGGGTTCGACACAAATGAGAAAATAAAAGATAAAGTACAGAATCTCACCAGTTAGTGAGCAGATAAGAGGTGATCATTAAAAAAATCTGGTGACAATAGATGCTGGAGAGGATGTGGAGAAATAGGAACACTTTTACACTGTTGGTAGGAAATTAGTTCAACCATTGTGGAAGACTGTGTGGCGATTCCTCAAAGACCTAGAAATAGAAATTCCATTTGACCCAGCAATCCTATTACTGGGTATATAGCCAAAGGATTATAAATCGTTCTACTATAAGGACACATGCACACGAATGTTCATTGCAGCACAGTTTACAGTAGCAAAGACCTGGAACCAACCCAAATGCCCATCGATGATAGACTGGACAGGGAAAATGTGGCACATATACACCATGGAATATTATGCAGCCATTGAAAATGATGAGTTTGTGTCCTTTGTAGGGACATGGATGAACCTGGAAACCATCATTCTCAGCAAACTGACACAAGAGCAGAAAATCAAACACTGCATGTTCTCACTCATAGGCAGGTGTTGAATGATGAGAACACATGGACACAGGGAGGGGAGCACTATACGCTGGGGTCTGTCGGGAGGAAATAGGGGAGGGACAGCGGGGGGTGGGGAGTTGGGGAGAGATAGCATGGGGAGAAATGCCAGATATAGGTTAAGGGTAGGAAGGCAGCAAATCACACTGCCATGTGTGTACCTAAGCAACAATCTTGCATGTTCTTCACATGTACCCCCAAACCTAAAATGCAATAAAAAAAGAAAATGTAATATATAATATGCTAGAAAGAAATTAATTCCCACTTGAAAAAAAAAAGAAGCCCATCATCACAAATCAAACAACATGGAGATTAGCCTTGATCCTACTGTGAAGGAGCACAGTGGGAAAAGCGCATTGAACCTACTCAGATCTGGCAGGAATAACTTGTGAAAGCAGCTTTCTGTAAAACTGAAGAAGTTGGCAGGGCTTAGTTATAAGAAAGTATCCAGCTCGCTAACCTGACATTTGGGTAGAATCATTCTGGAAGCAGCACAAACATCCTTTGCCTTGATTTACAATCACTGATAACAATCTGTGTGTATAACTTTAGTGGCTGTAGTGGATGTAAATAGTAACTATCTTTTCTTTGGTTGGGAGCAAATTAGCTAGTTCTGGAAGGAATATACGTATGCACATTTATATAATGTATATTATACATAATGTATATAATGTCTGTTATACATACTGTTACATTATATAATGGAATAGTGAAAATCTATTATATTATACATAATGTATATTACGCACAATGTACATGTTTATTATATATAATGTATATTATATATAATGTATATATGCCATATAACATTTATGTGTATTACATATTTATATAATGTATACATATATAATGTATGTTATATATAACTTATATCAATAGAGATGAATATGAGTGAGACTTGTTTAAGGAATGTTATTATGCTGTATTATGCTTTGTAGGCACTGCTATTTTGAAAGTTTTCTGTTTTTAAGATGTTTCAAAAGTGCATGAGAACTTGAGATTCAATTGATTCATTTATTAAATTACTAAGCATTACTTAAGTGTTTAGAAATATCTGGCTTATTGAGTTTTAAGTCTGAATAATAGATTTGTATTATCTGAAAAAATTAGCTACATTAAAATCATAATTTGAAATTTTGATTAAAATATTACTTATGAATCAAATGGCATTAAATGATTAAGGATAATTTATTATTTGAACTGTATGAATCAATAAATATTAATCAGAAATAGTGAAAATGATTGTACTTATTTTTATACAAATATACTAGATTGATAAACAGAATAACAAGATTAGAAAGCTGAACTTAAAATATTAAGAAAATTTAGGATTTAACTCTCTAGTAAGTGGAATATTAATTATTATAAAAGTAAAACTCTAAGCATTAACAGGCATGCAAAAAAGTCCCCCTTAGACATTAGCAAATCCAACTGAAAGGCTAATGTATATTACTATTGCTATCTTAACACAGAAGGAAAACAAATACTTTAAATATACAATCTCATTTAATTCTCACCTATGAAGAAGATGATATTGAACTTTTTTACAAATATAGGGATTTCTAGAGAGATTGCACAACATCCTCAAGGTCATATAGATGGTAAATGGCAGAGCCAGAGATCTAATCTATCTTGCCTGACACCAAGCTTATGTTACATCCACTTTGCTGCCTCTCTGTTCTTCAAGTTAACTTGGGTTGACCTGTGATACGGTTTGACTGTGTCCCTACCCAAACCTCATCTTGAATTGTAGCTCCTGTAATCCACATGCATCATGGGAAGGACCTGTTGGGAGGTAATTGAATCATGGGGGTGAGTTTTTCTAATGTTGTTCACATGACAGTGAGTAAGACTCATAAGATTTCATAAAGGGAAGTTCCCCTATGCATGCTCTCTTGCCTGTGCCATGTAACATGTGCCTTTGCTTTTCCTTTGCCTTCTGCTATGATTTTGAGTCATCCTCAGCCATGTGGAATTGAGTCCATTAAACCTTTTTCCTTTATAAATCACCCAGTCTTAGGAATGTCTTTACTAGCAGTGTGAGAACAGACTAATACAGTAAATTGATATCAGTAGAGTGGGGTGCTACTGTAAAGACACCCAAAAATGTGGAAGTGACTTTGGAACTGGGTAACAGGCTAGGTTGGAACAGTTTGGAGGGCTCAGAAGAAGATAGGAAAATGTGGGAAAGTTGGAAACTTCCTAGAGACTTGAAGGGCTCAGAAGACAGAAAGATGTGGGAAGTTTGGAACTTCCTAGAGACTTGTTGAATGACTTTGACCAAAATGCTGACAGTGCTATGGACAATAAGGTCCAAGCTGAGGTTGTCTCAGATAGAGATGAGGAACTTGTTGGGAAATGGAGTAAAGGTCACTCTTGTTATGAAAAGAGACTGGTGGCATTTTGCCTCTGCCCTAAAGGAATTTTGAACTTAAGAAAGATAATTTAGGTTATCTCAGGGAAGAAATTTATAAGTGGCTAAGCATTCAAGAGGTGACAGAATATAAAGATTTGGAAATTTTGCAGGCTGACAATAAGAGGAAAGAAAACCCATTTTTCTAAGAAGAAATTCAAACCTGTTACAGAAATTTGCATAAAACAAGGAGCCAAGTGTTAATGACCAAGACACGGGCTTTGACTGTGAGTAAAATGAAGGTGTGCACTGGAAGGTGTGGAGCAGAAGAGCCCCTGGTGCTCTGCTAGATTAGATTGTGTGGGAGAAAGGGTAGATGCACAGATATCTATGAGGAAGCTACTGCAGTATTCTGGGTGGGAGAGGACGGTGACTCCAATCAGGAAGGGAGCAGTGGGAGTGGTGAGAAGGATATGTAAGAGGGTAGAACCAGCAGGATCTAATGACAGACTGGCTGGGAAGTGTGAGAAAGAGAGGAGTCTACGATGACTTCAAGTCTTTTGGACTGAGCAACTGGCAGGATGAAGCTGCCAAGTTGCCATCACCTGAGATGTGGAAGGCTGTGGGTGGAGCAGTGAGTAGGGGGAAGATTAGAAGTTTTGGACACACTGTATGTTTGAGAGATCTATTTAACATCCAAGTGGAGACATTGGATAAATCAGGATGCAGTTTAGGGAAAAGGTCTAGATTGGAGACATAAATTTGGGAGTTATTAGCACACAGATGATTTTAAGGCTTGAGACTGGATGAGTTTAACAGTATAGTAAGAATAAAGAAGTGAAGAGCTCCAAGGACTGAGTCCTGAGGCATTTCAATATTGAACTAGAGAACATCTGCAAAATAAGTTTATGTTTTACCACTCTTCCTTTGTACTAGAATGCAACATCACAATCATTAATTGAATAATGCAGGATAGCATATATTATATATAAACTATATAACCTATAGAGATTGTATGTATATAATCTATAATTATATATATAGATTGCTGCTTCTTGATATTTGTGAGACTCAAAAGTATGAATTATAATATTTATATATATTTATATACATGTATATGATATTTATATACACGTGATGTGCTTGTGAGGTGGACAGTTTGGGACAGGAAAGTGTGAACCCTGCAGAGAGGCTCTAAGGATGTGCAAGTGATGAGTGGAGGACTGTTTCAACTCATCTCTTTCATTTCTCAAGGGAGGAAATGAGGGAGAAGCAATTGGAAAAGAGAAAGGATTAAGATAGCAAAATATAATGACATTAGGAAAGTAATCTAGATTGATCATGTAGCAAGTGCGCAGGGGACAGGGAAGAGAGTGGCATCTGGGAAGAATATCCGGAGTCACCAAGGTTGAGACTAGAGAACCTGCAGGAGGGTCTTCATTCCTCAAGGATTAGAGGCTGAGAGAGCTTCAGTCAGTCTAAGAGGCAAGGCCAGGCTTAACATCAAGCAAGGACAGGGATGCTCGAGGTTGCTTGATTTGTGTCCATCACATTCATTCATTGCTGTATTCATTCCTTAAACAGAACATTTACAGAATGTCTGTAATTGCTAGGCACTGTGCCAGGGGTAAAAATATATTTGGACAAGATTCCTGCTTATACTCTAGCAGGAGAGACAGAAAAGTGAACAGGCAAGCAGGATACAAGATATGAGTACTGTTTAGTGCAGGCACACAGAGCTGGGGAAACACATTGCAACTAACCAGGCTTAGGAGATTATGGAAGGATAGTTGACGAAGTACATTTAAGCCAAGACCCAAAGGGCAAATGCTTAGTAAATCAAGGAAAGGAGGAGTGGTATCTCTTCCAGATAGAGGGTATAGGATGTGTAAAAGCCAGGAAAGGAGAGAAAACCTGAATTTTTATCTACGTCAACTTCTTAGCAGGGCATCAAAGCCCTTCATAATTCCAGCGCTGGTTACTGCTCCATCTTATCTCTTATTATTTCCTACCCTAAATGCTACACTCCAGCCATTCTGTACCACTTGGAGTTCCCAATATGTACCAAGCTGTCTTCTTTCTCTAGTCCTCAAGGTCACTGTGCCCACTGCCTGGAATACTTTGAATGATATGTTTGGTATACATGCCCATTTGTTTTTCATTCTCTGACATGTTCTCCAAAGTCCACATGGATGTGGCAGACCTAGGCAATAATGCTTGTACCAGCCAGCAACTTCACCACTGTGGCTCTAGCTGATTGGATTAGAGAAGAATACAATAATAAAGCAGAGCCTGTCAGATGCTGTATCCCAGAATTAGAAATGATAAACCATAAGACATGCCCAAAATAGAATTCATAAAATCACCTAGGATTGGAACCAGAATTAGGACCTTGGAAAGTCCTAGTCACACACAGGCTGATGTTACAGCTGGGAGCATCACTTTGAAGAGGCCTACAGTAAGAAAAAATAGCAAACATTCAGGTCAAGTCTAAGGACATGTAAGGAAAAGAGAGAAACACAGAGAAGGTGGAGAAACCAGCACAGGCTGAAAATTCCAAAAACCAGAATGCCTATTCTCTTCTAAAGGATCACAGCTCCTCACCAGCAAGGGAACAAAACTGGATGGAGAATGAGTTTGATGAATTGACAGAAGGGGGCTTCAGAAGGTGGGTAATAACAAACTCCTATGAGCTAAAGGAGCACGTTCTAACCCAATGTAAGGAAGCTAAGAACCTTGAAAAAAGGTTACAGGAACTGATAACTAGAATAACCAGTATAGAGAAGAACATAAACGACATGATGGAGCTGAAAAACACAGCATGAGAATTTCGTGAAGCATAGACAAGTATCAACAGCCAAATCAATCAAGTGGAAGAAAGGATATCAGAGATTGAAGATCAACTTAATGAAATAAAGCACGAAGACAAGATTAGAGAAAAAATAATGAAAAGGAATGAACAAAGCCTCCCAGAAATATGGGACTATGTGAAAAGACCAAACCTACATTTGATTGGTGTACCTGAAGTGATGGGAAGAATGGAACCAAGTTGGAAAACACACTTCAGGGTATTATTCAGAACTTCCCTAACCTAGCAAGGCAGGGCAACATTCAGATTCAGGAAATACAGAGAACACCACAGAGATATTCCTCAAGAAGAGCAACCACAAGACACATAAGCATCAGATTCACCAAGATTGAAATGAAAGAAAAAATGTTAAGGGCAGCCAGAGAGACAGGTCGGGTTACCAACAAAGGGAAGCCCATCAGACTAAAAGCAGGTATTTCGGCAGAAACCCTACAAGCCAGAAGAGAGTGGGGCCCAATATTCAACATTCTTAAAGAAAAGAATTTTCAACCCAGAATTTCATATCCAGCCAAACTAAGTATCATAAGTGAAGGAGAAATAAAATCCTTTAGAGACAAGCAAATATTGAAGGATTTTGTCACCATCAGGCCTGCCTTACAAGAGGTCCTGAAGGAAGTACTAAATATGGAAAGGAAAAACGGGTACCAGCCACTGCAAAAAACACACCAAAACGTAAAGACCATCGACACTATGAAGAAACTGCATCCACTAATGAGCAAAATAACCAGCTAGCATCATAATGACAGGATCAAATTCACACATAACAATATTAACCCAAAATGTAAAAAAGCTAAATGCCCCAATTAAAAGATAAAGATAGGAAAATTGGATAAAGAATCAAGACCCATCGGTGTGCCGTATTCAGGAGACACATCTCACATGCAAAGACACACATAGCCTCAAAATAAAGAGATAGAGGAATATTTACTAAGCAAATGGAAAGCAAAAAAAAAAAAGGGTTGCAATCCTAGTCTCTGATAAAACAGACTTTAAACTAAAAAAGATCAAAAAAGACAAAGAAGGGCATTACATAATGGTAAATGGATCAATGCTCCAAGAAGAACTATCCTAAATATATATGCAGCCAATACAGGAGCATCCAGATACATAAAGCAAGTTCTTAGAGACCTACAAAGAGACTTAGACTCACACAAAATAATAGTGGGAGACTTTAACTGCCCACTGGCAATATTAGACAGATCAACAAGACAGAAAATTAACAAGGATATTCAGGGCTTGAACTTAGCTCTGAACCAAGCAGACCTAATAGATATTTACAGAACTCTCCACCCCAAATCAACAGAATATACATTTTCAGCACCACATAGCACTTATTCTAAAATTCACAATATAATTGGAAGTAAAACACTCCTTAGCAAATAAAAAAGAATGGAAATCATAACAAACAGTCTCTCAGACCACAGCACAATCAAATTAGAACTCAGGATTAAGAAACTCACTCAAAACTGTGCAACTACATGGAAACTGAACTACCTGCTCCTGAATGACTACTGGGTAAATAATAAAATTGAGGCAGAAATAATGAAGTTCTTTGAAATCAATGAGAATAAAGACACAACATACCACAATCTCTGGGACACAGCTAAAGCAGTGTTAAGAGGAAAATTTATACCACTATATGCCCACGTGAAAAAACTGGAAAGATCTAAAATCAACACCCTAACATCACAATTAAAAGAACTACAGAAGCAAGAGCAAACAAATTCAAAAGCTAGCAGAAGACAAGAAATAACTAAGATCAGAGCAGAGTTGAAGGAGACAGAAACACAAAAACCCTTCAAAAAATCGATCAATCCAGGAGCTGGTTTTTTTTTTAAAAGATTAATAAAATAGATAGACTGCTAGCCAAAGTAATAAAGAGAAAAGAGAGAAGAATTTAACAGGCACAATAAAAAGTTATAAAGGGGATCTCACCACTGATCTCACAGATACAAACTACCATCAGAGAACATTATAAACACCTCTATGCAAATGAACTAGAAAATCTAGAAGAAATAGATAAATTTCTGTACACATACACCCTCCCAAGGCTAAACCAGGAAGAAGTCAGATCCCTAAATATACCTATAACAAGCTCTGAAATTGAGGCAGTAATTAATACCCTACCAACCAAAAAAAGCCCAGGACCAGATGGATTCACAGCCAAATTTTACCAGAGGTACAAAGAGGAGCTGGTACCATTACTTCTGAAACTATTACAAACAATAGAAGAAGAGGGACTCCAGCTTCATGCAGGCTATGGAGGGATAGCAGTGAGTGGGAGGATTGGGATGGGATAGCATTAGGAGAAATACCTAATGTAAATGACAGGGTGATGGATGCAGCTAACCACCATGGCACATGTATACCTATGTAACAAACCTGCACGTTCTGTACAAGTACCCCAGAACTTAAAGCATGACAAAAAAGAATCAAAACACAGCCTGGCCAACATGGCAAAATCTCATCTCTACTAAAAATACAAAAATTAGCCAAGCATGGTGGTGTACACCTGTAATCCCAGCTAATTGGGATGCTGAGGCTGCAGAATTGCTTGAACCTGGGACGTGGAGGTTGCAACGAGCCAAGATCATGCCACTGCACTCCAGCCTGGGCAACATAGTGAGACTGTGTCTCAAAAAATAAATAAAAAAGAAAAGAAAATGAGGGACTCCTTTTTAACTCATTTCATGATGCCACCATCATCCTGATACAAAATCCTGGCAGAGACACAACAAAAAAAGAAAATTTCAGGCCAATATCCCTGATGAACATCAGTGGGAAAATCCTCATAAAATACTGGCAAACTGAATCCAGCAGCACATCAAAAAGTTTATCCACCATGATTAAGTTGGCTTCATCCCCGGGATGCAAGGCTGCTTCAACATACGCAAATCAATAAACGTGATCCATCACAGAAACAGAACCAATGACAAAAACCACATGATTATCTCAATAGATGCAGAAAAGACCTTTGATAAAATTCAACACCCTTTCATGCTAAAAACAATAAATAAACTAGGTATTGATGGAACATATCTCAAAGTAATAAGGTCTATTTATGACAAACCCACAGCCAATATCATACTGAATGGGTAAAAGCTGGAAGCATTCCCTTTAAAAACTAGCACAAGACAAGGATGCCCTCTCTCACCACTCCTATTCAAAATAATATTGGAAGTTCTGGCCAGGGAAATCAGGCAAGAGAAAGAACTAAAGGGTATTCAGATAAGAAGAGAGGAAGTCAAATTGTCTCTGTTTGGAGATGACATGATTGTACATTTAGAAAACCCCACTGTCTCAGCCCAAAAAAATTCCTTAAGCTGATAAGCAACTTCAGCAAAGCCTAAAGATACAAAAATAAATGTGCAAAAATCACAAGCATTCCTATACACCAATAATACAGAGTCATATAATGAGTGAACCCCCATTTACAATTGCTACAAAGAGAATAAAATACCTAGGATTATAACCTAAAAGGGATGTGAAGGACCTCTTCAAGGAGAACAACAAACCACTGCTCAAGGAAACAACACAGGACACAAATGAATGGAAAAACATTTCATGCTCATGGATAGGATGAATCAATATTGTGAAAATTTCGGAATAAATATCATGCAAATGGCCATACTGCCCAAAGTAATATATAGATTCATTGCTATTCCCATGAGGTTACCATTTACTTTCTTCACAAAATTACAAAAATACTTCTTTAAACTTCATATGGAACGAAAAAAGAGCCCACATAGCCAAGACAATCCTGAGCAAAAAGAACAAAGCTGGAGGCATCACTCTAACTGACTTCAAACTCTACTAAAAGGTTACAATAACCAAAACACATGGTACTGGTACCAAAACAGATACATAGACCAACAGAACAGAAGAGAGGCCTCAGAAATAACACCACACATCTACAACAATCTGATCTTTGGCAAGCCTGACAAAAACAAGCAATAGGTAAAGAATTCTCTATTTAATAAATGGTTTTGGGAAAACTGGCTAACCACATGCAGAAAACTGAAACTGGACCCCTTCCTTACATCTTTTACAAAAATTAACTCAAGATGGATTAAAGACTTAAACATAAGACCTAAAACCATAAAAATCCTAGAAGAAAGCCTAGGCAATAACATTCAGGACATAGGCACAGGCAAAGACTTCATGACTAAAACACCAAAAGCAATTGCAACAAAAGCCAAAATTGATGAATGAGATCTAATTAAACTAACATGCCTCTGAACAACTAAAGAAACTATCATCAGAGTGAACAGGCAACCTCCAGAATGGGAGAAAATTTTTGCAATCTATCCATCTGACAAAGGTCTAATATCCAGAATCTACAAGGAACTTAAACAAATTTACATGAAAAAAACAAACCCATCAAAAAGTGGGTGAAGGATACGAACAGACATTTCTCAAAAGAAGACATTTATGCAGTCAACAAACATATTTAAAAAGGCTCATCACTGGCCATTAGAGAAATGAAAATCGAAACCACAGTGAGATACCATCATACATCAGTTAGAATGGCAATCATTAAAAAGTCAGGAAACATGATGGAGAGGATGTGGAGAAATAGAAATGCTTTTATACTGTTGGTGGGAGTGTAAATTAGTTCAACCATTGTGGAAAACAGTGTGGCAATTCCTCAGGGATCTAGAACCAGAAATAACATTTGACCCAGCAATCCCATTACTGGGTATATACCTAAAGGATTATAAATTATTCTTCTATAAAGACACATGCGCATATATGTATATTGCAGCACTATTCACATAGCAATACTTGGAACCAACCCAAATGCCCATCAATGATAGACTGAATAAACAAAACACAGCACATATACACCACGGAATACTATTCAGCCATCAAAAAGAATGAGTTCATGTCCTTTGCAGGGACATGGATGAAGCTGAAAACCATAATTCTCAGCAGACTAACACAGGAACAGAAAACCAAACACTGCATGTTCTCACTCATAAGTGTGAGTTGAACAATGAGAACACATGGACACAGGGAGGGGAATATCACACACCGGGACCTGACGGAGGGGTGGGGTTGGGGGACAAGGGGAGGGATAGAATTAGGAGAAATAACTAATGTAGATGACAGGTTGATGGGTGTAGCAAACCATCATGGCACATGTATACCTACGTAACAAACCTGCACATTCTGCACGCATGTCCCAAAACTTAAAGCATAATTTAAAGAAAGAAAGAAGACCTACCACCTGTTATTCACATTCAGACTACCCAAGACACGTCTAGAAATTAGTCATGTACCTGGCTTAATTGCAACAGTTGAATGTTCTGCCCCACCCAGATGCTAACAGGAATGATAGTGTTCTGAGCGGTGAGAAATGGGTTAGAGAACAGTGAAGAAAGTTGGTGGAGGAGTTGAAGAAATCTAACTCGACTTGCCCAACGCCTCCCTTCAAAGTGCTTCTTATTAATGGATTCCATCAGATGCCTCTGATTCTTTAAAATAATCCTCCATTTAATTCAGTTTGTCGTTCCTTCCAATCAAATGGTTCCTGATGGAAATGAATATGCTGTTCTCCCATCTGTCTTACACTTGAAGATCCAGCTAAGGGATTACCATCTTTGGGGGCATTCTGAGACCTCCAACTCTGCCCACTGGCTGTGTTCATTCTTCCTCTTGTGTGCCTCTATTCACACACAGCACACTGTAGCCATCCACTCAAATGAGCCACACATGGGCACATTGGATGATGCCCAGCATTAAGCCCCTAAGTTGATGCTCATTAAACTTCTGTTGAATTAATGAATAAGTTTGGCATGGCAGCAATGCTTGATCCTAGGTGTGAAGTAGTAGTAGGAGTCTACCAGGCCAAGTGTGGAGAGGAAAGGAACAGCATATGCCATGGCATTAAGATATGAGAGAACACGTCATATCCAGGAAATTACAGAGTTTCACTACAGTAGGAAAGATGATCTTTTCTGAGTTACAGTGTAGAGGGAAGAATATGAAGTAATTTGCTAATTATGTGGTTAAGAACATTAAATTTCATTAAATAAATGTAACAATTGAGCAAATTATCCTCAAAGCACATTAATAAATTAATTCAGTCACTAAATAATTATTCAATTGCAGCAGCAAATCTATTTTGAAAGTAGGCTATCAACAGCAAATTAAACTATTAACATATTTGCTTAATTTAACCTGCACAAAAAGTAAATTTCTAAATAGATGAAAGGTACTTCATAAAGGGGCAAAAAGTATACAGCTATAAATGCCCTGGCCATTCAAGAATTTACCAAAGGGAGGTATGTGAGGATCCACACAAGTCACGTAATCCCTGTAGGTCAGCAGAAAAAAAAACTGCTCTGGGGAAGACTCCACCCTGGGGTACGATTCTCATGACAGATCACAGCATAACAGGAAGCTGATTCTTAACATAGCCATATTCATCAAGAATCCTCTTCAGAATGATTAAGAGAACATTTTCACTTTTCTAAGATAAAACTAAGGTGGGTATTATGATGCATGACTTCCTGGCCATGATTTATGCAACTAAGGAATCTGCTACCTTTGCATTTATTCTTAGAATCACATATAGCTCATAGCAATGAAAGTGATGATGATGATAATATGACATCTTATATGGCTGCCTGTCAGGCAAGATTCCAAAGTTAGTAAAGGAAGTAACTCATTGTGTTGGTTCATGATGTGCATTTAATAGAAAATTATATTCCAATGGATCTGCTTTACTTCATTGCATTATAACAATTTCCTCAAGAATCGTATTTAATTTACATTGTAGAAAATCACATAGTATTAATATTTAGTGTGTCAAAACATTCTCATCAAGACACTTGAGCCATAGTTCCAAAAGTTTTGCTCCCAATGAAATAAAAACAAATACAAATTTAGGGGATCAGTTTGCTTATCTACAATGTAAAAGGGATAAAGTAGGTGATTTTAGATGTCTTTCTACTCTAAGAGAAATTAATTTTTATTGAACTGCTATCATGTGACAAGCATGATGTAAGTTTGCATTTGGTGATTTAATTATCCTTAAAACTGTCATAGTGGATATTAATATTATCACTGTATAGGTGAGGAAACAGTAGTAGAGAGGTTAACATACCCAAGATTATAAATCTCAAAAGTTAAGCCTTATGCAAAAATCATTTTTTTCACACCCAAATGCTGTTTCCAATTCTATATTCTGTTTCTGTGTACATCTGATAATTCAACATTTGTAATCAGCTGCTTGGAGTAGTGAATGAGAGTATATGGAATTTGTAATACATGTATACAAGTGTATTTTGATTACTATTCTAGGGACAAATTTCTTTTTTTAGTTCAAGAAAATGCCACAGACTAAAAAAAATGAGTTATATGTCTGTGAATTCCGCTGTTTGCCTTTTATTGCTATGCAGTACCTTTTATTGTATGTAGTATTGCTACATAGTACTACTACGTAGTACCTGGGAAACAGTCTTAAAGGTCAGAAGGTAGTAATAACATGTAGTCATTCAATTCACAAACTGCTTATCAGTTTCATTATATCATTAAAAAGTGTGTAAGTATTATTATTTCCGTTTTGCAGATAACATCCAAGGTTGCTCAGCTGTGATTCAAACCTGTATCATTTAATTCTGCACTTTGTCTACCTCATCCTTTGGAGAATACTTGAAATATACATCCCCTACACATCCCCCTTCCACATACGAGATAACTACCTTCACTGACTGCAACTAAAAAGCCGCTATTTTGTGCACAAAGCACCGACATTGGAATGTGCATTGACTTTGGAATCAGCCCTGGGTTTAAATTTCCATTCTGCCACCTGCTGGAGTTTTGGAGAAGGCAGGGTCTGAGTTTCTTATTTTCCTCATTCACACACACTAAGAATCCAGATCTAGGGGATCCTGCCTCCCTAGGCCAATCTCACAAAACTACCCCAGGAGTTTCCAAGGAGCTAGAAGTAGAGCATGGGTTGTTATGCCTCGTGGAAACAGCACATACGTTTCTCTTTCCAGTTTAAGGAAACTTCTCTCTCTCTCATGCCTTCTCAAAACCTTTCTTCTTTCCCCTCTTAGTTGAAGACACCTGACATAATCTCTTCCTATGAGCTCAGGCTTTTTCCAAAAGTTGGAAAGAGATAATGCCTTCATGTAGGTTTCAGTTGAAGTCCTGAAGACACCTCTGAGATTAGGAGGTACACAGTTCTTGGCAAAGTCAGGGAAAACTATGGAGGAAAATATAATTTTATATCTCAATATATTATCCAATGACATACTCTGTCTATAGAATTATATGTATATATTCTTCTTCTGAGACTGTGTTAAGTACACATATATGTATAGTCATGTAGACAGGTATATTTACAGATATTGAGTCATAAAGATCCAACTGTGTGTAAGTAAAATATGTAGCATGCATTGGTACCTTTTTATAGAAAGACTGCTTTAACCTTCCATGTAAATGAGTAGGTAGATTTGCTCTTACAACGTCGACAGTGGCGCCCTGGGAGAGCTCAGTAACAGAAGACACTGGAGAACCTGATGAGGGTCTTTGACCTCAAGCTGAGCCTTAAAGCTAGGGAAGAAAACGAACAGAAAGT
This sequence comes from Saimiri boliviensis, assembly GCF_048565385.1. Lineage (NCBI taxonomy): Eukaryota > Metazoa > Chordata > Mammalia > Primates > Cebidae > Saimiri > Saimiri boliviensis. The sequence goes on along the minus strand of NC_133454.1, from coordinate 38,864,506 downwards.
TCTAGTTGTGTAGCTTTTAAGATAGAGTTTTCTGAGGGGTTCTGGCTATAACTCTCAGGGAAGATTTCTGTAAAATCTATTTTGTCCCATGTGTTCTATCTATATACATCCGTTCACTCCACCGTAGGCATTCTATTTTTGAAAACTGTGTGGCCTGGAAACCTAGTTTTCTTTCCCAAGACCGGAGAGGAGAACTAGGCTGTGCCTAAAGGTAGGGCCCTGTCTTTTACCAGCTTCACTGCAGAACCCAGAACCCACAGAGCCCCATTTGCGGGGTGACAGGCTGAGGCTATCTCTGCATTTTACCTGACATTGAATTTAGTTTGGGAAAGTACACACAAAAATAAAACTAATAAAGGTAACTCTTATTTGGTATGTATTCTGCTATTCTGTGTCAGAAACTCTTTTCATTGCATGTCATGATTTATATGGAAAATAGTACTATTATATTACCCTAAATTCAAGGACCATTAATATGAAATAGGAAAGCAGAAGTTGATTTCCTTTTCAATTGACCTCTAGGATTTTTTTTAAATGAGACAATTCAAAGAGTAGGTAATTTGGTCTCCTTTCTGAAATAGAATGAATTTCTGAAAAAGAAATGAATTAATGGCATTTGCAGCAACCTGGGTGAGATTAGAGACTGTTATTCAAGTGAAGTAACTCAGGAATGGAAAACTAGACATCCTTATGTTCCCACTCATAAGTGGGAGCTAAGCTGTGAGGATGCAAAGGTAGAAGAATGGCACAATGGACTCTGGGGATTTAGGAGGAAAGGGTGGGTAGGGGGTGAGGGATAAAAGACTACTAACCGAGTAAATACTGCTCGGGTAAATCTCACAAATCACCACTAAAGAACTTATGCATGTAAACAAACACTACTTCTTCCCCCAATAACCTATAGAAATTTTTTAAAAAATTAAAGCAAAACAGATATTAACTTAAGACCTTCCATGCTCAGGTCTGAAAATAACTTACCAGTCCAGCTTCACACTCATCCTATCCCCATGCAAACAAAATGAATTACACTGTTTCCCAAATGTACCTTGCCCCTGTTCTCCTTTTTTATGATTTTTGTTCTCCTCCATTTCTACTTAATATAATTCTACCCATTCTTCAAGGCACAGTCTAAATGCTACTTCACTGACTATATATATATATTCTCATAGGTTGATGGGCATTTGGGTTGGTTCCATGTTTTTGCAATTGCTAACTGTGCTACTATAAACATGCCTGTGCAAGAATCTTTTTCACATAACTTCTTTTCCTCTGGGTAGACATCCACTAGTGGGACATTGCTGGATCAAATGGCAGTTCTACTTTCAGTTCTTTAAGGAACCTCCACATTCCATAGGGTTGTACTAGTTTACATTCCCACCAGCAGTGTTGACATGTTCCCTGTTCACCACATCCATGCCAACATCTACTGTTTTTTTGATTTTTTTATTACGGCCATTCTTGCAGGAGTAAGGTGGTATTGAATTATCATTTTGATTTGCATTTCCCTGATCATAAGTGATGTTGAGCATATTTTCATATGTTTGTTGTCCATTTGTACATCTTTTTTGAGAATGGTCTGTTCATGTCTTTAGCCCACTTTTTTTATAACATTGGGTTTTTTTCTTGATAACTTATCTGAGTTCATTGTAGATTCTGGATATTAGTCCTTTGTCAGATATATAGATTGTGAAGATTTTCTCCCACTCTGTGGATTGTCTGTTTACTCTGCTGACTGTTCCTTTTACCATGCTATACAACGGACATGGCTGAAGCATTTTATTCACACAAATAATTGCAAATTTTTTGTGTGTGTTCACTGTGTGCCAGTCATTGTGCTAATATATTTTACATATATTATCTTATTTTAGTCTCCAAACAACCATCTAAGGCAGGCGCTAAAATTATTTCCATTTTTTAGATGAGAAAACAAAATTGAATAATTGATCATTTAGCTAGTAACTGGCAGAGCTGACATTTGAACCCAGGTCTGTGATTTAGCAAGCTACGCTAAGTAAGGAGTAGAAAAGTGGGGAGTAGGAGTCTTGTCTTAAATGAAAATGAAACCAGATATATCCAGATGGAAGTGTCCTGGTGGCAGTAGAAACTATGAGACAGGAGTTCAGGAAAATATTAGGGCCTGAGTTTAGGAAGGAATTTTTGTGGGGATGTTAGGTGAAGTTATGGGAATAGATGAGACTGTCCTGGAGAAATTGGTCAGAGATTTAAAATGAAGATTCAAAACAGAACGTTGGTGAATGGCTAGATTTAGGAGAAAAGGAAGGAAGGAGATGTCAGCAAAGGAATGGAAATAATCAGAAAGGTATAAGGAGAAAAATAAATGTCAGAAACTCCGAAACTAAGGCAAGAGGGTTACCAAGACTGAGCAGTGAATGCTAAAAAGGATTGATGAAAATGTGGACTGAAGGAAAGTCATTTGACTTTTTTTTAAATGGTGGGTGTTAATAATAATGTCTGAAAATGTACTACAAGGGGGTGAGGTCAAGATCAAGATTAAAGTTAAGCAATAAGGCTGATGACAAAAAGAAAAGTGATGCCCAAGGAGTTATGGGTTGCAACAGTTGTTAGGGTTGTGCTCCTTCATGTATTTCACAGAGCAGCCATGTTCACAGGATGATGGAAAGAATCTGCACCAAGGGCAAAAAACACCCTTGAGAGAGAAGGGTAGAATTCACAGGTGAAGATGTCAGTTTAAGCAAAAAGGGACTGTTCAGTCTTATTGGTGGTTTCATTAATAATATCTATTAGAACTAAAAAATGCATCCCAATATCAAGTATAAAAAGATGTCTGCCGGGATTAATCTTTTGTATTAAGAGCTGAATTACCTGGTTTTGCAGCCAAAGACCTTTTTCAAGTTTCTGTCTATACTACTTGCTAAAGGAACCATCTTGGACAAAGCCTTAATCATGGAAAGTTGTCACAGCTTCTTCACCTATGAAACAGAAGTAATAGTATCCACCCTAACTATTCCACAGGATTATTGTGAAGATAAATAGTTTTGTATATTGAAGGTATAGAGAGCCCAGTAAAGGTTAAATGTGATTTCTTTCACTGAGAATTCATAAGAATTGACTGATTCTTAGCCAGGCATGGTAGTATACGCCTATAATCCCAGCCACTTGGGAGGCTGAGGCAGGAGAATTGCTTGAACCCAGGAAGCGGAGGTTGCAGTCGGCCTAGATCATGCCACTGCCCTCTAGCCTGGGTGAAAGAGTGAGACTCTGTCTCAATAGAAAAAAAAAAGAGAGAGAGAGAATTGACTGATTCGAGGAAAGCCAGCTGACCAGCCCAGTCATCATGAATAATCATAACTTTAGGAGGCTGATGTGGGAAGATCACTTGAGGCTAGGAGTTTGAGACCAACATGAACAATATAGCAAGACCCTGTCTCTACCAAAAAATAATAATAATTAGCTGAGTGTGGTGGCGTACACCTGTAGTCCCCAAGTTGCTGTATGAGAGCTATAGTCCCAGCTACTTGAAAGGCTGATGTGGTAGGATCACTTGAGCCCAGGAGGTGGGGCTTCAATGAGCTGTGGTCATGCATTCCAGCCTGGGCAACAGAGCAAGACCCTGTCTCAAAAAAATAATAATAAAAATAAAGAAAGAATTATAGTTGAGGCATGAGTAACTAAGAGTAATTAAAAATAACTGGGTAGTAGGCTTAGAGAACATTTCACTTTGTAAAAAACAAAAAAATTCTGCAACAATGGAATAGAGTTTGAATTCTGAATCATAGACTAAAAGCTCTCCAGGCCACACATGTGTATACGTCAGAGACTCCAAACAAGCAAGTCATAGTCTGGGCACATGACCAAAATCTCACAGGAAGCTGCCTCACATATTTCAAATCCATCTCAAATTCATATTCACAGATGTAAGGGCTGAGAAAGGATGGTTTTGACAAGGCTGAACTGAGCTGTAGTACGAGTAGCACTCATTCCCAGTAAGGCTCTTGGTTTGAATTTCCTTAAAAAGGAGCTACAGCTGCAAAACTCTCTTTCACGAACATGCTAACTATAAGCATTTTTCACAGTGCTTAATAAATTATACAGATGAGAAAATATTATTGGCAAACAAATTAATAAAGTGCTCAAAATAATCAGATACTAAATGCTTATAGCATGGCATTGGCATGCAAATCACCAGAAATAAGTGTGCTATGCTTCATATAAAATCTCCAGTAAGGCTGGATGTGGTGACTCATGCCTATAATCCCAACATTTTGAGAGGCTGAGGTGGGAAAATTACTTGAGGCCAGGAGTTTGAGACTAGCCTGGCCAACATAGTGAGACCTCATCTCTACCAAAAAAAAAAAAAAAAAAAAAAAAAATTAGTGGGGCATGGTGGTATACATCAATAGTTCTAGCTACTTAGGAGGCTGAGATAGGAGGATTGCTTGAACCCAGGAGTTTGAGGTGCCTACATTCCAGCCTGAGCCAACAGAGGGAGACCTTGTCTCTAAATAAATAAATTAGTTAATTGAATCTCCAGTCAGTTAATATATCCAAATTCTTCCCGTGGTAATTTAAAAAACTTTAGTCTTGGGAGAGTAAAAGACAAAATCCTATCTATGGGCATAAGACTCAGCCTAATGAGAAATAGACCCTTTATTTAAGTGTCATTTAAGTATCTATTTCTTCATTGATCTATTCATTTGTTAACTCATCATGTAACGATCATTTGCAGATACCTACTAAGTTGAGGTAGTATAAACTACAAATTCAAAAAGGTTGGTAAGGGAAATAAGGGAGATTGAATGGCAGCTTGAAGGGGAAGATTCTTTCAGGCCTGAGGGACAGGGTGGTGGCATGGAGACATTATTGTGGACATGAGGGAGTTAATGTGACAGTCCTAGTGTCTCTAGACACTTTCTCTCTGTTAGGGAAGCAAGATTTCTATACCCAGAATGTGTATGTTTATGTACCATGTCTGGACTGGAGTGGCACAGACCTGGGTGTTCAACACGTGACTACCACTCTGCTGTGTGACCTGGGACTCAAGGTTGATTGATCAATCATTTCTACCAGGAAGGTAACCACAAGGACTAATGGAATCGGTGTGTACCAAGTGTTGTGTCTGTTAAGTGTCTGGTCAATGGTTATCCATAAAGCTACTGCATGGCCATATGTAGGGAGAATATAGACGGTGGGGCAAATTTTTCCCACTTGTAACTCTCCAAACGAAACAGCATTAAACATTTAACGTCTCTGGCTAAAGACCGTTTCAAGACTTGTAGGTCAAAAAAAATAGAAAAAAAATTCTGACATTCAAATGGAGTTACAAAATTAAAAATGCTAAATTTCCAAGCATAAAAAAAAATGAAGATTAAAATTTTAAGACTAAGTTAAATAAATATGGAAAAATACAAATATGTTTGAGGCCTTTCACAAAACAGCCAGCATGAAGCAACCAAGAAAACAATGGAAATAATTTGCCTTCCTGGAAACAGTCCGGAGTCAGCTGACACAGCCACACTCACGAGAGCCCTTTTTAGCTTGTCATAAGGGATAGGAGGATAACTTAAGAAAACTGCAATCAAAAGAGAATTATGGGGGAAGGAGATGCTCCCAGAGAAAACAAATAATCTGGATGTGAAGAGCAAATACAAATTTAACATGTTTTGAGCTTCTTGGAAACTATGCTAAGTCTAGGCATTGCTAGGATTTAATCCCCAGCTTTCTGTTCCAAATTTTTGATTCATTTTTTACTCTCAAATAAATCACAGGCTAGTACCAGCCCCAAAGTTACATATGTTGTATTAGAAGATCTTCCGTGAAGACCTAACTGGAAATTTCAAGATTCAGGGCTGTGTGAATCGAGGCTGGCTGCTTAACCAAAATTTAATTTTTCTTTTTTGTTTTTTTAGGAAAAAAACTTAACGAAAAGCTGTTTCAAGCAATCAGTTTCCAATCTATGTCAGCAACTCTGACATTTAGTGAAACACCGTGAGCTTTTGGCATAAGAGCTCTGGACTCAGCCTGGGGGAGCTTTGCTATAGAAGGGAGGATAAAGCAGGTATGATGTGGAGGGTTGTGGGGAACTCCGGGGCTCTATTTCCAACTTCCACCAGAGAACTTCTGCTTTCATCTAGTTTTCAAATTGGCTTTCCAAAAGGGATTTTGTTTAAGAAAAGGATACAGAAGTTTATAAAAGTTTGAAAACTTCTAAACTGTAGCATGTGTAGATTCTTGCCAGATGGGACAGTGTATGAGAATCTCCTAGGGTGACGTCTTATGCAATTTCCTGTCTAATCGTAGATGGTTATGATGCTGCTTTCTTGAGTTAACCTATTAACTGACCCTTGTTTCCCAGATCTCGGTGGAGCTGGGAGTGGTGGGGGGCGGTTACCTCTTCACACTGACCAGACTCCCTCACAATCGAGTATATCTGCCACTCCTTGACTTTTAAAACATAGCCTATCTTCACCCTCTAATATGAAAAACCCCTTTCACTATTTTCCTTGTCTGTGCTGGAGTCACTTCAGTCGCAAGTGTTCTTTGGTCTCTGCCCTACCCTCCCTCTGATGCCTGTGAGAAGGAGAGGATTTCATTTTCATGAGAATTTCTTCTAATTCCTCTTACCCTCTTGAACTCACATATTACTCCACTTAGATGAGGAAGTTGTGTTAAATGATTAGAGAAGATATGATGTATTTCAAAACAATCCACGATATACAGAAGTATTGTTTATGAGCGAGATATCAGTCTTGGTGTGGCAAGGAAACAGGAATCCATAAGGTGAGAAAAGTCTTGAAAAGCAAATCTAATACAGTGGAAAAGGTGGGAAACATCATAAGGTGCTGAAGTGATAAAACAGAGGTCAGTGTTTCTCCACTGCATGTTTCCGGTAAATGCTTCCAAGGAAGGAGAGTAGGGCATGAGTAGAGGAGCTACAGAGATAGACCAGCTTTTCTCACCAAGTGCTGCAGATAGCAGGTAGTACCCAAGACAATTTAATGTGGAACAAAATACCTGAATATACCTCTTTCATTACATAGCTTTATATTTATTTTAATGGGCAGGAGATGCTGATTAAAATCTTTTGAATGGAGGAATGCATAAATATATGAACGAATGCATACATGAAATAAATGCTGCCTAGCACCAATGAGTAAAGATGTACTCATATTAAGGGCAACAAGTATGATTAAAAATAAGACCCCATCATTTTTGATGGCTGCGTAATATTCCATGGTGTATATGTACCACATTTTCCCTATCCAGTCTATCATCGTTGGGCATTTGGGTTGGTTCCAGGTCTTTGCTATTGTAAACAGTGCTGCAATGAACATTCGTGTGCATGTGTCCTTATAGTAGAATGATTTATAATCCTTTGGATATATACCCAGTAATGGGATTGCTGGGTCAAATGGGATTTCTATTTTTAGGTCCTTGAGGAATCACCACACTGTCTTCCACAATGGTTGAATTAATTTACATTCCCACCAACAGTGTAAAAGTGTTCCTATTTCTCCACATCTTCTCCAGCATCTGTTGTTTCCAGATTTTTTTTTTTTTTTTTTTTTTTTGAGACGGAGTTTCGCTCTTGTTACCCAGGCTGGAGTGCAATGGCGCGATCTCGGCTCACCGCAACCTCCGCCTCCTGGGTTCAGGCAATTCTCCTGCCTCAGCCTCCTGAGTGGCTGGGATTACAGGCACACGCCACCATGCCCAGCTAATTTTTAGTATTTTTAGTAGAGACGGGGTTTCACCATGTTGACCAGGATGGTCTCGATCTCTTGACCTCGTGATCCACCCGCCTCGGCCTCCCAAAGTGCTGGGATTACAGGCTTGAGCCACCACGCCCGGCCCCAGATTTTTTAATGATCACCATTCTAACTGGTGTGAGATGGTATCTCAATGTGGTTTTGAATAACATGGGGAGAAATGACAGATACAGGTGAGGGGACGGAAGACAGCAAACCACACTGCCATGTGTGCAACTATGCAACAATCTTGCATGTTCTTCACATGTACCCCAAAACCTAAAATGCAATAAAAAAGAAAAAAAAAAAAGAAATTTTAAAACTCCAAAAAAAAAAAAATAAGACCCCAGAGTCACACCCAGCTCTTTCCAGCCTTTTCATCATCTGGTACATTCGGACAGGTTTCAGGGAAGGATCCTATTTCTCCCATGATGATGATGGGCAAGGTCTACACAGGGTGGAGAGTTATCTCATACTCTTGTGGATGAGGTTTCTTCTCAGGTAAGGCTCTTAAATCCTAGACCTGAGTAAATTGTTTTAAATTTTATTTTAGACAAAATCTTACTCTGTTGCCTAGGCTGGAGTGCAGTGGCATGATCACAGCTCACTGCAACCTCAACCTCCCAGGCTCAAGTGATCCACCCACCTCAGCCTCTTCAGTGGCTGGGACTACAGGTACATGCCTCCATGCTTGGGTAATTAAAAAAAATTTTTTTGGTAGAGATGGGGTTTCACCATATTGCCCAGGCTGATCTTGAACTCCTGGGCTCAAGTAATTCCCCTGGCTCTGCCTCCCAAAATTCTGAGATTACAGGCTTGAGCCACCACACCTGGCTCTGATAAAGATTAAGGGAAGCCGTGGCGCTATTGCAATAGGGTACCAGGCAGCTTAACCAAAGCAGAAGGGAACCTCAGAGAACCCCAGAGAGTCACCATAAAGTGAGTGCTGGGGGAGCTGAACTTCAGTCAGTACGGGTGCTGAACAGCCATAAGGTGCACAGTGTTAGTAATTCCGCCCTCTGTCCTGGGAGCAAGGTGTGTGGAGAAACCTGCAGCACTTTATGACCATCAGAATCAAGTCTTTTTCAAAAAGCCCCTAAAGTACTTTTTGACCTGTGTATATAACAAGAGCCTTTCTCAAGTCTGAGAGAAATGAACTGGAGAAAACCACTGTTTACATGGCGGAGTGTGTCTCCTTCACACACGTCTTGTTTGAAATTAATCATGATGTTGCAACACCAAGCGATTCCAAACAATCTGCTAGGAGTCACTATTTCTAATGATTGCTTAATCTATTCATAGGTAATCAAGAGGATGTTAATAAAACATGAGTCAGACAGCCTTTGGCTTTCTAGAAGGGCAAGGACTCTATATATACAGAGGGAGCTTCCTAGCTGTGATATTGAAGCAGTAGGGAGCTGAGAATCCATCACTTGCCTTGCACTGAGAAGGGAGACAAAGGCCAACATGCACAGCTATCCTCCGCTGCTGCTGCTGCTGTTCTGGAGTGTGGTGTCTCATGGCTTCCCAGCAACTCTGGAAACACAAGAGCAAGATGTGGAGATAGTGCAGGTAAATGCTGCATTGCAAATGACAGTAATGCAAATCTTTAGTTTGTGTATTTCCACAGAAATGAAATGAAGTTTTTTAAGGTTGGATTACCTATAAAGACAATTTTATTTTGGTAGAAACACCACGCTCCCACAAAAATATATCTAGCCATGCATAGGCTCTCCTTTTCCAGTTGGAGGTGAGAGGGAACTAAAGAAATGGTATTGAAACCTCTCTTACAAATTTTAGACTTGCCACAGTATGGAAATCTTTCTCTACAAAACTTGCTGTACTATGAAGTTCATAGTTCACAGTACCTAATAGAGGGGCATTTCTACTCTCACGAAAGATAAGGATAAATTTTATTTCTCACCAAAGATAAGCATAAAAGCAATTGTGAAACGTAAACACAAGCTTTAAAAGCAGTTCTCTGTCTTGGCTAAAACTTAATGCCATCAGTTTTTAGAATAATGAGAAAGATTTCCCATGCATTGTTTTGATAATTTTCTTTTGCCAGAAATACCTGGAACAATACTACGACCTGAAGAACGATGGCAAGCAAGTTGAAAAGCAGAGAAACAGTGGCCCAGTGGTTGAAAAATTGAAGCAAATGCAGGAATTCTTTGGGCTGAAAGTGACGGGGAAACCAGATGCTGAAACCCTGAACGTGATGAAGCAGGCCAGATGTGGAGTGCCTGATGTGGCTCGGTTTGTCCTCACTGAGGGGAACCCTCGCTGGGAGAAAACACATCTGACCTACAGGTAGCCAGACTGAGGGCCAGAGTGAGAGAGCTATTTCCCATGACAGTGGTTAAGAAGCCATGTTCAACATGTCTCTATTTTATTTCATTCTAAGGATTGAAAATTACACTCCAGATTTGCGAAGAGCAGATGTGGACCATGCCATTGAGAAAGCCTTTCAACTCTGGAGTAATGTCACACCTCTGACATTCACCAAGGTCCCTAAGGGTCAAGCAGACATAATGATATCTTTTGTCAGGGGAGGTAAGTTCTTTTTGTAGCATCTTAACCTCACCTTGTCCCTAAACTCATAGCTTTGCAACTGGAGTTGCTTGTTTAAAAGAAATGTTGATTTTATGGGCTCACAGAGAGAAACTGCATCACATTTGATGAAGTCTATTGGTCCCTTAACAAAACTAATGCTTGCCCTTCTTGCTTAGCCTACATAAGAACCACAGAGACCCTCAATTGAATTCTGTTTCTTTTAGATCATCAGGACAATTCTCCCTTTGATGGACCTGGAGGAAATCTTGCTCATGCTTTTCAACCAGGCCCAGGTATTGGAGGGGATGCTCATTTTGATGAAGATGAAACGTGGACCAACAATTTCAGAGGTAAGCCAATCAAATTTGTTTCTCTCAATTCTCCCACCCCTTCATGTTTCACTGTAATATTGGTTGATTTAGTTGAAATAATGCATTCATATAAGTATTTATTTTTCTATTACCACTCAGAAAATTAGTGATACACTTAGAAAACTGAGAGGTCATGTCTGCTAGCTAAGAATATCTTAGCAGTGACAAGTAGGCCACTCTAAAATTTTTATTAAGAAAATGTTGAAAACATTGATGTTTTACTTGGCATCGCCACTGAATCTTTTTCATTAGAAGAAAACAGCAAAATTTAATAGTGGTCATAAACTTATGCAGAAATTAAAGAAAGGAAAGTTTTTGTGTTTTCCAAAATTTCCAGCAGTCAACATTTATCAGTTTTATAAATAAGAAAAATATTAAATGTTAATAGAACTTTATTGCTTCTCTGTGAACTAATATGTGTCATTTAATCATCGGTAAGGTTGACTAATCTGTGGTAGGCTTTCGGTTAGCTGAGTTTGTCTTTTACTTGTAACAGTGTAATCATAGAGTTTAGGTTTTAATATATATCTTCATTGTTAATAAACGCATGACTTCTGCCTTTGGAAAAAATATATATACACATATATTTCAAAAAGTCGCTGAGAAAATAGGAACATTCATCCTTGTAGTTGTAAATTACTTGTTAGTTAAATGCCTCAAAAAGGAATACATTTCAAATAGTTAAAATGGATGTATTGACTTTTTTTAGAGTACAACTTATACCGTGTTGCGGCTCATGAACTCGGCCATTCCCTCGGACTCTCTCATTCTACTGACATTGGAGCTTTGATGTTCCCCAGCTACACCTTCAGTGGTGATGTTCAGCTGGCTCAGGATGACATTGATGGCATCCAAGCCATATATGGTGAGTATGGAGAAAAACATTATGGACAAGGGCCTGGTGATCTTTATACCTACTTGAAACAAAACAGCCATTAACAATATCCTTGAAGAAGCTGTCCTCATTGTTTATGCAGTTTTCTAATACTAGGCAAAACTAACTCCAGGTATTTTATTTTCCTTAGGACCGTCCCCAAATCCTGTCCAGCCCACAGGCCCACAAACCCCACAAGTGTGTGACAGCAAGCTAACATTTGATGCTATAACTACGATTCGGGGAGAAGTGATGTTCTTTAAAGACAGGTAAGACGTCAGTTCTTTGTGATCTGCATTTGAAATAATAACAACATTCACTACTATAGTTAACTATTATGCTTCATGTGTTACTTATTTCACACTTATTTGCATCTATAATTATATGGTAGCAACTGCACGCATTTGTACAACAGAATGTACTTGTAACAACTTTGTTTTTCCACATGTATTAGGTTATCTGACTCTCAGAAAATATAATTGCTTTAGAAAAACAGTATGTATAATCCCATTTTATAGATCAGAAAATTAAGTCAGAGAGATGGAAAGAGATCTTTTGGGGCCACAGAGCTCATCGGTAGCACAGCAGTTATTAGTCTTCTGTCTCCTACTTCAGGTCTCTTTTCATTATGCCACTCTTTATGGTGATGAGTCTCATAGGACTTTCTTAGGAGAAAGTGGTCCTTTCCATAGCAACATCTTACTGATGAAGATGTTGCATGGCCATTCTTTAATCATCACTCCTGCCATCCTGGAAAAATGACCCTCCCAAAGTCTAAGATCATGAAGGGTCTCTGCTGCCCCCTGGAGACACAGAGAAGAGAAGGGAGGGAACCAAATGCTGGAAAAGTTCCCAAGAACTGATAAAATCCCTGCTCAGACAGATAGGGGCAGCCACAACATGGTGCTTTCCTCTTTAAAGGAGAATCCTAAAACTCCCTCTGCAGCGTGTGGACTCAAAAAGATTGGGATCATCTCACATGCAAGGAGCAGGCCTCCTCTCTGTACCATAGTGATTCCTAAAAGATCAGGCAAAATAATAACACACTCCTTTGTTGTATTATTACACATTGCATTTGGTGAATGATGCAGTCTACAGAAAGATCAGCACATAGAAAGTCAGGGTGATGTGAAAGGTTCGTTCTCTTCAGCCTCTCAGAGTGCTGTGGCGCTGCTTTACTACTCTGTGATCGCATCTATCCCAGAATTCAGGGCACTGGCTCATAATTGTTTCTGCCCTCTCTTTACTTTTAAGCTTAAAAGATAAGGCTGGATGTAAACTATACAGGGTGTGGTTCAATGCTAGAGCAAGTTAAGAAAACACGTGGTTTTAAAGGAAACCTCTCAGAACAGCAGGACACACCTATCAAACCAAATATTACTACAAGAAACAGGATCAATTTCAGGATTTGCCAGAATTGAAAGGATACAGAGATCATTTAAATGATGCCACATCGGAGAGACATAAAAGGCTAGAGATAGAGATAGTAACTGATTTGCCCAAGGCATCACAGCCAGGCAGAGGCAGGACTGGACCTAGAAGTCAGGTTCCTGATGGCCAAGGTCACACACAGGCTTCCCTGTGGCCTGGAATCTGGAGAACTCTTCTGTGTCAGCCCTCATGACAGTTTATTCTGGGCTGTTACCCTAGTCCCTATAAGCTCTATAATCCACTTTGTATAAGTACTACTGACCTAGGGACAACAAAGGGAGTGGTTGCCAGAGCTGAGTTTAAATCAACCTTAGCCTCTTACTAGCTGGGTGACCTTAGACACCTCCCTTAGGCTCCCTGACCTCAGTTTCTCATCCTCAAATACTTTCTTGTAGTGTCCTTGTGATAAGGTCTGATGTAAGGAGCGGGCCTGGTGTGCTGTAACTACTCACTAAATATAGGATATTAGAGACATGGTCCAGCTGGTAATGTGCACAGCTGACTCCTAATGGCTCACCAAGGCCAACTGTTAAATTTTGAAGAATTTTGCAAGTTAGCTGTGAACCATAGCCATTATTAAAAATTATATTATAGATGAGGTGCAGTGTCTCACACTTGCAATCCCAGCACTTTGGGAGGCTGAGGCAGGGAAATCATTTGAGGTCAGGAGTTCAAGACCAGCCTGGTCAACATAGTGAAACCCTATCTCTACTAAAAGTACAAAAAGTACAAAAATGGGCATGTTGGCCTGCATCTGTAATCTCAGCTGCTTGGGAGGCTGAGGCAGGAGAATCCTTGGACCTGGGAAGAAGAGGTTGCAGTGAGACAAGATTGCACCACTGAACTCTAGCCTGGGCAACAGAGTGAGCCTCTGTCTCAAAAATAAATTAATTAAATAAATAATAAACAGATAAAACTTAAACTATATAAACAAAATTAAGTTACATTAAAATAAAGGTAATAAAAATAATCAAAACTCATTACTTTGTCATAATTTTTACTGCATTTTTCTACTTATTTATGTTCTTAAAGTTACATATGCCTGTTTTATTTGTATGCTGTACAATGGTGCTCCACTGAGACTCTTTAAATTCATCATAATGGGAGTATTTTAACCGAGGGAAATAAGCAAATTCTATAAACCAACCCTCCTTTGGAGAGCTGAATGTTAAACATTTACCAGCACACCACTAGTGTCAGCAACAAGAAGGAGCTGGATGTCTGCCAGAGATTACCAGACATTAGATGGAAACCTTTCTCTCTTTTTTTTGAATCAGATTCTATATGCGCACAAATCCCTTCTACCCAGAAGTTGAGCTCAATTTCATTTCTGTTTTCTGGCCACAACTGCCAAATGGGCTTGAAGCTGCTTATGAATTTGCCGACAGAGATGAAGTCCGGTTTTTCAAAGGTAATCCTTCTATTTATTTTTCACTGTTTTTACAAATTAATTTTTTATTCCCTTTTGGACTGAGATATAAGAGTACTAGCTATATTCTCTCCAGGGACTATTGAAAATGTCAGTCTCACCAACCAAATCAATGAAAGTCCATCAACTTAACTAAACAGCGCATAGTACAGTTTGGAGTCATTTTAAACAAAAGGCAAATGACTGGAGATAGAATATTCTCACCTTTTTAATGAATCTAGATTTCCGAAAATGTTTTCTGCACAAACTATGTATTTAAAACCCCCTCCATATTCCTGGGAATACTCAAAGTAAAAATCGAGACTTGTACCAATCCTACAGAGGATGGAACAGAAAGATTTTGTCTGTATGATTTCCTAGACTTTATTTTAATACAGACTACCCTCTTGAGAATGGGGGAGGTCTCCACTAAGCAGCCAGATAAGAGTTGCTGCAGACCTGCTGTGGGTGTGATCCTCAGACCAGCAGCATTGGCATCACCTGACAGTCTATTACAGATTCAGAATTTCAGTTTCCACTGCAGATCTTCTTTGATAGAATCTGAATTTTAACAAGTTTCCTGGGCAGTACATATGCACATCAAATTATGAGAAGTTCTGAATTGAATGGGAAAAACTTCTTTGATTCTGTAAGAATGAAAAACAATCCAAAGACCAGTTCCTGGCTTTGAAGACACTATGTCATGACAAGTATTTTTGCAAACATGTGTTTAGTGTAGTACAATGAGTAAAACATTTGACTCAGCCATACACTCAAGGCAAAGAATAAATCCAGGTCAGATGGGCCAGATGCTTTGAAACAGGATTTCTAGCCTTAAATTATGAAATTAAATGGATATTAGAGACAGAAAGTTATAAAATCCTTTTTCATGTGGAGTAGATAGCACATGTGCACAATGAGAGAAATCTTGGCTTTTAGTATGAGAGACCGGCTTTATGTGATGAAGGGCTTACTGAGTATAAACACAGAATCTAGACACAGCATTAATTCAAGTATTTGGAACTGTCTTCTAGTCAAGTGCAGTGATTTGAATCCAGAATCGCAAATCCTTACAGGTTGTGAATCACTACAGCACTCCACCCTTTTGATACAGATGGTTTGAATGTTTGCAGTCCATGAGCAAACCTGGAGAACTAAAGTTTATATCACCAAGGTGGCATAACTAACTCTTTAGTCATTTGAACATCTGACCTTGGAAAGAAGCCCCCAACCCCATAAATGAGTCATTCTCAAAGCTTGCTACAGGTTAGAATCACCCAGGAAGCTTCAAAAGATAGACACATTTAATTGGTCTGGAATAGTGTCCTGGCATCAGTATTTTAAAGTATCTCCCTAGATGATTCTAATCTATAGCCAGGGCACTGTGCTAGCATGTGAAACTAAGAACTTAGCTAGAAATTCACCTTACTGTCTGTGGAAGTCTTGGGCAAGTGTTTTCATCACTGTTTCTTGACTGGCAGGGAATAAGTACTGGGCTGTTCAGGGACAGAATGTGCTGTACGGATACCCCAAGGACATCTACAGCTCCTTTGGCTTCCCTAGAACTGTGAAGCATATTGATGCTGCTCTTTCTGAGGAAAATACTGGAAAAACCTACTTCTTTGTTGGTAACAAATACTGGAGGTAAGTTTAAGTGCAGAAAATGTTAGGGTCTCAGTTCTTTCTACATAAAAAGTTCTAGATTGCACCATTTCAAAGTGAGTCTCAAAGTGCCCTGGCCAAGCATCCTTTTCTGTGAATGGCTGGTGCCAGCCTATTATCTAGTCTGTTGACCAATAATCATCACAAAATGCCTGTTCTGGCATTCCAGAGAATGTATGGGGATGAATTTTAAAAGGATGTAGAATTAAGGGCACTCATCTTAACTGAGCTACCTCAGCCAAAAGGAACTTATCTTCCATAGCATGTTACCTCAATAAGACATAATGTAGAACCTACTGGCTAATTCGATGTTGGACTTCAGAGGAGCCTTATAAGCCTTTTAGTTCACCCAACATTCCACCTGACCCCAACCACTCCCCATTTTACAAATGATCTATAAAATGAAATACTCTGGTTAAATTCCTGAAGGTGTATTTTCTGTAATGATTTTGAGAGTCTACATGTTTAGCAAAAGGTCTGACACTCTTAACATTTTTCTGACCAGGTATGATGAATATAAACGATCTATGGATGCAGGTTATCCCAAAATGATAGCACATGATTTTCCTGGAATTGGCCACAAGGTTGATGCGGTTTTCATGAAAGATGGTAAGCAAATATATATATATTTTCTCCATTTCATTGCCATAGCAGTAGCATCATAAATGCCAGTTGGAACAGCAAATGCCAAAAATATCTGTGTTTTGTTTTCTTTCTAGGATTTTTTTATTTCTTTCATGGAACAAGGCAATACAAATTTGATCCTAAAACGAAGAGAATTTTAACTCTCCAGAAAGCTAACAGCTGGTTCAACTGCAGAAAAAATTGAACATTACTAATTTGAATGTAAAATAGTACATGATTTTGTGTGGCATGATTTTATGTGAGCCCAGAGAAGTTGTTTTCTTGAAGAACTATCTGTTTTTCCGTCATTTTTAACCTCTGGAATCACTTTTACACAGAATATAATCTTATTTATACCTCATTCAGCATATTTTTTTGTGATTTAGAATGTAGCCCTTTTTGTACTAATATAATTTAGTTCCACAAATGGTGAGTAAGAAAAGTCAAGTTTGTGGCTTATGGACTCAACTGGGCCAGAGTTGCAAAGATCTTTTCCAGAGAACACAACTCTGACATTGATCCCAGAGAGCACCTTCAGTGACAAACATATCCATTCAAGACAGAGAGACAGGAGACATGAGTCTTCACCAGAGGAAAAGTAGCTAAAGAATACATGTGCAGTCACTGGTGTCACCCCGGATGAGAAAGGGATAACTCTTCTTACACAAAATAAAGTGTTTTATGTTTGGAATAAAGTCAACCTTGTTTCTACTGTTTTATACCCTTTCTATGATATTTATTACTGTTTTCTAATGACAAAGCCACACTCACAAAGACCGCTTTTCAAATTTGAAACGGGAAGTAGACAATATAAAAAATATTCATGTGGGAAATTCGGATATACAAAAAACTCAAATATTCTCTATTTACATACAATGTATATTATATAAACTGCGGGTGGGGGTATTCATTCCCCTTGCCCCATGTATGGATTCCAAAAGTGGTTTTAGTTAAAATCAGTGACATCGTGATAGAGTGTTCTAAGTGTATGTCATTTTCTCTCTTCTGGACACATGGAAGGGTTCCATTTTCCCACAGTCCAACTCCTTGCAGTAGCAAAGAGAGCATGGATGATGGGCGGTGGGGCACCCAACTACTTCTAGCCAGTGGGTTGCGTGAAGAAGTGACAAATAACATTTCAGACTCGAACATTTAATTGCTGGTGGAAATTTCTCTGGTAGTCTACTGCTTCTATAGTGGTTGTAGAAGTACCTCATGAATGGGTTGTCACAAGATAGAACAAGCTGAATTGCTGAAGTTAACTGCTCCAAACAGTTACCCAAACCTCAGCAGACTTTGCTTAAGTAGAAATCAAATTTTAGGCTGCTCATGGTGGCTCACACCTATAATCCTAGCATTTTGGGTGGCTGAGACAGGAGGATTGATTGAGCCTAGGAGTTTGAGACCAACCTGGGTAACATAGTAAGGCTCCACCTTTACAAAAAAAAAAAATTGTAAAAATAGCTAGATATAGTGGTACACACCTGTAGTCCCAGCTACTCAGAGGGGTGAGATGGGAGGATCACTTAAGCCCAGGAGTTGGAGCCTGCAGTGAGCCATAATCACACCCCTGTATTAGTCCCTTCTCACATTGCTATAAAGAATTACCTCAGACTTTATAAATTACTTAATTTATAAAGAAAAGAGATTTAATTGGCTCACAGTTTCACAGGCTGTACAGGAAGCACAGCTGGGGAGGCCTCAGGAAACCTATAAGGTGAAAGGGAAGCCAGCATGTCCTACATGGCCGGAGCAAGAGGAAGAGAGAGCAGGGGGAAGTGATACACACTTTCCAACAACCAGATCATGTGAGAACTCATGCGCTATTACAAATACAGCAAGATGGAAATCCACTCCCATGATTCAATTACCTCCCACTGGGTCCCTCCTCCAATGCTGGGGAATTACAATTCCACATAAGATTTGCATGGGGACACAGAACCAAACCATATCACCACTGCACTCGAGCCTGGGCAACAGAGCGAGACCCTGTCTCTAAATATATATATATAATTTTTATTGTGCTAAGCCACTAAGATTTTATATTTGGTTAATGTCGCATAACATAGTTTGTCAAGATAATCACTAGTTTATCATGACTAATTTGGGAGGACTTTTATGTAGATAGGAGTCTTGCAGGTAGCTTTATGTAGGCAGAAGCAAGCTCTACACAGGCAGACGTAGTACCTCCCTCTTGCCAGAGGAGCACAAACTATGCTTGCATGGAGAATTGATAAAGACCTGGTTTTCGTCTCAAACTAGATATTGCTTGCCCTCCTCCCAAATTGCTCTTTTCTCCATACATTGTTTCCAGGCAAACGACTAAGCTCGGGTCTCAGCATAGTTCAGATCCTAGCTATGGTAGGAAATAGGCTACTAACCAAAAGAATTATAGGACCTGGGCATTAAGTATCATCGGAAATCAAGAAAACACATATGAGAGTAAATCTGAAAGGTACTGGATTAAGGTAGGGGATGTATGGCTGGAGAGGGAAGAATTTATTAACATCAGTACACATATTCTTGACTTGGGAGTCAGTTTTCTAGAAAGGAAACCAAGAGCTTGTCTAATATTCTGCAGACATGGATTTTCAAATCTTGGACAGAATGATGTCCAAGTGGAGATACCAGAATTTCTTTGGCATGATTTTGAGGAAGAAGTCAGAAGGCACAAGAGATATGAACCTTAAAATGAATCTATTACATAAGATTGAAGAGCCCACCAGCATACTCTGTTGCCTGGGAAGACCCAGGGGGCACTCCTTTCATTGAGACCATAAGGACCACACTAGTGAGGGTACACACTAGTGTCTCAGAGATACCTGGTGGTAGTTGTTCTCTGTGGGGTAGGTTAAGAATATGAGGTGTTTCTGGGGAATTGGCCTCTCTAGTATCATTAAAGATGATGGAATAGCAGAACGGCAAAAGTGCATACATACATATGCATATACATGTATATATACATGTATACATACACATACACATCCATATCCATATAAACATATATATGTATACATGCATACATATATCTCTCCATTTATACACACACATATACATACATATACCTATGTATATATAAATCATCCTTACATATGTATGTAGAAATCACACAAAACTTACGTGTGTGTGTGTGTGTGTGTGTGTGTGTGTGTATGGAGGGAGAAATCCTTCAAGGGAACCTAGTCTCTCTCTCTCTCTCTCTCTCCCCCCCCCCCCCCCCCACACACACACACACACATATCTTAGTGACTGTGATGCCATTATATACCAAGGACTGCATATGTGTGTTAAATTATCCCCACAAAAGGACTTATGGCCATCCACCAGGATAAGTATGCACTGGGGAGGAAGAGTACTCAGATTTTGCAAGGACAGTTGGATATAGGATCTGAACTGACACTGGTATTAGAGGCCCCAAAATGGTATTAGGGCCTTTCAGTTTAAAAAGGAGGCATATGAGGGAAAGTGATAAATAGAATTCTGACTCAAGGTCATCTCACAATGGGTCCAGTGGGTTCACAGACCATCTAGTGTAATTCCCTGACTTCTGGAATAAGATCTTTATGGTATGAAGGGTCAAGTACAATCCCCTGAAATTGCTCCTCTTAAATTCTGGCCAAAATAGCAAACCAAAAGCAGCAAAAACTCAATGTCACATCCTAGGAGGATTGCACTGGTTACATCGTCAGAGATATAAAAGTAACAAGGAGGGCAATCCTCTCACAACATCATTCAATTAACCCTTGGACCCCTTGCATAAACCAAATACATCATGATGGTAGACTTAACTAGTGGGTAACTACCTAGCAGGTAACTTACCTAGTGGCTAATTACCATTACAGCTACTTTGTCAGACATAATTTCTTTACTAGAGCAAATTAACACAGCCTCAGAAACATGATATGGAGTGATTCTAGAGGAATGTTTAGAGATTTCCCTTATTGTCTTTGACCTTAGAAATGCACTAGAAAATGCTTGTGATTTCTGCTTAAACTGATAAGCAACTTCAGCAAAGTCTCAGGATACAAAATCAATGTGCAGAAATCACAAGCATTTCTATACGCCAATAACAAACTAACAGAGAGCCAAATCATGAGCAAACTCCCATTCACAATTGCTACCAAGAGAATAAAATACAAAGGAATACAACTAGCAAAGGATGTAATGGACCTCTTTAAGGAGAACTACAAACCACTGCTCAACGAAATAAGAGAGGACACAGATGGAAAAACATTCCATGCTCATAGTTAGGAAGAATCAGTATCGTGAAAATGGCTATACTGCCCAAAGTAATTTATAGATTCAATGCTAACTCCATCAAGCTACCCCGACCTTCTTCACAGAACTGGAAAAAACCACCTTAAACTTCATATGGAACCAAAAGAGGGCCCGCATAGACAAGGCAATCCTAAGCAAAAAGAACAAAGCTGGAGGCATCACGCTACCTGATTTCAAACTACACTGCAAGGCTACAGTAATCAAAACAGCTTGGTACTGGTACCAAAACAGAGACATTGACCAATAGAACAGAACAGAGGCTTCAGAGGCAACACCACACATCTACAACCAACTGATCTTTGACAAACCTGACAAAAACAAGCAATGGGGAAAGGATTTCCTATTTAATAAATGGTGTTGGGAAAACTGGCTAGCAGTGTGCAGAAAGCAGAAACTGGACCCTTTCCTGACACCTTACACTAAAATTAACTCCAGATGGATTAAAGACTTAACCATAAGACCTAACACCATAAAAATCCTAGAAGAAAACCTAGGCAAGACCATTCAGGACATAGGCATAAGCAAGGACTTCAAAGACTAAAACACCAAAAGCATTGGCAACAAAAGCCAAAATAGACTAATGGGACCTAATTAAACTCCAGAGCTTCTGTACAGCAAAGGAAACAATCATTAGAGTGAACCAGCAACCAATAGAATGGGAAAAAATTTTTGCAATCTACCCATCTGACAAAGGGCTAATATCCAGAAGCTACAAAGAACTAAAACAGATTTACAAGAAAAACACAAACAAACCCATCCGAAATTGGGCAAAGGATATGAACAGACACTTTTCAAAAGAAGACATATATGAGGCCAACAAACATTTAAAAACTTCTAACATCACTGATTATTAGGGAAATGCAAATCAAAACCACACTGAGATACCACCTCACGCCAGTTAGAATGGTAATCACTAAAAAATCTGGAGACAACAGATGCTGGAGAGGATATGGAGAAATAGGAACACTTTTACACTGTTGATGGGAGCATAAACTAGTTCAACCATTGTGGAAGACAGTGTGGTGCTTCCTCAAGGACCTAGAAATAGAAATTCCATTTGACCCAGCAATCCCATTATGGGGTATACATCCAAAGGATTATAAATCATTCTATTATAAAGACACATGTACATGTACATTCATAGTAGCACTGTTTACAATAGCAAAGACCTGGAACCAACCCAAATGCCCATCAACAATATACTAGACAAGGAAAATGTGGCACATATACACCACAGAATACTATGCAGCCATGAAAAATGATGAGTGTATGTCCTTTTTAGGGACATGGATGAATCTGAAAACCATAATTCTCAGCAAACTGACACAAGAACAGAAAATCAAACACCGCATGTTCTCACTCATAGGCAGGTGACGAACAATGAGAGCACATGGACACGGGGAGGGTAGCATCACACACCGGGGTCTGTTGAGGGGGCAAGGGAAGAACAGCGGGCGGGGGGAGGTCAGGGAGGGATAACATGGAGAGAAATGCCAGAGGTAGGTGACGGGAGGATGGAGGCAGCAAACCACATGTGTATACCTGTGCAATAATCCTGCATGATCTGCACATGTGCCCCAGGACCTAAAGCACAATTTAAAAAGAAAGAAAGAAAGAAAGAAAGAAAGAAAGAAAGAAAGAAAGAAAGAAAGAAAGAAAGGAAGGAAGGAAGGAAGGAAGGAAGGAAGGAAGGAAGGAAGGAAGGAAGGAAGGAAGGAAGGAAGGAAGGAAGGAAGGAAGGAGGGGATTTGCTTGTTTGGGTTTTTTTTTTTTTTTTTTTTTTGAGGGGGTCGGTTAATGAAAGCTCTAGCTTTCTAGTTTGAAGCCTTTTTGGAGAATTTAACCCCAAACACCACTCTAAGAGGAAATAGTAGCTTTTTTCCAGACCTATCCCGTGTGTCTTAAAGAGGTAGTGTTCTGGCCAATGAATTGTAGTGCAAAGCTGCAAGATCTGCTCTGCCACTCAACCCTTTGTGACCGTGACCATTCTGAATATTTCCTTTCTGTGGTAAGGGGAAATAACACTAACTTCCAGGGTTCTTATGAAGATAGCAGAGTTTAGATCATGCAGCACAGTGCCTGCCACATTGTAAATATTCAACAAATGATATTTGCCCTTTTCTTTCGCATATTCCCCTAAAGCCAGAATTTTTTCTCAGTGATTCTTTCCTCCCAAATAATGCTCTTCCCACCTGAAAAGCTCACTGCACCAACGAATCAACAGAGCAATTAATCTAATACATTGCTACTGTATTTCCAATGTGTAGAAAATACAGTAACTACATTCATATAGCATTATTTAACATGTTTAGCTATTGTTAATAATAATGGCTATTACAGGACACAACATAAAATTATGCTTTCTAATCTTCACAACATTGAAGTCATGATTCTGAGGTCTGTCTAACCTCTACTTTGACATTTTGCCTCCTTCAGTTGATAGTATTTTCTACAGCAAGCATAAGTGACCTACAATATTTAGCTAAACTATCAGAATAGAGAAAAAAGGGATAAAAATCTAACAATAAACTGTGTTGCCATTGTGAAGCAGTCAAATTGGAACTAAAAACATGGGAAAGAGGTGAACTTTTGACTTGTTCTGTGTAAAAATTAGTAATTTCCAACATAAGAAGAAGTTACAAAATACTGAAGTCAGTGTCATGCCACGGTTGACCCAGGATTATATGTGTACGTGTACAACCTTAAAATCAGAGGTCTTTGGGTGTTGAAAATTAATAGCTAATCAGTTTTCCCAAGGCTTGAATCAATGGGAAGTGAAAAGCCGTTATGCATTTCTCAATCTTAGTTACTGGAACTATAATGGATTGCAGACCTGCGTTCTGTCTGGATCACATAGGCCAAGAGGAGCTGCAGATGCCAGAACAGGTCAACATAGTTCAAAAGAAGCAGCTGCATTAGAAAGACTATCAGGGAGTTCGGAGAAAAGAACAGAAGCTAAGGAGGTAAATTAAAGGTATGTTCAGGGGTGAGTTTGACTGAGAGATAAGGAACGGTGTCAAGACAAAAAAAAAAAAAAAGTTGGGGAAGAGCCAAGGTCCAAGCCAAGAAGTTGTTTCAAAACTTTTATTATTACTATTATTTTAAATAGATTTAGGGGATAAAACTGCAGTTTTGTTACACAGATATACTGCATAGAGGTGAAGTCCCAGCTTTTAGTGTAACCATCACCAGAATAGAAGACAATATGCCCCCAGTAGATAATTTCTTATCCCTCTTTTCCCTCCCACCCTCCCACCCTTCCAAGTGTCCAGTGTCTATTATTCCACACAGTATATCCATGTGTACACATCGTTTAGCTCCTGCTTGTAAGTCGGAACAAGTGGTATTTGGCTTTCTATTTCTAAATTATTTCACGTAACATAAGTCCCTCCATTTCCATCCATGTTGCTGCAAAAGACATTATTTCATTCTTTTTAATTGCTGCACAGTATTCCAAATAGTTTGGGGATTTCTCAAAGAACAAAAAAATAGAACTACCATTCAAGCCGGGAATCCCACTACTGGATATCCACCCAAAGGAAAAGAAATCATATGTCAGAAAGATACCTGCACTCGTATGTTTATCACAGCACTATTCACAATAGCCAAGATATGGAATGAAGCCAAGAGGTTTTTGATAAACATCCAAGCTGTAGTCATGAAAGTTTTTGCTGGCAGTTCTGAATAATCTCTCCCCACTTGTTAGCTTTCTGATCTTGAGCTTATTATTCAATTTTTCTTTTTTTAATATTTATTTTACTTTAGGTGCATACTATATCTGGCATTTCTCCCCATGTTATCTCTCTCCACCCCTCTCCCCTATTCACCCTCCACCGTCTCTCCCCTACCCACCCCCCAACTGCCCCCAGTGTGTGACACTCCTCTCTCTGAGTCCACGTGTTCTCATTGTTCAACACCCACCTATGAGTGAGAACGTACAGTGTTTGGCTCTCTGTTCTTGTGTCAGTTTGATTTTTCTAATCTCAACCTTGTTGGGTTGTTCTGAAGTTTAGAAATAACTCACATTTAAGACCTGGCATACAGTGGAAGCTCAATACCATAGACTTCACCTTTTTAAAGTATGAATTTTGTATGCTTTGTTGCCTGATACTATACATATGTCAGTAGGCTTAACAAGTAATGAATTATTTAAAGACAAACATAGGACTCACCTGCTCCTGGTCATTAATTTCTTCCAGGTGTCATTGTTTAATGCAGGACACGTTTACACACTGATATCATTTCTGTGAGGCATGTGCTACCTTACCAGCTCCCAGTTACAATCGTAGCTATTACTACAATGTAAATTTTCATTGTATAATTACCACATAATAAGATCCATTAACAGGATGTGTCAACACTTATAAAGTTATGATTCAAGAGTGAAAATGGGCATCTCACAGCTTGGCAAATCAGTGCCTAGGGCCATTGTCATAGATTTGTCAGGCCAACAAGCTTTGTCTGTTAAAGGTGTTGGAGTTAAAGAAGAAGAGATTTGTTCTCTAGCATAAAGCATACATTATAACTGTGTGTGGATATATCCACCCCATTTTATAGATGACAAAATAATGGTCTGAATTAATTATATGCAGTCATGTGTGACTTAACAATGGGGATACTGTCTAAAAAACATGTCCTTAGGCAATTTTTTCATTGTGCAAACACCATGGATTATACTTACACAAACCTCTATGGTACAGCCTACTGCATGCCTAGACTATGTGGTATAGCCTTTTAAAAATTTTTTGGGGAAAGTGATCTTTCCATCTCAGCCTTCCAACTAGCTGGGAGTAGAGGTGTCAACCACCATGCTCAGCAAGCCTATTACTCCTATGCTACAAACCTATACAGCATGAAATTCTACTGAATACAGGAGACAACTGTAACATAATAAGTATTACTGTATCTAAACATATTTTAACATAGAAAATACAGTCAAAAAGTCGTATTAAAGACAGAAAATGGTACAACTATATAGGACACTAACGATGAATGAAGCTTGCCAGACTGGAAGTTGCTCTGAGTGAGTCAGTGAATGAGTGATGAGTTAATCTGTATACTATGTTGACTTTATAAACATTGTACACCTGGACTAAATTTATAAAAACACTTTTCTTTCTTCAGTATGAATTAACCTTAGTTTACTATAACTTTTTTACTTCATAAACTTTTTAATTTTAAAAAACATTCACAGAGGTACAAAAATATTTCTTTCTTAATATCCTATAAGCTTTTTGCTGTCTTTAATTTTTTTTTAACTTTTTTGTTAAGAATGAAGACACAAAACACCCATTAGCCAGGGCCTACCAAGAATCGGAATCATCAATATCACTGGTTTCTACCTTCACATCGTGTTTCACTAGAAGGTCTTTCAGGGCAATAACACTGATGCAGCTGTCATCTCCTATGGTAACAGTGCCTGTATAGGGTAATGGAATACCTTCTGAAGGAACTGTCTGAAGCTGTTTTATAGTTAATCTTTCAAAAAAAAAAAAGGTAAAAGACGTGTACTCTAAAATAAATGATCAAATATATAGCAGATACATAAACATTTATTACTATCATCAAGAATTATGTACTGAACACAATTGCATGTGCTAGACTTACAGTAGGTTTGCTTATGCCAGCATCATCACAAACACATGGGTAATGCATTGTACTATGACTTTATGATAGCTACAATGACAACAGCTGATAGGTGCTTATCAGCTCTGTATTAGTTTGTTCTTGCATTTCTATCAAAAATACCTGAGGCTGGGTAACTTATAAAGAAAAGGGGCTTAACTGGCTTATGGTTCTGTAGGCTGTACACAAACCATGGTGGCACCTGCTTCTGGGGAGGCCTGGGGAAACTCACAATCATGGTGGAAGGCAGAAGAGGAGCCAGCACTTTACATGGCCAGAGCAGGAGGAAGAGAGTGGTGGGGAGGTGCTACACACTTTTAAACAACCAGATCTCATATAACTCACTCACTCACTATCACAAGAACAGCACCGATGGGGTGGTGGTAAATGGTTCATGAGAAATATGCCCCCATGATCCAGTCACCCTCCCACCGGGCTCCGCCTCCAACACTGGGGATGACTGTTCATAAGATTTGGGTGGGGACACAGATCCAAACCATATCAAGCTCCATTATAATCATATGGGACCACCATTGCATATGTATTCTGTCGTTGACTGAAACATTATGCAGTGCCTGACTACTTGCTCAATATTCAGCTGACTTTGTTTGAGTCTGGTTCTCCCTTGATATTAAAGCTGATGTCACCACACTATAGAGCAAACTCTTTGGCAAGAGTAAGCCACAAGTTGACTTGTCTGGCTCAGTGTATATCCCAATTTCTTCCCAACTCTGGCTTAGAGGTCTCAGAGCCTCTTAGTTCCTGGAAGTCCCACCTGTCCAGGCTACCCAAGTAGGGTAAGGATGGTGGGTGATACTGAAAAGATCATTTCCATACACTTTTTATTTTAATCTCTCATCACTTTGAAATTATTAACTTCAGACATGGTAGAGTTAATTTATCTGTAGTGTGAGAAAAATGTAGTTCTTTACTACAAGAATTTCAGGGTTCTTTATATTAATAGGTTAATTTGACAAAACAGTTATTGCAGACTTACTGTGTTACTGTGTAAAAAGCACTCTATTTGGCTGAGAAGAAAAGACAGCACAAAGCAGAATGATTAGACTGGAAATCATTTGTTGGAAGACTGTAGCATCAGAGAATAATTAACGAGCTGGAGGTGGAAATTATTTTTATGTTAACAGAGAAGAAAAGAAAGGTTCAGAAAGGAAATACAGTTACTCAAGGTTACAATAATACTATTCATGGGAAGGGGTGGATGGTTACACGTGTGAAAGAAAAGGAGGATTTGAAGTCATTTCCCACTACAGATCTCAATCTGTCTCCTCTTTTGTATTTTAGGAGGAGAAAAAAGGGATGAAAAGAATTTTTAAAAGCGAAGAAGAGGAGGAAGGTAGGAGGAGCATTTTGATCTAACATGCAATTTAATTTTTTTTCCATTTAACAAGTTTTATGGAGCTGTTGTTTTGAACACATTATCTGCTGGGAAATGCAGAATGAGTGAACACCAAAGGTTCACTCTTTAGTCTCTTTTCTCTACATGGTCCACGTTCTTCTCACAATACTCCTACTCCATGGCCAGTAAATTCATGTGAAAACCAGTAATAGCTGTTGTAAACAAGGACTCAAGAAATATTTGTTTTAATATCTTTGTAGATAGCAACTCTCACATTTAGACAACTATGTTTGGAATTTATTTCCATTGACCTACTTAATTCTTACCTGTTTAAGTTTAAAACATAGTCTTCTTAAAAGAAAATTTCACTGATTTTAAAATGTCTAAACATTTGGCATTTTACCAGGCTTGTCACCTCTCTTTAAGTAAATACACAGACATGAATTATCTAGCCGATTCTTTTTCCTCCTTACAAATAGAAAAATCATTTCCTGGGGATTAATCATTCTTTCAGGTTTAGAAGTTTGAAGGAAAATACCGACGTAGACTGTATCACCATTACATTAAATGTTTGTGAATATTCAGACTATAAAAACACACGTATGAATCATGCTGTGGGTGATTTAAGCATTGTCTCTGTATAAAAGAAAGGCCACTAGGGGGTAGAGCTAGAAGTCCAGTGGACAGAGAAGGTAAGGGCAGTGAGAATGATGCATCTTGCATTCCTTGTGCTGTTATGTCTGCCAGTCTGCTCTGCCTATCCTCTGAGTGGGGCAGCA
This sequence comes from Saimiri boliviensis, assembly GCF_048565385.1. Lineage (NCBI taxonomy): Eukaryota > Metazoa > Chordata > Mammalia > Primates > Cebidae > Saimiri > Saimiri boliviensis. The sequence continues at coordinate 38,835,814 of NC_133454.1, read as the reverse complement.
AAAGAGGAGGACTCCAACATGGATCTTGCTCAGGTAATTAATGGTGGCAGCCATGGCAGCTACCGGCCAGCCTGTGTGTCTACGTGTTCTTCCAACACAGAGCAGAATGATTAGACTAGAAATCACTTTGTTGGTAGACTGTAGCATCAGAGAATAAATAACGGGCTAGAAGGGGAAATTATTTTTATGTCAACAGAGAAGAAAAGAAAGGTTCAGAAAGGGAATATAATTACTCAAGGTTACAGTAAAAAAGTAGCAGTATACTTGTGGCTAAATGAAAAGAACAAATGGAGAATATATGAAACTTCTCTGGCTTTAGAATTTCTTTAGTTAAAATTATTGGGGAGGGGAATCATGCTAAGTTTGACCTTTAAATCATATCAGGTGATAGTTTTTATGTTTTTACTTGTCATATTTAGACAAAAGACTTTACCACATTTCAGTCTTAAACCAGATCTACAATAGTGATGTAAGTGGAAAAAGTTAGTATGCTAACTTTTTACACAGCTATGTTAAAAGATGATTTTTAAGAAACGAAACAAAACAAAACAAAAAAAGCTAGACCTGAATATTCAATCCCAAATTCCTTACTTGACTAGCAAACTAACATTGTAAGAAAATTTTAAAATTTGTACTAAATGAGGAAGAGTCTTGAAAAATCCAATTAAATGTGATATCTACTTTTAAGAAACTAGAGGAAAACTAAGATGGATTATAAAAGTTGGATAAATGATGGAAAATCATTAAAATGAACTAAAAATTATACTTGTTATTCCATTAGCAATACCTGGAAAAGTACTACGACCTCAAAACAGATATGAAACAGTTTGTTAGAAGAAAGGACAGTAATCTCATTGTTAAAAAAATCCAAGAAATGCAGAAGTTCCTTGGGTTGGAGGTGACAGCGAAGTTGGACTCTGACACTCTGGAGGTGATGCACCAGCCCAGGTGTGGAGTTCCTGATGTTGGTCACTTCAGAACCTTTCTTGGCATGCCAAAGTGGAGGAAAACCCACCTTACATATAGGTAATGGTTCAGAGAGGTTTTCACATAATAATGAAACTTTATAAGTTGTTTGTCATATTTGCTTAAGTAACAAAGTTTTCTTTAACAATTTTTCAAAATCGCAGGAGAAAATAATATCCTCTTTAATTTTTCTCCTCCAGGATTATGAAGTACACCACAGATTTGCCAAGAGATGCTGTTGATTCTGCCATTGAGAAAGCTCTGAAAGTCTGGGAAGAGGTGACTCCACTCACATTCTCCAAGCTGTATGAAGGAGAGGCTGATATAATGATCTCTTTTGCAGTTAAAGGTAATCAAATGAAGCATCCATTTATCTGGTGTATTAGTCTGTTCAGGCTGCTATAGCAAAATACCTTAGACTTGGTAATTTATAAACAGCAGAAATGTATTGATCACAATTCTGCAGGTTGGGAAGTCCAAGATTAAGGTGCCAGCAGATTTGGCGTCCGATGAGAGACTATTCCTCATAGGGCCCTTCTGTGTCCTCACACGATAGAAAAGGCCAGGAGGTTCCCTCAAGCCTCTTTCACAAGAGCACTAATCTTATTCATGAGAGCAGAGCACTTATGACCTAATTACTTCCTAAGGAACTGATGTCTTAATACTATATCACATTGGGTATTGAGATTCAGCACATGAAATTGCAGCAGACAACAACATTTAGACCATAGCATCTACTGTTGTTTTATTGGAACAGGGTAAAAAAAAAAATTCTAAACACTTATATTTCCATTAATTTTTTTCCCTATCAGAACATGGAGACTTTTACTCTTTTGATGGCCCAGGATACAGTTTGGCTCATGCCTATCCACCTGGGCCTGGGTTTTATGGAGATATTCACTTTGATGATGATGAAAAATGGACAGAAGATACATCAGGTGGGTCATACACCTCTTGGGAATGTTTTGGGAATAATGTCTAATCCTACCCAAAAATAATTTGATTATCTAGAATGAGCAGTAAATGGAATATACTAGTAACTGAATTTTTTATTACTACTTGAGTTTTAAACAGAAGTACTATTCATTTTAATCATTACTGAAGAATTTTACAAAATGTCTGTATTTTTGTCTTTGGCCCTATCAAGTACAATATTGTAAAAACCATTCAATCTTATCTCTACAACTTGGGATCTTGTGGGGCTTTGAGGATCAGCATAATTTATAATGTTTTTATCACTTTAATGATAGATGATTAGGATAGAATGAATTCCATTAAATCAGTTCCAATCCTAAAATTTGCCATTAGAATTTCTTTCTTTCTTCTCATTGGCTGCCTTTTTATTTAAAAGTAGAGATCAGAAGAAAATGCCATAAACTAAAAAAAAAATTGTTAGGTCATCTGTTTAAATAAACATGTCACTGTCTCTAGCTTAGATGGGATTTTCCCCCTAAATTGGTTTTGAAACACTTTACGTCTAAACATAATGACTAAAATTAACTGTATGCTATTTTTTTAATGACTTCTGAAGTTTAGAAACACACTGTTGAAACAACCAGTATTTCTGAGAGTGACTGGGATTTTTAATGTAAATAGAAAAGGACACCTTTACTGAGTAAAAGCCTAAAGTTTGTATTGCATGAAATGATCAACTTTTATTTGAACAACTGAAGTTTTCTGCACAATTCTTGGAGACTTGGTTAAATAATATCTACTTCTAAATTCAATAAAACTCTTTTTATAATATTTTTAAAAAGCTGAATCTAGCTGTGTTGTGCTACAGAAAACTGTTATTGGACATGTTTCTGTTTTAAACTGATTGTACACATCCAATGGCACCTATTACTGGGGAGATTTTTGACAATTAAAAATTATTTGATTATGGCCAGGCACTGGTGGCTAAGGCCTGTAATCCTAGCATTTTGGGAGGCCTAGGCAAGCGAATCACTTGAGGCCAGGAGTTCAAGACCAGCCTAGTCAATATGGTGAAACCCCATCTCTGCTAAAAAATACAAGAATTAGCCTGGCGTGGTGGCACGGGCCTATAATCCCAGCTACTCAGGAGGCCGAGAGATGAGAATTGCTTGAACCCGGGAGGTGGAGGCTGCAGCTAGCCGAGATTGCACCACTGTACTCCAGCCTGGGCAACAGAGCAAGACTCTATCTCAAAAAAAGAAAAAATTATTTGATTATGATGAAGAAGAGGAGGAGCAAATCAAACCAAACCCCATAAGAAATAACCAGTTTTGTGACTTAAAAGTTTGAGGAACAACATAAATGCTATATGATTAATTTTAACTAAGTTTGCAACTGGTACGTGTTCCTATATTTGAACAATGAATTTTTATTTTTAGACAATGAAGAGTTATATTATTGACATGTTATTAGTCTTGTCCCTTCAAAATAAATCTTTTGGAAATAATGCTTCTCATTTGTCAATATAGGAAAAGTGTCAGTTTTCTTGACAAAGGAGGGATCTAAGGAGGAATATGATGAAAAGCTGTCCCATATATTGACTGAATATCAACCCTGAAAAACACATGAATTTCTGTAAAGCATGAAATATGCCAATCACTGAACCAATCCATAAATAATGAAAACACATTGTGGTTTCAAGGATGGCCTGTACAGCTGGCATATGTGCTGTATGTGTATTTACAGAATAAATAGCTGGTGGATTCTGAACATTTATCATTTTCATACAGGTACCAATTTATTCCTTGTTGCTGCTCATGAACTTGGCCACTCCCTGGGTCTCTTTCACTCAGCCAACACTGAAGCTTTGATGCACCCAGTCTATAAGTCATTCACAGACCTGACTCGGTTCCGCCTGTCTCAAGATGATGTGAATGGCATTCAGTCCCTCTATGGTGAGTGATGCTGGAAAAATTAGGCATTGCAGCTCTACAATTACAGTCCTCAGGAAAGCTTTTCAATGCTACCTAAAGTATTTATGATTTAGCTTGAAGCACTTTGAGAACGTTTGAAAGGCATACAAGTTGACAGATGCATCACATTTTTTTTAACGTTTGCATCCCCAAATCTGTTTCCTTTAGGACCTCCCCCTGCCTCTCCTGAGAAACCCCTGGTGCCCACAAAATCCGTTCCTTCAGTACCTGGGACACCAGACAAGTGTGATACTGCTTTGTCCTTCGATGCCATCAGCACTCTGAGAGGGGAATATCTGTTCTTTAAAGACAGGTCAGACCAAAAATTATATTTTCTGTCTATTCTCTTGATATACAATGCTTAGAAAGAAAAACAGAAATCTGACAGAGATTTTTTTTAACTTTTATTTTAGGTTTGGGGGTACATGTGCAGGTTTGTTATATAGGTAAACTCATGCCACAGGGGTTTGTTGTACAGATAATTTTGTCACCCCAGTACTAAGCCTAGTACCCAGTAATTACTTTTTCTGTTTGACAGATTTTTTTAAATAAAAAATTTCTTCTACATTTTAAAATCATTCAGATCTAGTTCTTGTTGACTTTTTAACATCCTCTTAGAATTGTCCAGGTCATTTTTTACAGACTTGCGAGAAATGATTCTTGGTCACTAGACTGTACGCTTGATTAAGGCAGGGGTTTTATCTGTTTTGTTCATTTTTTAAAATATCATACATCATGGAACTTCTTCGGAAAGCACTGGTAGATCCTTAGAAGCAGGGTGGTATCTTTCCCTTTGCTAACAAATGCTACTATCTAAATTAATTGTTTTTGGGAAAAAATGATACATGCTTGTGGTACGATATTTAAACACTACTGAAAGATACAGAATTTAAAAATCCCCTCTCCAGTCTTTGACCTACAGTCCTCCAGCTCCCTTCATATGTGCAACCATTGCTACCAATTTCCTTTGACTCTTTACAAAAATGTTCTATTCATATACAAGCATAAATATAAACATAATTTTTTTAAATATTAGGACATAATATGCACATTGCTTATGGACTTTTAGAATGGAACCAAGCTAAATAATTATATTGGAACCCATCACAAGTCCCACCATAGATTTCATTACCCGGGAATCACATGCAGTAGGATGGTTTAATACAGACTTATACGGATGGGTAAATTAGCATGGATTAAGAGAAAAGAATAATATGTTTCTTTTTCACATTATCTAAAGGAGAAAGGCAACCGCAAGTAATTTTATATATTACAGATATTTTTGGCGAAAATCCAACTGGAACCTTGAACCTGAATTTCATTTGATTTCCACATTTTGGCCCTCTCTCCCATCATATTTGGATGCTGCATATGAAGATAATAGCAGGGACATCGTTTTTATTTTTAAAGGTGAATACCATGTAAGAATTTTCAACTTGCTGGAATAAATCCTATCGCAAAAATTTTATTGACATGATTTTTCTCCATTAAAGTTTAGACTGTTTATTACGGCAAGACCTAGTGCTAACACTTAAACAAAATTTGTACAAAGAACATTATAAACTTTATTTTAGAGACCTCCTAAGTAAATCAATGGTATTCCATATTCATGGATTAAAAAAAATCAATGTAGTAAAAATGTCAATTTATCTATAGATACAAGACATTTTCATTTCAAATGCCAAAGGTTTTTTCCATATAGCTTGACATATTAGTTTTGCAGTTTATATGGCAGAGCAAAGACCAAGAAAAGCCAGGATAGTCCTGGTGACCCCATCTTACTAGATGAGGAAAAAAGCTCTATGTTATAAAACTTTTAAAGGTAAGATGTCGTATCATTGCAGGGAGAGATAAATTAACTAATAGAGCTATTTGGGTATGGCAGCTTCTTTATCAGATTTTTAAACTATTTTTTCAATTTGTTTTATTGGTAATGTTATTTGAGTTTCTATTACTTCTTGAGTCAGTTTTGTTAACATGTTTTTCTAAAAATTTGCCAATTTTATCTGTTTTCAAATCAATCAGTACATTTTTGGAAAACTGTTTTGTTATAATTTGAATTATTGCTGTAATTCCTAATATTGAATCATTTTGCCTTTCTCTTTTGTTCTTCATCAATCTCATAATATACATAATAATTTTAGTGATCTTTTCAAAGGACTGACTTTTGGCTTTATTTATTCTCTAGATTATATTTTGATTTCTGTTCATATCCTTACCGTTGCCTTAATGTTTGTTTACTTTGAATTAATCCTATTACTATTTTTATAGCTTGTTTGATACTTGCCTTATTAACCTGTAACCTTTTTCCTTTTCTAATATGAGCATTTATACCTATAAATAACCATTTCTTCTTTTTATCCAGCAAATTTTGATATGCAGTATTTTCATTTTGTTCACTTTTAATTTTTCAATAACCCATTTTTATTTTTTCCCTAGGCTCATAGGTGATATTGGAATATTTTTAAATGTCAAGCTGTATGGAGATTTTTTTAAGTATTTATTTCTCACAATCTCACTTTTGTGAAGATTAAATGAATGTGAAATTGCAATAGAAATTGTAAAGGATTACATAACTCAAAAGTATTGCTATCCAGTAATTTATCCATATTTATTTATCACTTGCAGTGTCGGACACCATGCTCATTAGTGGAGGTCATGACTCAAAAGGGCTCCTATTCTAGAAGGGGCAACAGAGATGAAGCCATAGGCAGCCGACTTATGACAAGTGCTAGGATTGAGAGAAGGAAAGGTGACCGTGGGAGTACCTGACTCATACCCAGGGTTCAGCAAAGATCCCTCAGAGGAAGAGATGTTTAGGATGGGTCTTGAAGTTCTCTTTTGCTGTGCAGAGATGGGCTGGGTGTATAGAAAGTATAAAGGTCTTTAAGAAAGAAGAAATGGTTTTTACCACATAAGAGCATACCTGGAACTGCTCAGATGATACAAAGCACTCAGTTCAGACAAAGTAAGAGATAAACAACAGATGGACATTTTAGATTAGTGAATCTGGCAGTCATGAGAATAAGGGATTCAGGATTGGGGTTGAGGAGAGTGATGCAACAAAGTAAAGGCTGAGAGATTGATGGGATTTTATTCTAACACTAGAATTTGAATGAATCCTGATAATATTCAGAAGCACAGATTGGAATTGGTGACTACAAGGTATCTAAAAGAAAGTGTCCAATAAGCAACTGATCTATTGGTATGGAACTTGAGAGAGAGAGAGGTCTAGGTGAGAAATTCAGGTTAAAAAGTCATCAGCAATTATAAGAAATAACTAAAACTGGCCTATACAAAAACTACAACTTACAGGTACAAATATATAAGCCACAGAAAGGGCAGTTAATCAGAGTTACCTACTGATTTATTCATTCTTTCATTTACTCACTCATTTAGGGAATATTTGTTAAAGACTGGCTGTGAACTGAGCATTATTAGGTTGGAATTAAAAACAAGTCATCCTCTTTACCACAAAAATGCACTAGAATCATTTTTAAAATCAATGGCTTCATGTAAAATTTCCTGGGTTTATTTTTTCAATAGGAAATAAGCTCTGGGCCATCAGAGGAAATGAGGTACAAGTGGGTTATCCAAGAGGCATCCATACCCTGGGTTTTCCTCCAACCATAAATAAAATTGATGCAGCTGTTTCTGACAAGGAAAAGAAGAAAACATACTTCTTTGTAGAGGACAAATACTGGAGGTGAGATGCAAGAGAAATGACTTCGTATAGAGCCTGATTAAGAAAATTATTTTATTTAAGGATATCCCCCTACTCCCACCCTTTTTCTCTAACTTCAAAATTTATGATTATGCAGAAGATAGCTTATTGTTGTTCTACTTCCCGGATACAAATGGCTCTCACAGTGGTGATCACTGAGCCATTTACTCAGATATCAAAAGACATCAGGAAAGGCTAGCTGAGGTCCAAAGGCATTTGTGCCAGTCAACATGTAGCTGCCATAGGAAGGCCAGGTAGGCTTTGGAGACAAGGTCTACAGGGTCCTAGTGTAACTGAAAGCCAGAGGTTTATTTTTAGCTAAATGATTTAATTCATTTTGCATATTATGTGTACACGGTCTTTATGTATTTGTGGTAGACACAAAGAAATTTGAGTTCTGTGTCCAGGCTTAGAAAATGTACCTTAGACATATGAACTTCTGTAAAATGTCATGTTCCTGTTTCTGGGAAAATACTGTTTTCCACTTTTTTATACAACTTAAAAAGTTTGTCTATGATTCCACACTGAAAAATTAACATCACATTATACTATTGTGTGTAATGGTACTACTATACAACATTGAACTATTTCTTTCATTCTGTTTAGATTTGATGAAAATAGCCAGTCCATGGAGCAAGGCTTCCCTAGACTAATAGCTGATGACTTTCCAGGAGTTAAGCCTAAGGTTGATGCTGTATTCCAGGCATTTGGTAAGAAGACCCTCATTTCGTCGTCAATAGGGAAATTTCTAGGCATTTTTATCATTTCAAAATGAAGTACAGAATCAAGACAGTTTTTAAATCATTTAGTCTGATATCTTATTTACTCCAAATTTCTGATAATCTTAACTTTCCAACTTACATAAAGTAGATTAAATTTATTTTTCCTGAATAACTTCCAAGTCTCTGTTCCATGGCTGCACATAAAATAAAGGATACTTCTTCACACAGAAGCCATTATCTTTCAGGTCACTATGTAGGTATAAAAATGCAAGCCTGGTTGTCATTCTATTCTATCACATCCTACTGTCCCTTATCTTCTATCCCATCCCAGGGGAGCCTTGTCTGGGCTTCTGTTGCAGTCTGCGATTGTCTTTATTAGCCATTTGTAAATAAAATAGTAGTCCTCCCATATCTCAAACTAGGTACAATGTGATTCCTGGTAATGGGGAAATAGGAAAGCAAAACTTGTGTGTGATTACTCTGAAGGAATTTTGGAGCGAGCTGCCAGTGCTTGACAGTGACAATGCTCATGAGGCTGATGATCTTGTTACTAAAATGACTTAACCATGATGTATGCAAAGCAGGAAATGGACCTCTGGTTCATTTATCATTTTTCTGATTCTCTTGGGTCTCGTTGTCTCCAAAATTGTAATTTAGGACCTAGCAGAAGAGGAGAGGTTGGAAAGAAAGGAAAATAAGGTTTTAAAATAGTATAGAATTTTATCTATTTAGAACCTGTATAATCTAATGTTTTAGAGCACTGGCTTTGGAGTCCGAGGAGATGGAGTCCTCCCTCCATCCTTCCTTATAGATTCTACCTTGGGAAAATTACAAAACCTTTCTAATATTTAGTTTTGTGATCATTGATAATACATCACACTTTTTTGTAAGGGTGATTGAGATCAAGCACATGAAGTACTTAGCTTAGTACCTAGCACAGAGTAATCACTTAATAAATGTCATCCATTACTAACTTGTACTTAGTGTAAGTTATATGTGTTACAAAATGACATTTGAAGATGTCTCATCATTTTCCTTATCTATATTTACAGGATTTTTCTATTTCTTCAGTGGATCATCACAGTTTGAATTTGACCCCAATGCCAAGATGGTTACACACATACTGAAGAGTAACAGCTGGTTACATTGCTAGGCAAGATAGGGGGAAGACAGATATGGGTATTTTAAATGAATCTAATAATTATTCACCTAATGTATTATGAGCCAAAATGATTGATTTTTCCTGCATGTTCTGTGGCTGAAGATGAGCCTTACAGACATCTTCATGTGTCATGAAAAATGTTTCCGGAATGCTTCACTTGCTTTTGAATTACATTGAATAGATGTAAGAAATACGTGCAATAAGTGAGAGAATGCAACTTCACAGATGTCTTATTACTTCTTCAATAAAGAGTTTTATTTTTGGCATGTTCCTTACTTTCTAGAACAACTCATGTTCAATACCCTGACCATACTGGGTACTCTGCCAGTAGGCGTGGTAGGATCACCCACTCTAGAGATGAGTCATGCGGCTGTCACATACCCTCTCCTATTCTCTGCACCAACAGGATCTTCCTTTTCCTTACATACCTAACAAAGAAAGATGTAAATCAACAGTTGTCCTATAGCTGGGACAGGATCAAACAAAATAGAGAAATGGAACACTCCAGAATGTTAGAGCCTGGGAACCTAATATCTACTAGACTTTATGATTTTACAGGTAGGGAAATAAAACTAGTTGGGAGTTGACTTGCCTCTTGTTTTAACTCAAATCTTTCTTCAGTGGCATTCCTTTCCTGCTCTAGAAACTAAATTTCTTATTTCATCCTCACCCTCCTATTAGAATACTCTCTTGCTGCCATTTTGTACTTGGAAGCTCCCAGGTGATAAGCGTGCATGTGCACATCCCAGTCTTATGACAGATTTATCACCACTAAGTTACGTGCTTACACCATACCAAACACTAGAGAAACTTGTTCCTTCTTTTATTGACTGACTTAAATGCCAGACACTGTCATAGTTGCAAAGTATAGAACAGTGAAGAAACACATTTAACTCAATTTCATTAAGTTTTTATCTGGTGAGAGAAATCAAACAAAAGAACACAAATTAATATATAATACAATTATAAAGCTGTTATTAGAGAAATGACAAAGTTGTAACAGAGAATCATGGTGCAGGAGGGGTTCCCTGTTAAAGTTCAGTTATTAGAGAAAGTCTCTCTGGGAAAATAATGTAAAAAACAAAGCATCTAAGTTCAAATGGCCAGGTGGGTGAATGGGTAGGAGGATGTAGACTACTCTAAGAAAAGAAAATGCAAATTAGTATTGAGGCTCAGTGGGTTAAACAAAAAGATCCTTATCATGTTCAAGGAACTGAAAGAAGATGAGTGCCTCACTGGCATGTTGGAGGTTAGAGATGGAATAAGATACTAGACAGGTAGACACAATCAAATCACCCAAAGTCTTTAAGTAGACTAAAGAGGTGTATTTTATTTTTAGTGCATTGTGGATTCATCGAATGACTCTTAAACAGATAAATTATGCCAGCCATTATATTTTTGAATCATTACTTTAGCTGGAGAAAGTTGGAAGAAGTGATGACAAAAGCTAGCACAGGTTAAAAATGATAGGGAAGGTTGGCAGGGACAGGGGACCTCTGGGTATGTTGAGAGACATGAATGGATTTGAATTTTTTTTTTTTTTTTGACTTGTCACCCAGGCTGGAATGCAGTGTTGGTGAAACCACAGCTCACTGAAACCTCAACCACCCAGGCTTAGGAAATCCTCCTACCTCAGCCTCCTGAGTACCTGAGACTACAGGTGTATACCATCACTCCCAATTAATTTTTGTATTTGTGGTAGAGACAGGCTTTCACCATGTTGCCCAGGCTGGTCTGGAACTCCTGGGCTCAAACAATCCACCCACCTCAGCCTCCCAATGTGCTGGGACTACAGGCTGAGTCACTATGCCCAGCCCTGATAAATATTTTGACATCATCCAGATTTCATGATAAACTAGATAAAGAGATCTGAGAAAAAGGAAGGTATTAAGAATAATTCCTAGAATACTGGCTTGAAAAATTTTTGCATAACAGCAGCTTCAACAGAGTTAGGGGAAAGCTGAAAGAGAAGCAGTTTTGTGGGAGAAAAGAGTCGGTAGGAATCACTTCACCTTTTAAATATAGAAATTCTTGTAAGATAACCAACTAAAGGCATTAGTGGTCCTTTAGATGAAGAAATCTGTAGCTCAAAACAAAGTAGACAAAACTGTGAGTGTTTGGTGGCGTCAGTCAAGCCATGGGAATAGATGAGTTTATATGGGTAGGTTGCAGAGGTAAAAGAAGATGGTTCAGGACTGACCCTTGTAAAATGAAGTATCACTCAGACTAGGCCAGGTTATGCTGTGGTAATGAGCAATGATTTTCAGTGGCTTAGAACTAAAAGTGCATCAAAGTATTCCACTGGGGTATCTACTCCAAGTTGTCCTCACTTCAGGACACAGCCTGATGGTACAGGCACCACATTGTAACACCACCCTTCACTGAGGTGGAGGGAAAGTGTTATTGGTACATTTTGCACTGATTTCTAGAGGTCCGCGTGGATATAATAATCATAATTCCATCCACATTTCACTGGCCAAAGAAAATTACATTGCCTCATTCTAACACTAACGATGGGAAAATAATATACTGTTAAATCCCTGGGAGGAGAATCAGAAATATTTAGTAGAGGGCACTGATCATAAAAAAACAAAGGGCTTTCTCACAAAAACACCAAAAGTAACGATTCTTCCCGGGCTGCAGTCCAGGCACGTGCCTGCGCGGTGAGCATCACACCCTCGTGGGGAGCCTCCCAGAGGACGGGGGCGGTTATAACCAGGGGCTGGCGTTGGGGCTGCACACCAGCCCAGCGGCTAATGACGCCCGCGACGGGGAACAGGTTGATTTGGTTAAACAACTTCATTACCCATTGATTTTCTCAAAGACACTTTGTGAAGACGTCTAGAAGGAGGACAGACTCAAGGTCTTCTTAACGGACGTTTGGAACAGGCAGAAGCAGACACTGCCTTCAGGATGCCATTTTGTTAAACCAGTTACGGTTAATGATGGGGGCAGGTCTCCCCCATCAGAAGACTGGCACGGGACTCAGACATAGCAATAAGTAAGAGGAAGTATGAGCTGCTGAAGGTTGGAAGATTTGAAATTAAGTCTGGCTACCACAGAGATGTACCTTGTATCTTTAGTGGTGACTGGACTAGGATGTCTGAGCTTCATCAAATACTTTCTGGTCCACATGAATGAGGCCAGTGTTGGAATCTCAAAGATGACAGCTTTAAATTCCTGAGATTTTGGACCAGTTTCTGCCATTTGCTGGCATTTTTGGAAGCACCAAGGAAACTTGTTGTGTTTTGTTTTTTTGAGAGTCTCACTCTGTCTCCTAGGCTAGAGTGCAGTGGCGCGATCTCGGCTCACTGCAACCTCCGCCTCCCAGGTTCAAGCAGTTCTCTGCCTCAGCCTCCCAAGTAGCTGGGAAACATTTATCAACGTCAATTTTCTGGAAACATTTTTCCCTCTTCCTTTTCGCCTGCATCCTTGACAGCTTAGTAGTTAACTCTACAGTAAGCAGAAGGTTCTCCAGTTGTCCGTCTTGTAGGGCAGATGTAGACACAGTGCTTCTCTTTCTGAAAAGTGTACAGGACTTCTTATATGTCCAAGAGGCTGATGGAATGGAGAAACTGGTATTTAGAATGACTTCAAGGGAGGATACGGCACTGAAACGTGAACGTCCCAATTCCGTAAAGATCCTGGGAACTGTTCTAAGTAATGATTGTGAAGCGACTCCAAGCAATGGTATCAGCTGCATAACCTATCATGCCAGTGTTAGAGCCACTCTTCAGGGAGTTTTCCCAGATTGCAGGGATTTATGCAGTTAGCCATGACTGGGGTTAGTTTTAGAAGAGGAGAGTACTGAGGATGCACAAAAGGCATCTTGGTTGGTGAGCAATGGTGTCGGTGGCAGAAGGATTTGCAGTAATCTTCAGTCTTTAGTGGATGACTTGAAATTTGCTCCAATCATTGGAATAGCCATGTCTTTATCAAGCAGAGATGGCAAAGGAAAAGGAGCAATGTCTGATGTCTCAGGAATGGCATTTCGTTTTCTTTGCTGCAGGGTGGGGAAAGCAGAATGTTCCTGACAACCTCAGGAACATAAAATGGAGAGATTTGGGCAAGTGGAGAAACCTGGCAACTTTCTGGAGTGAATTTGGTTTCATGACTGTTGTCACTGAAGCTTATGCTCCTTTGATCTTAGATTTAATAAAAATTCTGGAGACAGAAAAACAAGTAACGTTTCTATATTTTCAATATTTTAAATTAGATTTTTGACACAGAAATACGTACAAATGACCCAAAATCCAAAGGGAAGGAAATATCACTTTCATTAGTAAAAGGTTTTTCTACCTTTCATCTCATCTCAGCCATCCAGAGTGTTTTCCAGAGGTAAACAATGCTACTAATTTCTTATAAATCCTTTAATCTACTCTATGCATTCATAAGCATGTCTATTAAGCCTTTACTTTCTAACCCGAAGGGTGGCATATTTTATATTCTATTCCACAATTCACTTTCTTCTCACTTAATATATCTTGGAGACTGCTCTGTATCAGTGACAAACAGCTGCATTATTCTAATTAATAGCTATATAGTAACTCAATATATGAATCCATAATTATTTAACAATCCTTTATTTGTGTAAATTTGGGTTTGTTTTCCGTATTGCTTTATAAAACAAATACTGTAACCTTTTACATGTTACTTCACAAAGAAATACTGTAATTAATAACTGTTTACATATGTTACTTCACAAATGTAAGTGAATCCATTAAAAAACTATTTCGCTTAAGGATTTGGTAGAGGAAGAACTGGAAAAGCAATTCACTGATTCTACACTGCTGTTGTTGGGATCATCCATGAGTGGCTTAAACTCCTGGAGGTGGAGGTGTGCTTAATTTCACCCTAATCATGTTGATCAGTGAGTGAGGAAAGAACTGACATTGAGGCAGCAGCATCATTACTTTCTACCAAGAACTGTGAGATGAGAAAGTAGAAACAGTGTGCCGAAGTAATCTAGGTAAAATGTTGGCAAATAAAGTACTTTTAGGAAATATTTTCTCTTGAGTATACAGATTTGATTAATGATTCTAATGAATGCCTTTATTTAGGGAAGGGTAAGAAAAAACGAACTTTAATTTATAGACGCTGTAAAAGGTCCTATATGTGTGCAATTCATTCGGTCATGGTAGCCATGGCAAACAGCAATGTCTTTAGATTACAGACTTTTAGGCTTAGAAGGATGAATTTTCTCATGATCAGCAATTGCTAAACAGCAGCTCCAAAATTCCACTCCGAAATAGACTTAGAATCTGTATAGGAAACTCACTGTTTTCTTCTCTGTGCTCCTAACACTTCTGCCACCAGATATGTGGAGATTTTTTTCACTCCAACCAATTCTTTAACTTTCCCAACACTGAGTGTCCTATAATTCAATTATGACCCTAAATACCTGAAGTTAGTGCAGACCCCACAGGTTAAGGACACAATCCCATAAGACCACTCCCCTCACTTCCAATGCTAATCACATGTCTGGGCCTACTGAATGTCCCATAGACCAGCTATAAATGAGAGGTTTCTACAGACCACTCCTCATGGTCAATAATTTGCTAGAACAGGTCATAAAACTAGGGAAAACATTTACTTAAATTTATTGGGATGAAAGCTCCAAGCTTCTAATCATGGCTTGGTCTTTCTGATGACCAGCCTTCTTCCAAGAGCCCACAAAGAGTCATCTCATCAGAATAAAAGATGTTCTTATCACCCAGGAAATTCTAAAGGATGAGGGGCTCTGTGTCAAGAACCAGGATCAAAGACCAAATATTAGAACAAAAGATATGCCTACATCCCTATCTATAAGGGTATTATGAGCTCTGTTTCAGAAACCATGACAGGGAGCAAATATTAGAACAAAAGTTTCTCCTAGAACCCCTAGTCCAAAGAAAATTCCAAAGGATTAGGAGCTCTGTGTTAGGAATTAGAGCAGAGACCAACATACATATTTCTTATTATTTCCAAGACCCCTATGTTACGACAAGACCAGCACTTAATGGCAAATTCATCAGGATTCCCAGAGAGAGAAGAGGTGAGTGTTTCAAACCTCTGAACAATTTTTATTCAGAAAATTGGGAGTATGTCTGCACCTGCAGGAAGGGAACAAGTGACTTCAGCTTTGCAGAGATTGAGAATGATGCTGAGAACAGGCTGGGAGTTACCAATAAGTAGCCACAGAATGGTGGTAACCAGACAGAAAAGAAAGCAAGTGAATATAACCTGAGTGAGCTTGGAAGCACATTTTCCCCCCAGTGAATCCTTCAGATGATAATGCAACCTAGCCAATACCTTGAGACCCCATGAAGAGGACCCAGCTAAGCTATACTCAGACTCATGACCCATGGAAACTGAAATAATAAATATGTGCTGTTTTAAGCTGTCCAGACTCATGACCCATGGAAACTGAAATAATAAATGTGTGTTTTTAAATTAGTGGTAATTTTCTAATCAGCAATTACCTAATATGTTAAGTGATTGCTTTATGTGGAGCCACAGCTACATAGCAATTATCCAGATGATTCAGGCCAAAATCCATTTCTGCTAAAGAAAGTCTGGAGGCAGGGGATCCCAAGATGGCCGAATAAGAGGCAGCTCTGGAAAGCAGCTCCCAGCGAGAGAGATGCAGAAACCGAGTGGTCTCCACAATTGCAAACGAGGTATCAGGTTCATTTTGTGGGTCTGGTTGGACAGTGGGTATAAACCAAATAGGGCAAGTTGAAGCAAGGCAGGGCACTGCCCCACCCAGGAGGAGCATGCAACCCACCAGAGGACTGGGTGATCTCCCCCTCTGGGGCTTTGGTTCAGCTACAGCACTCTACCCAAGCCCTCTACAACCCACAGAACAGGAGACCTTCACCAGGCTGAAAAACCTCAGTGAGCTGCCTGAACAGGGCAGAACAGCAACTTCGGCCAGCACCAGGGATGTCAGCATAGATCTAGGTGGAAGCACTAGCTGACGTGAAAGCCAAAAAGCCAGTGGGATGGAGCTACCCATCCCCCAGAAAGAAGGGGAACTGAAAACAGGGAAACAGCCCATACAGCAGGATGGGTCCCCCCACCACCAACAAAGCCCAGCAGACTGGAAAAAAACCCTCATGCCAGAGTTTCACACCTAGAGAGTGACCAGGAATGATCCAGCTCAGTGCGGGGAGGTGTAGCTACCATGGCAGAAGCTGGCCTAATTTTCCTGAGTAAATAAAAGACACAGCAGCTCCACTGAAACCGTGGCAGCCAAGCAGCATGTCTGCATGCAGACAAAGGAAAGGCCACCTCCCCAAGCAGCTACCTAGATCAAAACTATATAAATCCAAAAAGATGGGAAGAAACCAGTGAAAGAAAAATGAAACCATCAAAAACCAGGACACCTCTCCCCCACCACGAGATCACAACTCCTTACCAGCAAGGGGATAAAGCTGGACAGAGAGCAAATTTGACGAATTGACAGAAGCAGGCTTCAGAAGGTGGGTAATAACAAACATATCTGAGTTAAAGGAACACGTTATAACCCAATGCAAAGAAACTAAAAACCTTGGAAAAATGTTAGACAAAATGCTAACTAGAATAACCAGCTTAGAGAAGAACATAAATGACTTGATAGAGCAAAAAACACAGCACAAGAACTTCATGAAGCATACACAAGTTTCAATAGCCAAATAGATCAAGCAGAAGAAAGGATATCAGAGACTGATTTAACTCAATGAAACAAAATGAGAAGGCAAGAAAAGAGAACAAAGTGAAAAGAAAATGAACAAAGCCTTCAAGAAATGTGGGATTATGTGAAAAGATCTAATCTACCCTTGATCGGTGTACCAGAAGATGATGGGGAGAATGAATCCAAGCTGGAAAACACTCTTTAGAAAATTATCCAGGAGAACTTCCCCAACCTTGCAAGGCAGGCCAACATTCAAATACAAGGAAATACAGAGAAAACCACAGTGATACTCCTCTAGAAGAGCAACCCCAAGGCACATAATCCTCAGGTTCACCACAGTTGAAATGAAGGAAAAAATACTAAGAACAGCCAGAGAGAAATGTCGCGTCACTCACAAAGAGAAGCACATCAGATTCACTGCAGATCTCTCAGCTGAAACTCTACAAGCCAGAAGAGAGTGGGGTCCTGTATTCAACATCCTTAAAGAAAAGAACTTTCAACCCAGAATTTCACATGCAGTCAAACTAAGCTTCATAAGCGAAGGAGAAATAAAATCCTTTACATACAAGCAATTACTCAGAGATTTCATCACCACTAGGCCTACCCTACAAGCGCTCCTGAAGGAAGAACTAACCACAGAGAGGAAAAACCAATACCAGCCACTGCAAAAAAGAACCAAATGGTAAAGACCAATGATGCAATGAAGAAATTACACCAACCAAAGGGCAAAACAACTAACTAGTAATAAGATGGCAGGATCAAATTTACACATAACAATATTAACATTAATTGCAAATGGACTAAATACCCCAATCAAAAGACACAGACTGGCAAATTGGATAAAAAGCCAAGAACCATCAATGTGCTGTATTCAGGAGACCCATCTCACATGCAAAGACAAACGTAGACTCAAAATAAAGGGATGGAAGAAGATTTACCAAGAAATGAAGAGCAAAAATTAAAAAAAAAAAAGCAGGGGTGGCAATCCTAGTCTCTGATAAAATGGACTTTAAACCAACAAAGATCAAAAGAGACAAAGAAGGACATTACATAACGGTAAAAGGATCAATACAACAAGAAGAACTAACTATCGTAAATATATACGCACCCAATTCAGGAGCACCCAGATACATAAAGCAAGTCCTTAATGATCTACAAAGAGACTTAGATTCCTGTACAATAATAGTGGGACACTTTAACACTCCACTGTCAATACAGGACAGATCAATGAGACAGAAAATCAACAAGGAAATCCAGGACTTGAACTCAGATCTGGACCAAGCCAACCTAATAGACATTTACAGAACTCTCAATCCCAAATCCACAGAATATGCATTCTTCTCAGCACCACATTGCACTTACTCTAAAATCAACCACGTAATTGGAAGTAAATCACTCCTCAGCAAATGCAAAAGAACAGAAATTGTAGCAGTCTCTCAGACCACAGTGCAATCAAATTAGAACTAGGATTAAGAAACAAATTCAAACACACACAACTTCATGGAAAATGAACAACTGGTTCCTGAATGTCAACTGGATAAAAAATGAAATGAAGACCAAAATAAAGATGTTCTTCGAAGCCAGCAAGAACAAAGACAAAACATACCAGAATCTCTGGGACACATTTAAAGCAGTATCGCGAGGGAAATTCACAGCAATAAATGCCAAAATGAGGAGCAAGGAAAGGTCTAAAATCGACACCCTATCATCAAAATTGAAAGAGTTAGAGAAGGAAGATCTAAAACCTCAAAAGCTAGCAGAAGACAAGAAATAACTAAGATCAGAGCAGAACTGAAGGAGACAGAAACACAAAAAAACCTTCAAAAAAATCAACAAATCCAGGAGCTAGTTTTTGAAAAGATCAACAAAATAGATAGACTGCTAGCCAGACTAATAAAAAAGAAAAGAGAGAATAATCAAATAGATGCAATAAAAAACAATAAAGGAGACATCACCACTGATTCCACAGAAATACAAACTACACTCAGAGATTACTACAAACAACTCTATCCACATAAACCAATAAACTTGAAAGAAATGAATAAATTCCTGGACACTTGCATGCTCCCAAGCGTAAACCATGAAGAAGCTGAAACCCTGAACAGACCAATAAAAAGGGCTGGAGTTGAGGTGGCAATTAATAGCCTACCAACTAAAAAAGCCCAGGTCCAGATGGGTTTACAGTCAAATTCTACCAGACGTACAAAGAAGAGCTGATACCATTCCTTATGTAACTATTCCAAACAATACAAAAAAAGGGAATCCTTGCCAACTCATTTATGAGACCAACATCATCCTAATACCAAAACTGGGCACAGATGCTCAGGCCAATATTCATGATGAACATTGACACAAAAATATTCAATAAAACACTGGCAAACAGATTGCCAACAGAAAATCAAAAAGCTTATTCATCATGATCAAGTAAGCTTCATACTGGAGATAAAAGGCTGGTTCAACATACTCAAGTTTATAAACATAATACATCACATAAACAGAACCAAATACAAAAACCACATGATTGTCTCAATAGATTCAGAGAAGGCCATCAACAAAATTCAACAATGCTTTATGCTAAAAACCCTCAATAAGCTAGGTATCAATGGAACATATCACAAAAAAATAAAAGCTATTTATGATAGACCCATAGCCAATATCATACTGAATGGGCAAAAACTGGAATCATTCCCTTTGAAATCTGGCACAAGACAAGTATGCCCTCTGTCACCACTCCTATTAAATATAATATTGGAAGTTCTAGCCAGAGCAATCAGGCAAGAAAAAGAAATAAAGCATATTCAATTAGGAAAAGAGGAAGCCAAATTGTCTCTTATTTGCAGATGACATGATTGTATATCTAGAAGACCCCATTGTCTCAGCACAAAATCTGCTGAAACTGATAAGCAAATTCTGTAAAGTCTCAGGATACAAAATCAATGTGCAGAAATCACAAGCATTTCTATACACCAATAACAGACAAACAAAGAGCCAAATCAAAAGTGAACTCCCAATCACAATTGCTAAGAAGAGACTAAAATACCTAGGAATAAAACTAAAAAAGGATGTAAAGGACCTCTTCAAGGAGAACTACAAACCACTGCTCAAGGAAATAAGAGAGGACACAAACAGATGGAAAAACATTCCATGCTCATGGTTGGGAAGAATCAACATCATGAAAATGGCCATATTGCCCAAAGTAATTTATAGATTCAGTGCTATCCCCATCAAGCTTCCAATGACCTTCTTCACAAAACTGAAGAAAACCACTTCAAATTTCCTATGGGACGAAAAGAGAGCCCACATAGCCAAAACAATCCTAAGCAAAAAGAACAAAGCTGGAGGCATCATGCTGCTTGACTTCAAACTATACTACAAGGTCACAGTCATCAAAACAGCATGGTACTGATGCCAAAACAGAGACATAGACTAATGGAACAAAACAGAGACCTCAGAAGCAATACCATACATCTACAACCATCTGATCTTTGACAAACCTGACAAAAACAAGCAATGGGGAAAGGATTCCCTGTTTAATAAATGGTGTTGGGAAAACTGGCTAGCCATGTGCAGAAAACAGAAACTGGACCCTTTTCTGACACCTTACACTAAAATTAATGCCAGATGGATTAAAGATCTAAACATAAGATCTAATACCATAAAAACCCTAGAAGAAAACCTAGGCAAAACCATTCAGGGCATAGGCATAGGCAAGGACTTCATGGCTAACACACCAAAAGCAATGGCAACAAAAGCCAAAATAGACAAATGGGATCTAATTAAACTCCAGAGCTTCTGTACAGCAAAGGAAACAATCATTAGAGCGAACTGGCAACAAACAGAATGGGAAAAAATTTTTGCAATCTACCCATTTGACAAAGGTCTTATATCCAGAATCTACAAAGAACTAAAATGGATTTACAAGAAAAAAAAAGTCTATTCAAAAATGGGCAAAGGATATGAACAGACACTTTACAAAAGAAGATATCAATGAGGCCAACAAACATATGAAAAAATGCTCATCATCACTGGTCATTAGAGAAATGCAAATCAAAACCACATTGAGATACTATCTCACACCAGTTAGAATGGTGATCATTAAAAAATCAGGAGACAACAGATGCTGGAGAGGATATGGAGAAATAGGAACACTCTTACACAGTTGGTGGGAGTGCAAATTAGTGCAACCATTGTGGAAGACAATGTGGCGATTCCTCATGGACCAAGAAATAGAAATTCCATTTGATCCAGCAATCCCATTACTGGGTATATACCCAAAGAATTATAAATTGTTCTATTATAAAGACACATCCACACGTATGTTCATCGCTGCACTGTTTACAATAGCAAAGACCTGGAACCAACCCAAATGTCCATCAACAATAGACTAGATAAAGAAAATGTGGCACATATACACCATGGAATACTACACAGCCATTAAAAACGAGTTTGTGTCCTTCATAGGGACATGGATAACTCTGGAAACCATCATTCTCAGCAAAACACAAGAACAGAAAACCAAACACTGAATGTCATCACTCATAGGTGAGTGTTGAACAATGAGAATATGTGGACACAGGGAGGGGAGCATCAAACACTGTGGTCAGTTGGAAGGCACTAGGGAAGGGACAGAGACAGGTGGGGAGGGATAACATGGGGAGAAATACCAGATATAGGTGATGGCGGGAGGAAGGCAGCAAACCACCTTGCCATTTATGTACCTGTGCAACAATCCTGCATGGTCTGCACATGTATCCCACAACCTATAGTACAATTTTAAAAAAAAGAAAAGAAAAAACAAAGTCTGGAGGCAAAAATATCCCACCCCATTCTGGAGCTCATAACCAGCAATGATACACCTGACATAGAAAGACACATGACTGTGTCTAGGGTGGGCTTTAAGGCAAAATTTTAAAGTGGAAATAAATGGCCATTAATGCCTTCACTTGATTTGGGGTACATTTCTCTTATATTTCTACATCTTACCCACCTCTTTTTCCAGGCACGAAGCAATACTAGAACACAGAATTCGCAACCATTAATATGTTGCATGATAACAAGTTTAGAGTGTGTAAGTTATAAATGTTCCTTTCTTGCTTTTGACTTAGGACATATGGTAGATAATGCATGTTTTAAGAGACAGAGAAGTTAGTAGACTTAGAGCAAAACACACACAGAGAAAGACAGATAGGCAGACAGACAGAGACAGAGAGGAGAGAAAAGGTGACATGATGGTGATAAGGCAAGTGTAGGCAGAAATATGTGAACTGTAGTTGAACTGCAGGAAGATGATCCAGGTATGAGTAGACCAAGAAGTGGAAATCTGTGAATCAGTGGAGGGAGGAGAAGCAAAGCAAGTGAAGAAGGAAACGGTTAAGGTAATACAATGTAAGACTGCATTAAAAAATTCCACTGGGACCGGCAACCTAAGGGGTAGTCTGGAGATCAGGGAGGGGAGAGCAGTATCATGCTAAGCCCTAGGGTATAGCAGACAACCTGGCAGGCGGGCCTCTGTGCCTCAAGAACCAGGAGCAGAAAAAGTTCAGCTGGTCTACCTAACCTCTCTCTATCTAAGTAGGGAAGGGAGTCCTCCCATGAAGCGGGTTTTGAGAGGTTGGATGGCAGTTCTACCTCCTCCACTCCATCATTCATTAATGCACGCATTTAACAGATATCCACTGAATATCTACTGTATAGCAGGCAACATATTGGGCCCAGAGCTTCACAAACATGGCCACATTCTTACAGAGCATATATTCTCCAGAGGGAGATGGAGAAGTGAGCAGTCTACGTGATACATACCAAGCATGATGGCCATAATGGGGGAAGCACACAGAACTGTGGGATCGCTGAGGAGGGGATCTATCCCCAATGCTGAGAGATTAGGGAGGTTTTCAAGAGGAGTAGGCATCTATGTGGAGAGCCAAAGAGCAAGAACTTAAGAAGTAAGAAGGAGGGAGGTGGTCCAGGCAGGGAGAGATAAGAGTATGGAGAGTGCTGATTACTTGAATGGCCCAAAGCAATGCTCCTCAAGCCATTCGTGTGAAGGAACAGTTCCTTACATTTTCAATTCATCATGGATACTTTTATTATGAAAATGAGATGACAAAGACATTTTTAAATGTTCAGTTTTTATATTATTAAATTAGATCCAATAGACATAAAATGACTTTATCAAATTGTCATGAAAGCATGCTCGATTGCTGAGCTTATTACAGACCAATTGCAGTCCATGAATCATCACTGATTCACAGACCGCACTTATGGAGCACTTGCCTATAGCAAACAGGAAAAGAGAAAAATTACAATCTAGAGGGTTCTGGATGAAACAGACAAGGAAAAGAAGAATCAGTGAGCTGTTACCAGAACTCTTTCTGGGTGTAGGTAACATTCAGATTGCAGAAACCGGTGGCCAGAGAGAGTCATCATGCATCTGCCTGAATTGCAACCATTGACTTCTCACCACACCCAGTGTCTAACACTACTTAATTAGGTGGAAAGTGGGATACAATCAGTGAAACAGAGGGTTTTAGAGGAAGCTGAAGCCGGAATTAGGAAGAATCAACTTCTTCCCATTCCAGCTTCAAAGCTTTTGTTAATTTATGAGAATCCTCTGACTCTGTAAAATAAACACCCATTCCAATTCAATGGTTTCTGGTTAAAACGGGAGGAAAAACAACAACAGCAAAGACAAAAACAAGCAACCAAGCAAATAAACAGCAATAAAAACGTGCGCAACAGCAAAAGCTTTCCCACACATCCATCTGGTCTGCTTACCTGGCTACCGCCTTGTTTCTCAGGACTGGCTGCAGAAGTTTTCTTTGCTGAGATGAACTCTGGCCCTCATGAGCTGTGTTGCATACACCTCCTGTACATTCCCAAGCTACACTCCAATCACAGCACTTATCTGTATTTAACTGTCCCCTCAAATTCATCCTACACTGGACTGCAACTTCCTTTGCTTATTTTCCACTGTCATTCACAGATTGGTACGTGGTAGCTACTCCGTAAATCACTGTTAAATGAAAGCATGCATAACTCCCTTGAACTAGGAAAAAGTAATGTACCGAGTACTAGCTCGGCCAAGAGAACCCCCACTGGTACTGAAGGAACTAAGAAGCAGATACCCAGAGAGAACAGCAAAGTGGATCTATTTGGGAGCCAGCAGCTTTCCAAACTGAGAGGCTCAGAGGCTGACAGCATTCCAGGCTGAAGGCCCCCAGCAGATTCTGATCCACATAATCTCTCTAAACAGGTGATTGTTATTAACAAACAGGTGTTCTGTATTTTCTCATAACACAAAATTACACCAAGTAAGCAGCTGGGGCTGGCTTCGCACTGATTACAAACAAGCTAGAAAGTGCTCTCCACAAGGGAGCCACGGGCGCAGGGTCAGAAACCTTAAGCAGGCATCCCAAACTTTTTACACAGGGGGCCAGTTCACTGTCCCTCAGACCGTTGGAGGGCCGCCACATACTGTGCTCCTCTCACTGACCACCAATGAAAGAGGTGCCCCTTCCTGAAGTGTGGTGGGGGGGCAGATAAATGGCCTCAGGGGGCTGCATGCGGCCCGCGGGCCGTAGTTTGGGGATGCCTGCCTTAAAGAATTGTTTTAACTGGTGTATGACATTTATACATTGTCCTACCACTTTGGAATGCCCCAAGTAGTTTTCTACTTGTGGAGGGGCAGCTAGATTTTCCTTGCCATTGTTCTTCCTAGCAAACAATATATTTTGTCATACACTCAGCATTCATCAATATTCATAAACAACATTTCTCAACAGTAATGTCAACTTTAGAATGTGAAGAATTAGAGAATGAGTTGTAGTTGACAGGCTGGAGAGGAAAGGCATTCCAAAGGAAGCAAGCCGCATTCACAATGGCATGGAGATGTTAAAGGACATGTTTGAGGAATCCCAAGGAAACCTCTGAGAGAGTCAAAGAAAGCGATTGACATTAATTTATGTTTTAGAGAAAATATATGAAGTATCAGCTTTCTAACGTGATTGAGTATAAAATTAATGTAACATTTCAGTAAATGAAACAATAGAGTAAAATTCCTTCCAAAAGTTTATGTCATTATTTTTTATTTAGTCACTCATTTAGCACATTTGCTCATTTAATAATCATTCCATTGCATCCATTAAATCTGTTTTTGAAGTAGGAAACGTAAATAAGAAATAAATTGCCCACTCATTTAGCTAAGTAACACACATTACCACAACATGCGTAGTATATTTTCTCAGCAGCAATAAAACAGAAAAAAATACTTCATCAATTAAACAAGCACACACTAAAGAAATGCCTTGGTTTCTTCCTCTCTCTGTATCTTTTTTTTTTTTTTTTTTTTTGAGACTGAGTCTCACTCTGTCACCCAGGCTGGAGTACAGTGGCATGATCTCAGCTCACTGCAACCTCAGCCTCCCAGGTTCAAGCTATTCTTGTGCCTCAGCTTCTCAAGTAGCTGGCCCACCACCATGCCCAGCTATTTTCTTTATTTTTCTAGTAGATATGGGGTTTCACCATGTTAGTCAGGCTGGTCTTGAACTCCTGGCCTCAAGTGATTCTCCCGCCTAGGCCTCCCAAAGTGCTGGGATTACAGGCGAAAGCCACTGCTCCTGGCCTTCCTTGATTTCTTAAGGTTTAAATCAAAGGAAGTGGTTGAAGATACATACAACCTTCTTAATCCCTGCAAAGTCAGTAGGAAATTCAGTTCTTTATCTTCTTCCATAGAAGAAGGACATGGTGAATTACAGGCCTACTTACATTTAGAAGCTGATTTATAATTATACATACTAGTAAGACCTTCCCAAACATATTAATGGAATGTCACTGCATCACCATTAGCTACAACTAAAAGGTGACAAATGCATGATAAGTGAGTTTAAAGTGTAAGTTATCTAGCTTGTAAATTTGCCACCTCCACAATTGTTCTTAAAATCATATTTGGCTGACAAATATGATGATGGTGATGATAATGATGATTATATGATGATGCAATACTTGTTAACACAGCTGCTTCTTGAGCAATGCTCCCAAATCTCTAAAGCTGATGATTCAACTTGGTTTATTATGGCGATTCAGCAGATAATAATTGTTTTGTCCTTGTTTCATTTAACTGAACGGCAACAATTTCCTCAAGAGTCATTTCCTGTGGTAAGTTTAAATTCCCTTGAAATGAACTAACCCTGACCCTTGATTCACAGTCAGATTGTTTTGCTTTCTAAGAAATAAAACAACTGAGAATTTCAAGATCTCAGTTTCCTCATTTGCAAGATCTCCGTTTCCTCACTTGCTCCATTGTTCCACAGTATTTGGGGATTATGTTAGAGGGGACATAGAGAGAGGTAGTAGGATGAGCTCTAGAGCTCAATGCTTCTACTTCAAACACAACTATTGTGCTTTGCTTTTTTATCTGTTTGCAAATTTGCTGTTTGCTGCACATACACAAAGATTGCTGTTTCAGTAAAGCATTCAGTATTATCATTGTTGCCAAGCACCATACTGAATAACCACCAGATTTCTTATTATATGAGTCTTCATGAAGACATCATGTGCAATTTCTTGCTCAATCCCAGTGACGACTATGGTGGTTTCCTCGGTTTACCAGGAGTCCCCCTTTCCTGTTTCTGAGTCTACTGAGTGAACTAGGGGATCCCTGGCAGGAAGCACCAGGAGCACAGAGGTGATGGCTTCTCCACAGCCAGTGTATGTGCCCTATGGTGGTCAGGGAGTTCCAGTCTCATTTCGGCTGGGAAAAGATGACCTATATTCCATCTGTCCTAGAAAATGCCTCCTTTTCTGATTTCTCTTGCCTTTGCAAGTATGAGAAGTCCTGTGAGAAAGAGGAAATTTTGTTTTTTCCCGAGAAATTTATTCACTTCCCCTTTCTGTTTGCATTCATGTGATACTTCATTTAGATGGGGAAGTTGTGGTTAAACATTAAGTTGAGAAAGGAGAATGTGTTCTATATTTTATTTTATTTTGAGATGGAGTCTTGCTCTGTCATTCAGGCTGGAGTGCAGTGGCGCAATCTCGGCTCACTGCAACCTCTGCCTCCCAGGTTCGAGCAATTCTCTGCCTCAGCCTCCCAAGTAGCTGGGATTACAAGCACCTACCACCACGCCCAGCTAATTTTTGTATTTTTAGTAGAGAAGGGGTTTCACTATCTTGGCTAGGCTGTTCTTGAACTCCTGACATTGTGATCTACCTGCCTCAGCCTCTCAAAGTGCTGGGATTATAAGTGTGACCCACAGCACCTGGCCAGAGAATGTGTTATTACCCATCATGTGTTGGAAGTTCATACACACATCTCTATTTGTAATAAGATCACTGTCTTCCGTGTAACCGCAACACTTTGTATGAATCTCTTACAGCATAAACTAAAGGTACCATTCATGAATAATTTACTGGCCTATTTTTCCTTTCTCCAGTCTAAGTGACTAGAAATATTAAGACAATATTTGTTGAATGGAGGAAGACATATGTGAATGGATAAATAAATGCAGCCTAGCCCCCTAGATTAAATGTGTTTAAGCATCCATAGAGAAAGTATTGCTAGATATAGTAAAGAAAACAACAGGCTACTCTGCTGAAGAGGAGGAAGCTCTGAGACTTCAGAAAAGAAAGAGAGGGAGACCCTGGTGTCCCTGCTGACCCCAACCTTCCAATCTTCTCCACCAAAACAGCAGACCTGTGATGAAGCCAGAACATCTTGGCTGTTCTACCCCCAGTCACGATCTGACTGCAGTCACAAAAGAGATTCCAAACAACCAAACTGTTCAGTTGAGATTCAGCTATAGAATCGTTACAGTTTTGAGACACTAAATCTGCAATGGTTTGTTATAAGCTAAATATATGCAGGACAGGAAACCAAGTGAGCAAACAACAAATAATATCCCACAAGGTAGAAGGCTAAACAGGATCGATACTATGCCTAGAATCTACATGGAAGACCTTTCCCACCACTTCCGGGAAAATGAAGCTCATTATTAACAGAAAGAATGAAAGAGAGCTTTATTATGGCACACACACACACACACACACACACACACGAAAAACTAATGGAAAAAACCAGTTGGGTCACTTAGGAACTCTCTTGGGGGGACCAGGACAAAGACTCATCTCCATAACTTCTGCTTTGGGATATCTGCTGCTGAATTACTGGATGTGATGTTTTATCTTCCCACATAGATGATGTTGTGATGATAGCAGAGGCCATATTCTTGTGTGGAGTATAGTTGCTTTAATCACTCGCAATGCCTAGTACAGTATTCTATAGTTAGTAGGCTCTAAATAATCAATAACTGATGAAACATACGGCTAACTGATCCAACTTTTGATCATATAGATCATGAGGTCAACATTGTCCAATAGAAATATAATATGAAGACTGAGTGCAATGGCTCATACCTGCAATCCCAACCCTTTGGGAGGCCAAGGCTGGAGAATCACTTGAGCCCAGGAGTTCAAGATTAGCCTCGGCAACATAGTGGGACCCCATCTCTACAAAAAAAAAAGTTAGCTGAGCATGGTGGTGTGCACCTGTAGTCCTAAATACTTCAGAGGCAGAGGCAGAAGGATCACCTGAGCTCAGGAGTTCAAGGGCAGCAGTGAGCTGTGATCATGCCATTCATTCCAGTCTGCGTGGCAGAGGGAGAAAAAAGAGAGATAGAGAGAAAGAAAGGAAGAAAGGAGGAAAGAAGGAAAGAAAAAAGAAAGGAAAGAAGAAAGAAAAAGAAAAGAAAGAAAGAGAAAAGAAAGGGAAGGAAGGAAGGAAGGAAGGAAGGGGCTTCATGTAGAACTTTAAATTTTCTAGTTGCCACAATTTTAAAAGTAAAAAGAAAAGAAGAGAGATAAATTTTAATGGTATATTTTATGTAACCCAATATATTTAAAATATCATTTTAGCGTGGGCAACCAATATTTTAAAATCATGAATATTTTGCATTTTTAAAAAATACTTAGTCTTCAAATGTGGTGCATATTTTACACTTGTGGCACACCTCAGTACAGATTAGCCACATTTCACAGGATTCAGTGGTCACATAGATTAGTAGGTACTCACCCAGCTGCGTAACAGAACAATTGATTGCTGTCAAGGTCCTCTCAGAAATACGCTTCTCATGTAGAACTTTCACAGTCATTAACTTTCACCGAAAAATGATTCAGCTAAAATGTTTGTTTCATTTTATTTAGCTTTATGATGCACACTATCAAAATCCAAGATTATCCTGACAAAGAAAATATTACAGTACTGTAGTGTTTTAACACACCCAACCAGTGTGGGGCAGGAAATAACATTCTATATGGAGGAGATTCAGGTTCCTTTGAGTGGCGACAGGCTTTGGGAAGCACATTTTACTTATGCCCTTTTTCTCTCTCTTGTGTTGCCATAGGGCCCTGTCTAAGTGGCAGTCCTGGAAGGTAGTAGTCCTAACAAGAAGTAAGAGACCAGGTGACATCAAGACAATAACTCCGTATATCACTCCTAGCAAAAACTAGAATCCCTGCAATGGGCTACAAGCTCTCCCACTCATCTGCCTCTGTCTGCAATCACTCGCTTTGTCCCCTACTACTCCGCTCCAGCCACATTGGTCTTGGTGCTATTTCTTGAATATGTGTGTTCATTCACTCCTTGACACTTTTCTCAGGTCATTTCTTCAGACAGGAGCACTTTCCCCCCAGATATTTTTATGGCTGACTTAGCCATGCCTTCCAGCTTTACTTGACTGTGTAGGATGGGATGTATTTCATTGTTGACGGCCTTATTGATGATAATCATTAACCAGTTTGCAAAAGCAACTGGTTAATTTCCATTATGTCACAATTTTTGATGAATATTGAGACCACACATTGCAAATGAAGAGGATGTCACCCTAGGTGAATCACACAGCATTTTGTTTTCTGGGATTGCCAGGACCCTACACAAAGAGGGACCCGACATAAAGAGCCTGTGAGGTGAGACACTGGAACAGCAATCAGGTAGGGAGCCATCATTTGCCTTGACCTGATAAGGAAGACAAAGGCCAGCATGTTCAGCATTTTTTTTTTTTTTTTTTTTTTTTTTTTGCCGCTGGTGCTGCTCTGGAGTATGGAGTCATGTGGCTTCCCAGAGACTGCAGAAACACAAGAACAAGATGCAAAGATAGTCTAGGTAAATGCTGCATTGCGCTTGCCAGTAATGCAAGAGCATTGTGTTCCCATTTTTCAAAGGTCAAGAGGTAGGTCAGTCTCATAATCTGAAGGTCGTGAGTTCAATCCTCACACAGGGCACCACCTACTGAGTCTGTCCGGCAGACCCCTGCGGACCAATGAAATGAGTACTCAGACACAGGTATGCAGTGTAAGAGCAGCTAGGTGACTGCCTGGCTTTAGTGGCCAGAGAGCAGCACTATTGCATTTTAGGTTTGAGGGTACATGTGAAGAACATGCAAGATTGTTGCATAGGTACACACATGGCAATGTGATTTGCTGCCTTCCTCCCCTTCACCTATATCTGGCGTTTCTCCCCATGCTATCTCTCCCCAACTCCTCACCCACTACTGTCCCTCCCACATGTGCTTTAATTCAATGTAGGCACAGTGCCAAAAACCAGGAGCAAACACAAACTGTAGGTAATTAACATTTATTGTCCCCTTTCAGGGAATGTCAGGCCTGCACGGATGACCAAAGGTCAGTTCCTGGTCAATATAAGTAAACAAGCCTGTTTAAGATAAATTCCCAGACACTCCCTTGTACCTACTTTTTGCCCTCTGCCTCAGGGTTATAGAACAGCTGCCTTCAGCTATTCTCCCCCGGGGCTCTGCAAAAGGTTTTGCATTTTTAAAAAATACTTAGTCTTCAAACATGGTGCGTATTTTACACTTGTGGCACACCTCAGTACAGATTAGCCACGTTTCACAGGACTCAGTGGTCACATAGATTAGTAGGTACTCACCCAGCTTCTGCAAAAGGTTTTGCAGAGCCCCGAGGGAGAATGGTGCAGTGGCTCATGCCTGTAATCCCAATACTTTGGAAGGATGAGGTGGATTGCTTGAGCCCGGGGCTTGAGGTTGCAATGAGCTTTCATTGCATCATTGCACTCCACCCTCGGAAACTGAGCAAAACACTGTATGAAAAAACAAACAAACAAACAAAAATTATTGTCCATCCATAGACTTCATTTTAGAAAGTAAAGCTAGAGGGAACCAAAGGTGCAATACATGCAATGGTAGTACTAATTGTGATTCGGACCTTAGAGTAAAACTAGACTTAACAATGGCACGGGTTCTTCTACCACAGTAACATTCTGCACCACTGCTAAACATAATAAGGGCTACGAGATCATTACAGAAGCTGACAGATTTCTTTCCCTCTTCACATTCCAGTATTAAGGAAAAAGGCTATATTGTCACAACAGTGAAAAGCTGCGATTTTTCAGAAAAGTGAGAAAGATTTTACTTCTGGTATTTTAGTATTCTTTTCTTTATCAAAAATACCTAGGAAACTGTGACTACAACTTGAAGAGTGAAATCAACCAATTTGGAAGGCAGAGAGACAATAGCCCAGTGGTTGAGAAGCTGAAGCAAATGCAGAAATTCTTTAGGCTAAAGGTAACTGGGAAACCAGATGCGAAAACCCTGAATGTGATGAAGCAGCCCAAATGTGGGGTGCCTGGTGTGACTTCTCTTGTCCCCACTCAAGAGAGCCCTCGTCGGGAGCAAACACATCCAACCTTGAGGAACTAGACTGAGCACCAGAGTGAGAGAGCTGTTTCCCACCACAGTGGGAAGAAATTAGGTTCGCTGTGTCTCTGTTCTCTCCTTTTTCGTTTTAAGGATCAAAAGCTACACACCAGATTTGCCTCAAGAGGATGTGGACCGTGCCATTGGGAAAGCCTTTGAACTCTGGAGTAATGCCTCAGCCCTGACCTTCACCAGGGACTTTGAGGGTGAAGGGACAAAATGTTATCCTTTGTGTGGGAAGGTAAACTCTTCTCTCCTAAAACCATTCTGAACATTCCCTCCTGCTACCCTGAGTTCTGCTCCATCAGAATTGCGGATGGAGGAAAACCTCACAGATGAAGAATATCTTTCAGCTCCTTGCTATAGCTCTCTTGTCTCTCCTGGGTAAGGCTGAATAAAACCAGGATATATTTTTGTTTGCTGTTTATGTAATCCTGCAGCTTTTGTTTATCTGGGAAAGTATTTATTTCTCTGTGTTTGAAATAAATACTTCTCCTATTATTCTAGGATATTTTTCTTCAGCACTTTAAATATGTCATGCTACTCTCTCCTGTTTTTATCTTTCAGAGACTGAATACTAAATGCCTTGAGTTAGTCTTATTTGGGTTAAATCTGC
This sequence comes from Saimiri boliviensis, assembly GCF_048565385.1. Taxonomy (NCBI): domain Eukaryota; kingdom Metazoa; phylum Chordata; class Mammalia; order Primates; family Cebidae; genus Saimiri; species Saimiri boliviensis. The sequence goes on along the minus strand of NC_133454.1, from coordinate 38,803,359 downwards.
TTGGTGTTCTATAACCTTCTTGTACTTGATATCTTTCTCTAGGTTTTGGAAGATCTCTATTATTATCCTTTTGAATAAACTTTATACCCCAAAGTCTCTCTCTCTCTCTCTCTCTACCTTCTCCTTACAATCAATAACTCTTACATTTACCATTTTGAGGCTATTTTCTAAACATTGTAAGTATGCTTTTATCTTTTTTCTTTTGTCTCCTCTGACTGTATTTTCATATAGCTTGTCTTCAAACTCATTATTTCATCAGCTTGATCAACTGTGCTGTTAAGAGACTCTGATGCATTCTTCAGTATGTCAGTTGCATTTTTTAGTTTAAGAATGTTTGCTTGATTCCACTTAATTATTTCAATCTTTTTGTTAAAAGAACTTTTTTAAAAAACCTGTCCTATAATAAATGCTAAAGCAGTTTCTTCAATCTGAAAGAGAAAGATGTTAATGAGTAATAAGAAATAATTCGAAGGTACACAATTCACAGTAGCAGTAAGTACACAAAAAAACACAGAATATTATAAACTATAACTGTAGTACATAAACTCGTATCTTGCATAGAAAGACCAAAAAAGATGAACCTTTGAAAAATAATGACTACAACAACTTTTCAAGACATAGTATATAGTAAGATAAATAGAAACAACAAAAAGTTAAAAAGTGGGGGAATGTGGTTAAAATGTACAGTTTTTATTAGTTTTATTTTTGCTGGTTTGTTGATGTAATCAGGGTTAAGTTGTCATCAATTAAAACAATGATTTATAAGATATCATGGCCTGGCACGGTGGCTCAAGCCTGTAATCCCAGCACTTTGGGAGGCCGAGGCGGGTGGATCACGAGGTCGAGAGATCGAGACCATCCTGGTCAACATGGTGAAACCCCGTCTCTACTAAAAATACAAAAAATTAGCTGGGCATGGTGGCACGTGCCTGTAATCTCAGCTACTCAGGAGGCTGAGGCAGAAGAATTGCCTGAGCCCAGGAGGCGGAGGTTGCGGTGAGCCGAGATCGCGCCATTGCACTCCAGCCTGGGTAACAAGAGCGAAACTCCGTCTTAAAAAAAAAAAAAAAAAAAAGATATCATTTGCAAGCCTCATGGTAACTTCAAATCAACAACTACACAACAGGTATACAAAAAATCAAAAGCAAGAATTTAAAACATAAAACTTGAGAAAATCACCATTACTAAAATGAAGACAGGAAAGAAGAAAGGAAGGAAGAGAAGACCAGAAAACAAATGACAAAATGGCAAGAATAAGCCCTTACTTTTCAATAATAATACTGAATGTAAATGGACTAAAGTCCCCAGTCAAAAGATTCAGAATGGGCAGGGCACGGTGGCTCAAGCCTGTAATCCCAGCACTTTGGGAGGCAGATGCAGGTGGATCATTAGGTCAAGAGATCAAGACCATCCTGGTCAACATGGTGAAACCCCGTCTCTACTAAAAATACTAAAAATTAGCTGGGCATGGTGGCGTGTGCCTGTAATCCCAGCTACTCAGGAGGCTGAGTCAGGATAATTGCTTGAACCCAGGAGGCAGAGGTGGCGGTGAGCCGAGATCACACCATTGCACTCCAGCCTGGGTAACAAGAGCGAAACTCCATCTCAAAAAAAAAAAAAAAAAAAAAAAAAAACAACATTCAGAATGGATTAAAAAATAAAACCCAATCATCTGTTGCCTACATGAAACACACTTCACCTCTAAAGAATGAAATGGAATGAAAATAAAGAGATGGAAAAAGATGCTCAATACAAATGAAAGCCAAAAGAGAGCAAGAGTAGCTATACGTATATCAGACAAAATAGATATCAAGACAAAAACTATGAAAAGAGACAAAGAAAGTCATTACATGGTAATAAAGTGGTCAATTCAGCAAGAGGGCATAACAATTACAAACATATATGCACAAAACACTGGAGCAGCCAGATATATAAAGCAAATATTATTAGAGCTAACAAGATAGGTAGACCCTAACACATTAATAGCTGGAGACTTTTATACCCTACTGGACAGATCTTCCAGACAGAAAATTAACAAAGAAACTTTGGACTTAATGCAGTGTAGACTAAATGGACCTAATAGGTATTTACGAACATTTCATCCAACAGGTACAGAATACACACTTTTCTCCTCAGCACATGGATCATTCCCAAGGATAGATCATGTGTTATGCCATAAAACAAGTCTATAAAATTTAAAAAATTAAAATATCAAGTATCTTCTCTGACCACAATAAAATAAAACTAGAAATCAATAACAAGGAATTTTGGAAACTATTCAAACATATGAAAATTAAACAATATCTTCCTGAATGACCAGTGAGTCAATGAAGAAATTAAGAAGGAAATTTAAAAATTTACTGTAACAAATCAAAGTGAAAATACAAAATAGTAAAACTTATGGGATACAGTGGAGCAGTACTAAGAGAAAAGATTATATCAATACATGCATAAATTAAAAAGTAGAAAAAATTCAGATAAATAATATAATGTTGTCTCTTAAAGAACTAGAAAAGCAGAAGCAAATCAAACCCAAAATTAATAGAAGAAATAATAAAATCAACATTCAAATAGCAATAACATTTCTATATGTGAACTGCCAACAATCTAAAAAAGAAATTAAGAAAGCAATCGTTTACAATATCTACAAATAAAATATCTAAAAATAAACTTAATCAAATAAGTGAAAAATCTCTACAATGAAAACTATGAAACTTTGATGCAAGAAATTAAGAAGAACACCAAATAATGGAAAGATATTTCATATTCATGGATTGGTGTGGGGAACATTCCCGTGTGAGACCCCTAAAAGGCGTGAGTCTCACTATACGGTGAGTTTGATCCCAAACACAGTTTCCTACTGGAGGCAGTCGAGCTATCCAGAAATATAGGAACTGAAAGATGAATGATCAGTTTCTAATATCAACCACAATATCGTTTGGGCCTAAAATTATGCATTGCTGCTAGACCAAGTGACCCCCTACCAGCAACCAGCTCTTGCTTTTAACCTTTTTATGACCCTTTAAGAATAAGTTTTAACCTTACCTAACTGCCTTGTACCCTAGATAATGGTTTAACTGTCGATATTTGCAAAGCAAAATGCCACCATAAGGGATGGCTTTGATTCCTGACTCAGAGATTCCTGAATGGGGAAGTTGAGTTAAGTTGAGCCAGGAGTAGACAAAGGAGAATCCGATTAAAAGATATTCTGATGAGCAAAACCAAAAAACCTTTTCACATCTCAGTTCTAAAACAAGGTCAAACCAGAGATACCTGCAGCCAGGAGGAATAATGTTTGGATGTAAACAAGCTTTGTGAATAATGTTTGGATGTAAACAAGCTTTGTGAATAATGTTTGGATGTAAGCAAGCTTTGTGAATAATGTTTGGATGCAAACAAACTTTGTGATTACAGGAAATTTTGTTACTTTTTACAACCACTGATTGTGTATCTGACTTCTCTATTGTATAGGCCATGTGAGGCATACATTTGCATTTCCTCTTATGTAAACCAGAGTCAAGAAAGTGTATTTATTCCTGGCCTTTGAAAAATAAAATTTGCTGTTTAGGCACAGCCTATCAGCCCTCCAAACGCCTCGCTTTCTCTCTCTCTGTCTTTATTATTTTTCTAGGCGCACTCCCTCTTCCAGGTATTGGGACCCTCTTACAGGTCGAGAGACCCCCGGGCAGACGTGCCTACCCATCCCGGACGGTCCCCGACAGATTGGAAGAATCAATATCATTAAAATACCCATACTACCCAAAGCAATCTACAGATTCAATGTAATTCCTGTCAAAATAGCAATGACATTCTTCATAGAAATAGAAAAAGAAATATTAAATTTATATGAAACCATAAAATACACAGAATATCCAAAGCTATCCTGAGCAAAAAGAACAAAACTGGAGGAATCACATTACCTGACTTCATATTATATATACTACAGAGCTATGGTAACAAAAACAGCATGGTACTGGCATAAAAACAGACACATAGACCAATGGAACAAAATTAAGAAACCTGAAGTAAATCCATAAATCTATAGTAAACTTGTTTTTGACAAAGACACCAAGAACACAAACTGGGGAAAGGACAAGACAAGGATGACCATTTTCCCATTGTTATTCAACATAGTACTGGAAGTCTTTGGAAACTACACAAACACATGGAAATTAAACAATATCCTCCTGAATGACCAGTGAGTCAATGAAGATATTAAGAAGGAAGCTAGAGCAATGAGACAAGAAAAAGAAATGAAAGGCATCCAAATTGGAAAGGAAGAAGTAAAATTATCCTTGTTTGCAGATGATATAATTTTATCTTCGGAAAAAACTAAAAACTCCTCCAAAAAGCTTATTAGAACTGATAAACAAATGCAGCAAAGTTGTAGGATACAAAATCATAGTGAAGTATTTTTATAATGAATTTATCTTTGAGTATTATTTTTTCTGTCTACCAACATAATAAATGCAGGCTCAGCAATTGAGGACAGGATGTCAATTCAGCTGTGAACTCCTTCTTCTGAGTCAACGTTGGAGATGTCACAGAAGTGAGGTGAAGGTTGATGGATACCAGAACCAGAAATGGATGGGGAGAAATCCTTAAGTGGGCTGATGAACAAACTAGTCAGGGGATGAGAATGACCTCTTGTGTGGGAGAGGCTCAGGAGCCTGCAACTATGAACAAGTTTTAAGAAGCACATAGGACACTAACTCTATTTTATTCATAGCAAGAGTTCAAGTCCTTACAATGATCTACAAGGTCCTAGGTGATGTGTCCTCATTGCACCCACATCCTCATCTTATTTCCTAATTTTCTCTCCTTTGCTTACCCTAATCCTGTCACATAGATGTCTTGCTATTTTTTGAACATGGGATGTATAACCATATCTCAGTACCTTTTTGCTGGAATTCTCTTCCTTCAGCTATTTAATGTACTGACTCCCTCACTTCTTTCTCAACTTTGCTCAAATATTACCTTTTCAATGAGGTCTTCCTTGGCTTACTTCCTTTAATATTGCAGCCTTCACCTCTCCCTCACACAGACACAGCCATATTCCCAATTGTCCTACACAGCTCTGGAATGTTTTTCCATAGCATGTATTACCTCCTAACCTACTATGTAACTTAATCACTTACATATCTACTATCTACTATTTACCGATCTATCTACTATCATCTACCTATGTATTTGGAAGCTTTGGGATTTTTTAATTTTTAATTTTTGTGGGTATGTGCATTTACAGGGTACATGAGATATTTTGATACAGGCATACAATGTGCAATAATCACATCATGGAAAATAGTGTATTCATCCCAAGTAGTTATCATTTGTGTTACAAACAATCCAATTCTGCCCTTTTAGTTATTTTTAAATGTGCGATTAAATTATTATTGGCTGTAATCACCCTGTTGTACTAATCAGACACTAGGCCTTATTCATTCATTCTAACTACTTTTTGTACCTATTAACTATCCCCATCTCCCCCTCACCTCCCCACTTACCCCTCCCAGTTTCTGGTAACCATACTTTTACTCTCTAGCTTCATGAGTTCAATTGTTCTGATTTTTAGATCTCACAAATAAGTGGGAACATGAGATGTTTGTCTTTCTGTGCCTGGCTTATTTCACTTTACATAGTGACCTCCAGTTCCATCTATGTTGTTGCAAATGGATAAATCTCATTCTTTTTTATGGCTGAATAGTATGCCACTGTGTATAAGTACCACATTTTCTTCATCTATTTGTCTGCTGATGGAAACTTAGGTTGCTGCCAAATCTTGGCTATTGTGAACAGAGCTGCAGCAAACATGGGAGTGCAGATACATCTGTGATATACTGATCTCCTTTCTTTTGGGTACCCAGCAGTGAGATTGCTAAATCATATGGTAGCTCTATTTTTTGATTGTTGAGGAAACTACCAACAGTTCTCCATAGTGATTGTACAAATTTACATTCACACTAACATTATATAAGGGTTCCCTTTTCTCCACATCCTCACCAGCATTTGTTATTGCCTGTTTCTGGACATAAGCCATTTTAACTGGGATGAGATGATATCTCATTGTAGTTCTGATTTTCATTTCTCTGATGATCAATAATGTTGACTGTTTTTTCATATGCCAGTTTGTCAGTTTTATGTCTTCCTTTGAGAAATGTCTATTCAAATATTTTTCCCATTTTTAATTCAATTATGATAGTTTTTCTTATGGAGTCATTTGAGCTCTTTATATATTCTGGTTACTAATCCCTGGACAGATGGAAAATCCAGAAATATTTTCTCCAATTCTGTGTATTGTCTCTTTACTTTGTTGATTGCATCCTTTGCTGTGCAGAAGCTTTTTAACTTGATGTGATCCCACTTGTCTGTTTTTGCTTTGGTTGCCTGTGCTTGAGAGGTACTGCTCTAGAAATCTTTGTCCAGAACAATTTCCTGGAGAGTTTCCCCATTATTTTCTTGTAGTAGTTTTATAGTTTGAGGTCTTGGCTGTAAGTCTTTAGTTTATTTTTATTTTATTTTTGTATTTGGCAATAGATGTGCATCTAGTTTCATTCTTCTGCATATAGTTTATTTTTATTTTATTTTTGTATTTGGCAATAGATATGCATCTAGTTTCATTCTTCTGCATATGGATATTCAGTTTTTCCAACAACATTTATTGAAGAGATGTCTTTTCCCTGGTGTACGTCCTTAGCACGTTTGTTGAAAATGGTTCACTATAGGTGTGTGGATTTATTTCTATTTCTGGACTGTCTATTTTATTCCATTGGTCTATATGCCTGTTTTTATGCCAGTACCATGCTATTTTGGTTACAATAGTGCTGTAGTATAATTTGAAATCAGGTAATGTGATTCTTCCAGTTTTGTTCTTTTTGCTTAGGATACTTTTGACTATTCTGGGTTTTCTGTGTGTCGTTTCAAATAAATTCTAGGATTGTTTTTTCTCCTTCTGTAAAGAATGTGATTGGTGTGTTCATAGGGATTGTGTTGAATCTGTAGACTCCTTTGGGTGGTGCAGACATTTTAACAATATTGACTATTCCAATCAATGAACATGGAATATCTTTCCATGTTTTGGTGCCCTCTTCAATTTCTTTTATCAGTGTTTTATAGTTTTCATTACAAAGATCTTTCACTCCCCTTGTTAATTCCTAGGAATTTAGTTTTGTGACTACTGCAGATGGGACTACTTTTTTATTTCTTTTTCAGTTTCTTCACTGTTGTCCCACAGAAGCACTACTGAATTTTGTATGTTGATTTTGCATTCTGCAACTTTACTGAATTTATCAGTTCTAATAGTTTTTTGGTGGAGTCTCTAGATTTTTCCAAATGTAAGATTATAAATCTACAAACAAGGATAATTCAACTTTTTCCTTTTCAACTTAGATTTTCTTTATATTTTTTTCTTATCTGATTGCTCTAGCAGGACTTCTGGTACCATGTTGAATAGCAGTGGTGAAAGTGGGTATCCTTGTCATGTTCCAGATCTTAGAGAAAAGGCTTTCAGCTTTGCTCCAATCAGTATGATATTAGCTTTGGGTCTGTCATTTTACAATGTATTGCCTGTCTTCCCCTGCTACAGTGGAAGCTCCATCAGGGTGTGCTGTAGGGGGAGGCGCAGGGGACTAGCTATGTAGTATTGTTTTGTTTTGCTTGTTTGTTTTACTGATATAATGCAAGATCCAAGTAAGTACTTAATAAAAGTGTTTAAATAAATTAATACAGAATTGATGCTGGATTCCAGAAAAGATGGGAAGTTAACAAAAAGGTATATAGTCGGTTTGACCAGCTCCTGAAAAATTTCTTTGCTTCATCTTCCCCAGTGCAGAGGCTACAATATTACAGTCACTGCTGCAGCACCCAGAAATGCTCAGGGCCTGAGACCAAGTTTCTGATGGACTCCTGGGAAGAAAACCCACCAATGAAGATGAGAAATGAAAGTGGTTGTGTTTAGACATTACCGGTAAGCACACTGCCCTGAGGTGCCTCAATTCTAGCCCAGACCCTAAGCTCACCAAGGGCACAAGCCAAGACCAGGCCTTCACCTAGTCAAAGATGCCAGGGAAACTGATAGCCCTAAGGAAATATGAGATCTCAGGGGAAATATGTATTGTAATAACTGTATCTGTCAAAGGAATTGTTTCAACCTGCTGAACTCATGGCTGGAGTTGCCCCTAGAGTAGCAGCAAGGGAATTCCTGTAAGGAAGTGCCCCAGACTTGTCTCGAGGTGGGGCCAGTTGGGATTCCAAAGAAAGAAGCACTAAATTCCAGGGTGATCAGGCCAACACATTTATTAGGGGCATTTACTTACAAAGTTCTTCAGTGTATCCTCTCAAAACAAAGAACAATCAGGGTAGAGGGGTGTCCTACGTAGATATGAAAATAAAAAGACTCAATTATAGATATACAAGAAAAATAGAATACAATCTTCATGTATGGAATGACCTAATACTCTAAAGATGACAATTTTTCCAAAACTAATTTGTAAATGGGATGCAATTTTAACTAAATTTCAAGGGCATTATTTGGGAAAGAACAAGCTGATTTCAAAGCTTTTATTTAAAAAAAATACACACAAGGAGCTAAGAATTTTGACAAAGAACAAAGAAGGAGAGATTCCCACTAGACATTAAGACATTTTACAAAACCTCTGTGACATCACTGGTGCAAAACTTACGCAGGAGCAGAAATATAAAGCTAATGGAACTAAATGTAAGTCCAGAAACATGTTTTTGTTTTTGGTATGATAGAAGGGTACTACAAATTAGAAGAAAAAGAATGAATCATCAAATAATTGTTTGGAGGCACTATATAGAAGAAATAAAGATGGAAGGATTTTACTCCTTAGGCTCCTTGCAGTGGGATGGAACCACATGACTAGTTCTGGACTACGACTTGTACCTGGTTCTGGGCTGGAACATTTAATTGCCTGTGTAAAACCCTTTAGAAATCTTTTTTCAACCAACATGGCAACAGAGAGAATTCAAGATCACAGTTCCTCTGGATATCTGTGAAACTGGGTCACTGCCATACACAGATGTCCTCTGTCAAACCATAATTGACATGTCTCACAAGCAGAAATAAATTTGAGGTGCCTTATGTGACTAACGGATGCAGGGCCTATTATCAAAGTATAATTTAGCTTATTCTTTCTGATGCAGACAATGCACAAAATTATACTTTGAATCAATTAAAGTCTTCAATATGAAAGGTAAAACTAATTGAACAAATTACATAGGAGAATATTTTGACTATCATAATGTGGGGAGAAAGTCTCAAATAACACCAAAAAAGGCATAAATCATGAGGCAAAGCTGATAGGTTTGACTGCATTAAAATTAAAGAACTATATTAAATGAGAAACAGAGAAGTTGTTTGCAACATATGAAACTAAGGAAAGATTAATAGGTGGTTCAGAGAAGAAATTATTTTAAATCAACATGAAAAAGACAAGAAATCCAGTAGAAACGCAGGCATGGAAATAAATTGACTGTTAGCAGAGGGGAAAATCTGGGTAGCCCACAGCATATAAAGAGATATCCAGTCGTACTAGTAATCAAGGAAATATCAACGTAAAAAAGATACCAACTTATATCTGCCAAAAATGGCAGAAATTAGAAGTTCTGGTTATATTAAATGCTGATAAAAACACAAGGAATATGAACCCTTATTCACAGCAGGCAGAATTGTTAACTGGTGCAACCATTGTGAAGTAAAATGTGGCTGTATTATAAGAATACCTATATTCTAACACCAGTAGTCCCTCTTGTAAGTGTTCATTCTGACCATGGTCCCTAGGAGACTTGCAGGAGGACAGCCATTACAGAACTACTTGTGAGAGCAGGAAGCTAGCCGCAGCCTTGATGGCCATTGTTGGTGAACTGACACGTAGAATGTGATAGCCCTGTCAAGTAAGCTAAAACTGCTACCCACAACATGGTATTAAGATCTGTTAACGGAGGACAAAATCATGTGCTTAGGAACATTGTGACCACAGTGGAGTTTCTCATTCTATATTCTCACCTAAAGCAAACTATTTATTTTCATGAGCTTTGGCCAAGTCTCTAATGTCCAGTTCTCCCACTAACCTGCCTAGTTCAAACCCTGGGCTCATCCTTACTAAGTGAGATAAATGTCATCTATTTGTCTTACATTCTATCTCAAAGAAGACTTAATCTGACCACAGTTCACCCTCTTAATACCCCAGTGGACTTTGGTGCCCTCTGCTGGTTTTATAGGCAAATCATGGCCACTAGCATGGCTAAGAGTGACAGGTCTCAGTCTTCCGTGACAGCATTGAAGGCTGCTGTTTGCCTCTGCTCTACACCAGCCTATTCTGGGAGCATTAAGACATAGAAAAATATCTGAACAGAGACATTTCAACATTGGTCACCTCTAGAAGAGGGAAGTGAAGTAGGGGGAAGGGGGATTAGAAAGCTTCACATTTACTTTCCATACTTCTGATAGTTTGAAATTATTATTTTTTTAATGAGCATGTGTTTTTGTATCACTAGACTATGTAAAAATAAGTGATTTTTAAAATAAAGTAAATCATTTGAACAACACTTTCTATATTGCTTTTCAGGCATTACCTCTTTAAAGCCCATGGCTTTGAAATAAGAACATAAAACAATATAGCAATATAGGAAGTGCCCCTATCCTGTGAGGTTTTTATATCTAACTGCCATAGAATTATAATTCTTATCTGTTATTTTGCAATCTGTGCCAGGCTGTGTGTTAAATACTTTCAATTCATCCATATTTAATCTTCACAACATTCCTACGATGTACGTGCTATTGTTACCACAATTTTATACAGAGGGAATTGAAACTTGGGGATGTAAGTGAGTTGTGTCTAGGGTCCCACAGCAATAAGTAGCTAGTTAGGGAAGTGAAATCAACACACAGAGAGATGAAGGAATTTGTGCAAGGTCAAGTAAATGGCAGAGTGGGGTCAAACCCAGGTCTTCAGACTTCCACTCCCCGTGCTAAAGAGAAACTGACTGTGATTACCTCGAGCTTGTCACTTCAGGTTCCTCTCATGTTCTGTCCTCATGCATCAGCCAATCACATCTGTAGAATCTGGGGGAAAAAAGAGTCAAAATGTTTCTGTAATGACCTTAATGTGACCCTTAAACTAAAGAAGCTACTCAGGCAGAAGGTCAACTCCAGTAGACTTTGTTGAGATTGAACAGAAAGAGCCTTGGAGTTAAACCAAATTTGGATTCCCAAATTCTGCCACACATTGTACATCTACTAGCATGTGATCTCAAGTAATTCACTTAACTTCTCTGATTCTCCATTTCTGTATTGCTTTAAAAAGATGTAATACCTAGGAAATGTACATAAAAGTAACTTTTGCAAAAGCCCTTACTGCAGTACCTCACTTATAATGAATATTCAGTAAATACTCACATGATATATTCTTGGCATGGAAATTCAAAATGGAGACCAAAGTGGGTGCAGGTTATCCAAGAGTTATAGGGCATGATCTCCTAAAGGACTTTTCTAACAACATGCAGACCACAGATCCCAAAGTGCCCTTCCCTGTGCAGTCAGTCTACACATTTACTTGCTACCCACATCTCTTCCCATTGAGAATTATTGCCTGTAATAGAAAGATTAATGGTCCCCAAAATGCCCACAGCTTGGTCCATGAACATGTTAGCTTACACAGCAAAAGAGGCTTTACAGGTGTGATTTGGGTTAAGGACCTTGAGACAGAAGATTACCATTATCTCAATGGGTCCAATTACCATTATCTCAGTTGGTCCTTAAAAGTGGAGACCCTTCCCTAGCTGTCATCAGGGAGAGACATGAAGATGGAAGAAGGGTTAGAAAGAAGTGATATTGCTGGTTTTAAAGATGGCAGAGGTGGAAATATAGGCCAAGGGATGCAGTAGCCTCTAGAAGCTGGAAACAACAAGGCAACTGAAACTCCCCTACAGCTTCCAGGAAGGAACACAGCACTGCTAACATACTGATTTTAGTCCAGTGAGAACCATACCAGACTTCTGACCCGTAGACTTGTAAGGCAATTAATTTGTCTTGTTTTGAGCCATTGGACCTGTGTTAATGTTTCAGCAGCTGCAGAAAACTCATCCACTGCCCTTGACGAGCCAACATCACCAAAGGGCATATGTGTTGTCTTTCTGATAATTTTAGGTTAAAAAATAAAATCAGGTTGAGAACCATTGATCAAGAGGAGCAAGAACAGAATCTACTAGAAACTATATAGATGTCAGGCAGAGTTTATTTACATGACTTCTCACAGACGCCCATAGGTCTTTGTGGGTGACAGCTGGCTGAGCTCGAGGGGAATGGGAGCCAGGTGTGTGGTGTGAGGAGCAGGTGAGTGGTGTGATGAGCTGGTGGGTGGTATGAAGAGCGGGTGTGTGGTGGGAAGAGTGGGTGTGTGGAGTGAGGAGCAGGTATGTGGTGTGAGGAGCAGGTGTGTGAAGTGAGGAGCAGGTGTGTGAAGTGAGGAGCGGGTGTGTGGCATTAGGCATGGGTGTGTGGCGTGAGGCACGGGTGGGTGGTGTGAGGCACGGGTGTGTGGAGTGAGGCATGGGTGTGTGGAGTGAGGAGCGGGTGTGTGGTGTGAGGAGCTGGTGTGTGGTGTGAGGAGCAGGTGTGTGGTGTGAGGAACCAGTGTGTGGTGTTAGGAACAGGTGTGTGGTGTGAGGAGTGGGTATGTGGTTTGAGGTGTGGGTGTGTGGTTTGAGGCGTGGGTGTGTGGTGTGTGGTGTGGGTGTGTGATGTGTGGCATGGGTGTGTGATGTGTGGCATGGGTGTGTGGTGTGAGGAGTGGGTGGGTGGTGTGAGGAGTGGGTATGTGGAGTGAGAAGTGGGTGGGTGGTGTGAGGAGTGGGTGGGTGGTGTGAGGAATAGGTTTGTGGAGTGAGGAGTGGGTGTGTGGTGTGAGGAGCCAATGTGAGGACTGGGTATATGGAGTGAGGAGTGGGTGTGTGAAGTGAGGAGTGGGTGTGTGGTGTGAGAAGTGGGTGTGTGGTGTGAGGAGAGGGTGTGTGGTGTGAGGCACGGGTGTGTGGTGTGAGGAGCGGGTGGGTGGTATGAGGCACGGGTGTTTGGTGTGAGGCACGGGTGTGTGGTGTGAGGAGCGGGTGGCTGGTGTGAGACACAGGTGGATGGTGTGAGGAGTGGGTGTGTGGTGTGAGGAGCCAGTGTGTGGTGTGAGGAGCCGGTGTGTGGTGTGACAACCAGGTGTGTGGTGTTGGAGCCAGTGTGTGGTATGAGTGGGTGTGTGGTATGTGGTGTGAGGAGCCAGTGTGTGGTATGACGAACAAGTGTGTGGTGTGAGGAGTGGAGGTGTGTGGTGTGAGATGTGTGAGGAGTGGGTGTGTGTTGCGAGGAGCCAGTGTGTAGTGTGAGGAGCAGGTGCGTGGAGTGAAGAGTGAATGGGTGGTGTGAGGAGCGGGTGGGTGGTGTGAGGAGCCAGTGTGTGGTACAAGGAGGAGCAGGTGTGTGGTGTGAGGAGTGGGTATGTGGAGTGAGGAGTGGGTGTGTGGAGTAAGAAGTGGATGTGTGGTGTGAGGAGCAGGTGTGTGGTGTGAAGAGCCATGTGTGGTGTGAGGAGCCAGTATGTGGTTTGAAGAGGAGGGGTGTTTGGTGTGAGAAAGAGCAGGTGTGTGGTGTGAGGAGGAGCAGGTGTGTGGTATGAAGCAGTACAGGCACTTGACTGGGTTTCCAAGAAGTTTGACAGTGAGCAAGAGAAAACAGGACGGTAACTCAAGTGGCTGGCAGGGTAGAAAGGAGGCTGTTGTTTGGTTTGGTTTTCTTTTGTTTTAGTAGAGACACCAGGCAGGCAGACAGGAAGCAGCTAGTGAGGGAAAGGAAACAGTGGGAGAATGTGTAAGGAGAATAGTTCTGGTGTGGAGATGCAGAGAAAGCTCAACGGACACACTCGGGGACATTAATCAGGAGTCTGGAGTAAGAGAAAATGAATTTTTCTATGGTAAAAATAAGAGAAAATGAGGGAATTTACCTAAAGTGGGAAGTAATATCTTGCTATCAAGAGTGGAGAAGGTTTAGAAAAGACAGTGCCTCAGGAAAAATGAGGCATTCTAGCCACACAACTGGATTGATTTAGTAGAAAAGAGTTTGGCAAAATCCACTTAGCAGTTTCCTGCCTCCAGATACACAGCAGCCTGGAATGGAAATGTTTACTATTCTGCCATCTGTTCTCATGGGTGTCTGTCAAACTGGTTTCTGGACAGTCATTGACTCTCAATGGGTCATTTTCTCTATTCCCACTTATCCTCAGCACCCTCTATTTGGGAGAATAGATGTAGGGGAAGAAACGGAAATGTTTAGGGCTGATCAACACCACATGAATGAGATCCTCTATGCTCACTCTAACTACTCTCTCACTTGCCTGGACCATCACGACTGCTTAGCAGGCATTTTAAACAGCATCATCTGTGGGTCAAATTCACTACTACAGCTTCTCAAGTCTCCACTTCCTTCAGCTCCACCTTTAGCCTTGACTCCATCTGCCATCCTCAAAAGAACTCTTTGACTCCAAAGACAATACTTTTTTTTTTCTTTTTCTTTTTTTTTTTTTTTTTTTTTTTTTTTTTGAGACATAGTGTCACTCTTATTGCCGAGGCTGGAGTGCAATGGTGCAATCTGGGCTCACCGCAACCTCTGTCTCCCAGGTTCAAGCAATTCTCCTGCCTCAGCCTCCCAAGTGGCTGGGATTACAGGCATGCACCACCACGCCCGACTAATTTTGTATTTTCAGTAGAGACAGGGTTTCTCCATGTTGGTCAGGCTGGTCTTGAACTCCTAATCTCAGGTAATCCGCCTGTCTCAACCTCCCAAAGTGCTGGGATTACAGGCATGAGCCACCGTGCCCAGCCTCAAGACAATTTTAATTTTCTCCATGTGTTTCTGTGATGTGAATTGCTGCTCCTTGGAGAGGCATGGTGTGATGACCCAGGTTCCCTCCCGTCCTCCTCAATCTCATTTCTTCACCATCCATCCCTACACCAAGAGGAAGATCTGTGACCACTCCCTGGAACCAAGTCCTCATGACCTTTCACTTAAACTCTTACTCCACCTTTTAATTGTTCTTATTTATAACCTCTCCTCACTCCAGTCTATCCTATATACTGTGGCCAGGTTAGTTTTGGTAAGTCAGCATTGATTTTTACATGGCTCAGAAACCAACAATGTCTGCGCATTGCTGGTTTTTTGATATTTAATTCCTGCCCCTCCACTATCTGGCTCTAGACTACCATTCCCATGTGCTTCTCCTTATATACTCTGTGCTCATTCCCTCAGAGCCTTGTTATTCTTCACTTTATAATCCAAGATTTCTTAAAACAATATCTTCACTTTTTACTTCTTCTAATCCCACCCTCATTTAGCTTAATTTCAATGCCAAAATTCAACCCATCTTTCAAAGTTTATCTCAATGGCCACCTCCCCCACAAAACCTTTGCGGATATCCCCAGTAGAATATGATTGTTCCTTTTTTTAAATCCTAAAACATGACTTTTTACCTCTCTTATTGTATATTCTCCATCGTCCCTTACAATAGAGGTTATCAACTCATCCTCATCGTTACCTGGGATGCTTTCTAAAATTCTGTATGCTTGGGCTGCACCCTAGAGATTCTGATTCAGTAGCTGGAGTGGAGCTGTCTCAGTCTGTTCTGGCTGCCAAAACAAGGTACCATAGACTGAGTGGCTTATAAACAACAGAAATGTATTTATTTCTCACAGTTCTGGAGGACGGAAGTCAGATCAGCATGCTAACATGGTTAGGTTCTGGTGAGGGCTCTCTTCTGGGTTGCAGGCTGCCAACTTTTCATTGGATCCTCACGTGGTGGAAAGATGGCAGGAGAGTTCTCCGGGGTCTCCATCATAAGGACACTGATCTCACTCATAAGGACTTGCCTCCTTAAGGCCTCCTAATACCATCACACTGGGAGTTAGGATGTCAACATGTAAATTTGGGGATGGGGGACACAACATTTAGCCCATGAAAGGAGACTACTTGTATTTTTAGTATAGATTCCGATGTAGTGCCAAGACTGAGAATAATCACTTTAAAAAAAAAATTCCCTCATTGGGAGAACAAAGGAGATTACTAGGAAGAATAAATGAAAAGGTAAATTTGAATCATATCTCTGAATCTGTTTTCTTCTTTAAAATAGGGATAATAACGCCTACTTCTCTGGGTTGTTATGAAGCTTAAGGAAGATAACAGATATTGAATGTCTACCAGGCATCCCCAAACTACGGCCCGCGGGCTGCATGCAGCCCCCTGAGGCCATTTATCCGGCCCCCCCGCCGCACTTCAGGAAGGGGCACCTCTTTCATTGGTGGTCAGTGAGAGGAGCACAGCATGTGGCGGTCCTCCAACGGTCTGAGGGACAGTGAACTGGCCCCCTATGTAAAAAGTTTGGGGATGCCTGGTCTAAACCTTAGCATAGTGATTAATCCATAATGACTTGTGAGATCTGAGTGTATACATTTATACTCTGTGAAAAGGATGTGAGTGACACACATATGTTCCCTGGCTGAACTTGAACGCCAGCTACTAAAGGAAGCTCCATGGAAGTTACTTCACTGGGTGGCTTAACTTAGAAGCACTTCTCCTTCTGAAAAAGGAGAACTTTTCAGCATTGCTAACTCATTCCCAGAATGGATACATGAACCAACATGGCTATAATTTCACCACATTCATAATACAAAGAGGACACCACAGTGAAGGGTCTACACAAACTTTTTCCATTTATGATATCATGTCATCTCCTGATGACCTGTAAGGGAGATGTTAATGCACTTGTTTTACAGGTATGAAAATTGAGCCTCAGAACTTAGATTTGACAAAAGCTGCATAAGTGGGAAGTGACAGGACTATAATTTGAACCCAGTAAGATTAATTTTAACCTGAATACTCTTTACCTTTCACCACAACTGGCCCCAACAATTATCCTGTTAACTTGATCAGGCTATATGGACATCCATTCTAATTGTTAGAGTTCAAAAAGGCATGAAGCTGAGGACAATTTACCTTGGCTTATGTGAATCAAATGAGCTGTGGCTTCACTGAGTATACTTCTGTGCTTAGTGGACACTGTTCTTTCTACTGGATCACATTCCCCACGGGCAACTCCTGCTCATCATTCAAGATTCAGGCACACGTGCTCACCCCAGCTGGTTCAACCCATCCTTCATTTTATAACTAAAGAAAAACAGACTGTATCTATGCAATCAGTGTTATCTCCTTGGGCCTAGAAAGCCAAACAGAGCTGTAAAAATACACCTGCTATGTTGCTATAGAACACCTGCTATGTTGCTATATCCTCATCCTTATAAGAATATCTTTATCTTTATGAGAATAGGCTGTTGCTGATGGGGCAGGAGGGAGGTTAGTATTAAAGGGAAAGAAAAATCCTACATTGCCTTGCATCTTTTCTCTTCAAACTAAATTTCTTTGATCTTCTTAATTTTCCCTGAAACTCATATTTTAATGAACAATGCCTTCATTTTAAAAAATGTGTTTGCTTGTTTGCTTGTTATTTCTGGCAAGAGATCTACTCAACAGACAACTCATATGTTCACAGTGAAGTGTAAATGACTGATTTGATTTTTGAGGGAGAGAGCCTGAGAGAACTGTCAGTCCCAGGGACCAGAAGTGGGTGAGAAACAGACACCATGGACAGTGGCCAGGTGTGGAGAAAGGATTCAGAAAGCACAAGCTGCAGCCCCGAAGCAGATGCCAGAGCCTTCTCCACCACTGCACCAGGGCTGGACCTGCTGCTGGAGATCCAGACCCACCAGTTCAATTTTTTAATATGGCATTTACACAAACACCAAAAACTGAATTTACCAAAGTTTTAGATTCTCAATTAAATCACTTGCTGTTATGTTCAGAAAAAAGTACATTTATGAACTTTGTAACCAGTCATTGCATCAAACATTTAAATCATCAACAATTAATCTGCTGTCCAGATATACTCTAACCCAGGATGTATTTCTTTGAACCATTTTCAAAGTTCCTAAGTGACCTCAGGAAAGAGCTGACCTCCTTATCATAGCATCTCAAAGACACTCTTTACATATTAGTACATGTTATGTATCATTTATGTAGACATATGCATTTATACACAGAAATACCTGCCTTTGCCAAATATGTATACATATAAGTAACTGAATATTCACAAAGACTGTGTATTGTAACAAACTACATGCATGTGGAGTCAGAATAAGTGGGACCAGGTTACACGATTTGAAAAGCATGGCCAGGAGCCTCTGACCAATAGTCTTCTATGTAGCCATATTATCTGGAAATCTCTCAGTGTCTTATTCCTTGAAGATGTACAACGTCTCATTCCCTGCTCCCTTGTCTTCTCCTTGTGAATATAAGCCAAAGTATCCAGCTGTTGCAGGCCTAGAGCTACTGCTCCACTACGGGCCAGCCAGAGACTCAAGCGGGAGACTCCCATGAAGAAAGAGCCTGTAGTAGCCGCCAGCTCAGTCTCTCTAAACATACCCTCTGAGGTTGAATCCTAGCCCCTCCACAAACTAAGCATGTGACTTAAACAAGTCATCTAAATGTCTCTAGATTTGACTTTATCTGTAAAATGGAGACAGTAATAGCATCTCCCTCCCAAAGCTGTGCGAAGATGAATTGGGGTGCAGTACTAATGCCTGAGAAATCATAAATTTTTAGCAAATGTTCATTATTATCATCAGCAGTATTGTTCTCTATATCTTTTCCATGGAAAGTCTAGCTTATAGACTAGGGATTTTCTAATACATTGATGCCAAACCACATCCTCCAGAAGCAGCTCTAGGCCCCCGTACAAAGCCTGCTTTTTAATAGTACACTCAGTCATTCATTCTCCCCACATACAATGAGGGAGGATAAGTACTGAGATTCTCTAGTTGGCCTCCTTGGTCCCAAAGTATCTACCACAAACCTCAGAATATCCCCCTGCATAAGTTAATTCAGCCTCAGCATCTTATATAACCAGAAAATGTATCCACGTAACTTCAGGATTAGTCTCCTGTTCCTTTTCCTCGACCAATTTTGTAAAAGTAAATAACTAAAACACCCAAAGCAAAGAGTAGAAAGTTGGAGTGTTGAAAGACTCCCCCATTTTGAGATACTAAATCACATTATAAAGTTGCAAAACTGTCAGAGTGTAATTAACCATGTTGCTTCATATTCCTGATGCAACAATTGTTTAAGACATGGCTTTAAAGAGGACTGAGAGAGCTGTGAGCGGCACGTGATCCTGTGAACCTCAGGGTGCTTGCCAGGGAAGGACCCTACCACAAAGGGCAAAGAGAAAGCCAGGGTTGGTAGTGTTTGAAGAGAAGATCATGTTCTGTCTGAAGAGGCTTCCATTTCTGCTCTTACTCCATGTGCAGATTTCCAAGGCCTTTCCTGTATCTTTTAAGGAGAAAGATACAAAAATTGTTCAGGTAAATGAACTATCAGTTAGGTGGTGGTTGATTTGCTGATTATTAGAAAATAGTGTGGGTTGTTTTCTCTTTTAGTTAAAACAGCCTGAAAGAAATTATTTAGATTAGTTTGAGGCTGAACATCTTCTTTTAGTGATTTGGAGGGTTCCAAGCTGGTAAGGACTAGGCCTTTAAAAGCTGGGCATGAAAACAAGCTGATTTCTTTAAAGGCTGGGAAAATGCTACTGTAGAATGTAGGGCTAAGGGCCCCACAGGGTGGTGGGGTGTCCCTTATGCTGTGCTGAGGAGCAGTATCTGAGAAATAAAGAGACAGGACACAGAAGTACCAAGGAAAACACAGCTGGGCTCATGGGGGGCCACGCCACCTATAAGCAGAGACAGGCGAGGCCTGGAATGTCCAGAAGCATCTGTATTTATTGTGTATAGGTTAGGGGGCAGGGCAGTGAGTGAAGTCATCTTTAAGGATAGTAATAGGGTCATGAGCAATAAAACAAGGGGTCCACCCCCATTAGGTCACCTAGGCTAGGAGGTGCACAGTGCACAGCGAAGGGTCCATTCCCATTAGGTCATCGAGGCAAGGAAGTGGGCCATGTGCAGTAAGAGGTTCACCCCCATTAGGTCACCAAGGTATGGAGGTGGGCCGTGTGCAGTGAAGAGGGTGCAGTGTGCAATACCTCTATCTATGGGCATGCTACTCCTAAGAAGATCTATAGGAGGATGCTTAAGTCCACAGCAGTTACAGCGCTGTCAGGGTCTACCACTACCTGCTGGCAGCTTCCAATGAGTTCTATAGGAGGATGCTTTTTGGGCAGCACAGTAACAAGAGCTGATAAACTTCACGGTCACCAAGGTGCGGTTATCTGGAAGGGCTTTGAGCCCTCGGATGCTCAAGGGATTGCCAGTCTGAGGGCAGCCTTCCATAAGAACTGGAGCAAAGTCCTACACCTGCTTTATCAGGAGGAGTGGCTCTTGCCCCAAGCCTGCCATACAGTGGGTATCTTTACGATACTGAATGCTACTGCCTGGGCTATGGATTCTTGTGCTGGTATAACTGTTTGGATAATGCTCTGCACTGTGCCTGCTCCAGACATTCCTCTGACTATAAGCTGTTTATTCCTTAATTAATGCTCTGTACTGTGTCTACTCTAGGCATTCCTCTGATTATGAACTAAGATACAGTTATATATATATATGGAAATAACTGAGTGGTAAGATATTCTTCAGGTACTCATTCTATGAACATATATATATATATATATATATATATATATATATATATATATACACACACAGTGGATTATAGAAAGGGAAATAACTGAAATATTCTTCAGGCCTTAATTGTGCCAGGATTCTGCTTAGCTCTCCTTCCTTGGTACCTACATGGGGGTACCACAGTAGAGCTACAGCTAGCTTGGAAAATTTTTTATAATAAATGGTTTTATTTATAAAATGATATCATTTTCTTTCTCATTTATCTAATATTTTTCCTTCTAAGATATCTGCAATTAAGTTACTATATGTCTGGTGCTTCCATATAGGCATTTTCTTTGCCGCCAAAATTTCCAGATTTAGAAGAGAATGTGAGGATGGGAGATAATAATGAATTAGAAATCAGTTAATAGTATAATCACATTTCCCAGCACCAGATTCAGATTGTGGACTGTTTATAAACTTTTAGAAGCATTATAAAAGCAGACCAATAGTTTTCTTCTATTGTTTCACAGTATGAAAGTGAGGCCAAATTTTTAAGAAACACAAGGGAATTCTGTCACAAATCTCACATGCACAGTTTTCTTAACATTACCGTTTGGGGAAAGCATTATTATTTTGCTTTTTTAGTAGGGGAGGTTATCCCATGCAATTGTAATCGTAACCTGCAGATTAATGTAGAATCCATTGAGTGCTTATTCTGTACAAGGCAACTGCTACATATTTCACAAATATCTCATTTAATCCTCACAAGAACCATATTGGGGTGGGGGAAAGCATTATTATTTCCATTTCAGAGACAAAAATGAATCTTAAGTCAGATAAATAATGTATCCAAGCATTCACAGTTAATTCATAGCAGAGCTAAGATTTGAACCCAAACCTGTCTGATTCAGAAGTGTGTGCTCTGGTCAGTGTCACCTACTGCTGTGGTTAGAGTGTGTCCCTTGAATTTATGTGCTAGAGATTTGGTAGCCAGTGTGACAGTGGGTCCATTAAGAAGTACTGAGGTCATTAAGAAAGATTAATGACACGCTTGTGGGACTGGGTTAATTCTTGCTGGAGTAGGTTCTGGTTCCTGCAGAACTGGATTAGTTATGAAGAGAATGAGTATTATAAAGAGGGACTACCCTTTGTGTTTTGCCCCTTTTCACACATGCTCACTCCCCTTCCATTTCTCTGCCATGTTATGACACAGCACAAGACCCTCTGAGAAGCCAACCAAATGTAGTCACCTGATCTTGGACTTCCCAGCCTCCAGAATTGTGAGAGAAAATAAGCCCCTTTTATGTATAAGTTACCCAGCTTTAGATATTCTGTTATAGTAACAGAAAATGGACTAAGATACTGACAAGATGCCAGGTGTTCACAGGCAACATGAGGTCTAGTTAGGTTACAGTTCACTATGCATGAAGAAACTTTTTAGTCAAACAAAATATGTAATTTTTAGACTAAACATTTTGGATTTTGACTAAACTTAATTTAACACTTCCAAAGGAATGCTGGCTCCTTCCAAAGTTCAAAGTTACCTTGGTGAATAAAATGCTAATATCGATACTGGTATTTCCCTAAAAGAGATTTGGAATTCTTTTGAAGTTATCAGTTCTCATTTGAGAGGCAACATGGTGAGTTAAAACCTGGATCATCACTTGGAAAATTCCTTCTTTCTCTGTGCCTCCATTTGTTCATGAGAATAATTAAGCCTTTTCTACAGTAGTGAAGAGGGTAAGAGGAACTGCATTGATGCAACAAATACCTCGAGAGAAGTCAATTAATGTTAGTTCTAACTTTTTTTATAAAAACAAGAAGGCAGACACCTGACTGTATAGTAGCACTGTATAGTAGCACCTGCGTGATGTGACCCTCATCCCTTATGAGACACCTATTTTTATGCATAATCATTAACTGGAGCGCTGAATGGAGGAACTGTTCTTTCTAAATCGTTGTTCTCTCAAAGTCAACCTACAAATTAATTTGTGTTGTTGTTCCTGTGGCTCTCAGGTTATTAGACCTCTACGGTAACTTAAAAAGGGTTGCAAAATGACCAGAAAACTAGAAGTACTTTCACAGCAAGAACCTATGTGCTGGTCTTTGTCTAGGACTACCTGGAAAAGTTCTACCAATTACCAAGCAACCAGTATCAGTCTATAAGGAAGAACAGCATTAATATGATTGTTGAAAAGCTTAAAGAAATGCAGCGATTTTTTGGGTTGAATGTGACGGGGAAGCCAGATGCGGAAACTCTGGAGATGATGAAACAGCCTCGCTGTGGAGTGCCTGACAGTGGTGATTTTATGATAACCCCAGGAAACCCCAAGTGGGAACAAACTAACTTGACCTACAGGTGATATTTCTAGGGTTTCAGAATTCACTCATTCATCCGGTATTGACTGAGCTCTTATATGACAGATACTGTTCTTGGTCTTGGAATACACTAGGAACAAGTAGATAAATATTCCTGCCCTTGGAGAGTGTGAAGAGTGAATGAGTATGAGAATGAAAATGTAGAGATACCATGTGTTCTTTGCATTCCAAAGCTTGTCATTACAGTCTTCTTCTCCAGCAACCTAAAGAGGACTATGGCAATATTAGGCTATCTCTCTAAGCACTCACTTTAGGACCCAACCAAGGCTTAATCATTGCTGGAGAGAATCTATTCCCTCCTTTCATACATCTTAATAATAATAATAATATCTAATATTTGTGGAATACTACTATTTGACAAGTAATGAACTAAATGCTTTACATGTATTTAATCCCCACAGCAGCCCTATGAGAGGGATACTATTTTAGTATCCTCATTTTATGAATAGGAAACTGAGGTTTATAGACATTTGTTAACTTGTTCAGAAGCCACATCTGTCCTCCACCCTGAGAGCTGTACGCTGTACTCCCTCCTTATCCTCTCCAGTGGCATCAAATCATGATACAATTCACTTCAAAATAGAACAACTCATTTGTTGATGGACTACTGTTCTAAATGATATTTAACTCTTCATACCTTCTCTCATTTTGAAGGTTTATAAACTATACGCCACAGCTGTCAGTGACTGAGGTAGAAACAGCTATTGGGAACGCCTTTAAAATCTGGAGTGATCCGTCACCTCTCACCTTCACGAGGATCTCACAGGGAGAGGCAGATATCAACATTGCTTTTTTCCCAAGAGGTTGGTGTAAAGCAGTCATGCTCAGTTTTGCTTTCTTTGGCTAACCTGAAACTTGGCAAGGATCTAATACAAATTTTCTTATTTCAGATCATGGTGACAATTCTCCATTCGATGGACCCAATGGAATCCTTGCTCATGCCTTTCAGCCAGGCCAAGGTATTGGAGGAGATGCTCATTTTGATGCAGAAGAAACCTGGACCAGTACCTCCGAAAGTAGGTTAATCAAGATTATGTCCACACACAGCTTCTGAATTAACCTTTTCCAGATTAGAATACACACACATACACACACACACACACACACACACACACACACACACAAAATAAAGGTATCATGATATTTCAAACTCACTAACAGCAATCATTTGAAATTTTTGCTACCTTAAATACTAAGTCAATTTGGGCTAAAACAAACAAACCAAAACCAAAACAAACAAACAAAAAAAAAACACTGAATACGATTGACCTTACTTCTTAGGGCAGAGATCAGAAAACTATTTACCATGGCCAAATCCTACCTGGCCCCTGTTTGTATAAATAAAGTTTTATTGAAACAGGGCCACATTTATTTGTTTACATATCATCCATGGCTGCTTTTACTCTACAACGGCAAACTGAGTAATTGTGACATAGATCATTTGGCTCACAAAGCCTAAAATATTTACTATCTGGTTCTTTACAGAGAAAGCTTGCTGACCACTGCTTTAGGGTATATCTTTATTTTCATATTCCCAAATATAGTGATGTTTGAAAAGAGCCTTATTTTTCCATTTTTTGGGGGAAATTCATTTAGAAATTAGTCTATTTAGAAAAAAGCAGCCACCTTCTTTCTCACCTAGTTAGTTCATCTTCGTGGAGCCCTTTTTCAGTGGTATGCTTCTGTGCAGCAAGCCAGTCCTTTCAGGAGAAGGCTCCTATTAGGAAGGACTGTGCTGTCTAAAGGGAAAAAATGAGGCTGAGGACAGGTATATCCAGACCATGTAGTAATTCCCAAAACATGGGGTAACAATATGCCAGAGGGCACTTTTAGGAGATAATCAGAAAGGCATCTTTTACCTTTGCTGGGCACCTGTTCCTCCTGCCATTTTCTCAACATGCGTATGTTATGAGGGTCTATTCTACCTAAGTCCATATGCCTAGGAGCTGTGTGTAGCCAAAGATAGGTATCAATTCTCCACTCCTCTACATTCCTATTGCCCTCTTCACTAGTTCAGATAATCATTACTTCTTACTTGAACTAATGATCTAGATTCTTAGCTGGACTCCTCTTCTCTAGTCTGTGCTCCCTCTACTTTTTCCTACGATTGCAGCATGGTTTGTTTTTAGAGAGCCTATCTTGGATTATATCACGTTCATGCTTAAAAGTTTCAGTGTTTATATATTCTGCACCAAATAAGGTCCAAATACCTCCACTTGGTATTGAAGGCCCTGGGTGATTTTTCATCCTTGTCTTTTTTGGCTTGTCTTCTTATTTCACGTATACCATTCACATTGGGTGAACACCCACATCGTACATTCGCTGTTTCTAGGTCACACCCTATGCTTTTTAGCTTTCTCACATTCGCTAGCATTGTCTCTTCTCTCTGAAATACTCTTCCCATGCCCCAGCTTTTAAAATCTCTCTCATCTTGCCATGCTATGTATGTTAAAGGCCACCTTCTATCTTCTCTTGGGCTGGAAATGAGAACTTCCTCTGCAGAATTCTGACAGCTTTTGTATCTCCTTCTCTATCATCACTCATTCTGTGCTTTCAAAGCTGTTTGCACACATGTCTCCTCTTCTAGACTACATACTCCCTGTAGAGCAGGGAACCACAACAAATTGCCCACAGTTCCTTTCATGATATTACAGGTATTCAAAGATGTTTTTCTGAAATGCATTCATGAATGTATAATTGGAAGGATGTGATAATAAGAAAGCAAATTTTAGAGCATGGGGAGAATTTTAGTAGGCTAATTATCAACTGAATGTTGAACATTTTAGTAAAGAGCATGGATCTTGTCATTATACCTGGATTTGACCCCAATCTGTCACTTACTAGTTGCAAGACCAAGTATAAGCTATTCAAAATCTATGGGCATCAGTCACTTTACAGTAGAAATATTGCTAACAAAACTTCAGAAAAATGTGGTGAGGATTAAATAATATTAGATTGCCTCATATGTGGTAGGTACTTTACAATAACAGCTTTTTTTAAAAAAAAAAAAAGGTATGTACAAAAATGCATCAGGGGTTTGTGAGGCAGCATGTAGACTGGCTGGACTCAAGGATTCACATCAAAAGGCAAACACTCAAATATCTGCTGGAGCCAAGTGGAGGAGGTCTTGAAAGCCAGGCAGAAGAGGTTGGGCTTTATTTGATAGGAATTGAGATCCTTGGAAGGTTTTAAGTTTCCAGTTGTGAACGGCACTGTGCTCATGGAAATTAAAACATAGAGAAAGGGAGCAATAAGAGGTAGGGTTTGTCTGTCTCCATTAGAGAATTCCTAGAGCAGAAGAGTTGGTGCTAAGCTGTGGGTGATGAGGGAGCCAACATGAGCCAGCTCTGCATCTGAGGCTACTCCACTGTCGGGCTGGCTTCTCTTTAACTACTTGCTCACTGGGAGTCTACTCATGAGGCTGAGGGTCTGGGACACTCAAGATGGTGGGTGTGGGAGCACAAGAGGAGAAGGGTTTCCAAATTCATGATGGCTCTGCCATCATTTCTCCAGGCCTCACATGCACATTTGTAAAATGTGAGAATAGGAATAAATTCAGCTTTTCTGGATTCTAAGAGTTTATAAGAAGTTCATACTCACCTATCCCCATCTATCTTGATTCTTCCCAATATCTGCTTTCTCAGGTATCTGAAAGAAAGATGAAAAAGACAGCCATGGGAAGGGCTATTTCCCTGAGCAGTTTTGGCTTGGAATTTGCACTCCTTGAGATCATGTTTCTGCCACGCTGGGATCCACAATGAGCTGTTTACCATCCATGTTTCCATTTCAGATTACAACTTGTTTCTTGTTGCTGCTCATGAATTTGGTCATTCTTTGGGGCTCTCTCACTCCTCTGACCCTGGTGCCTTGATGTACCCCAACTACGCTTTCAGGGAACCCAGCACCTACTCACTCCCTCAAGATGACATCAATGGCATTCAGGCCATCTATGGTAAGATCTTCTAAAGATTGTTGCAGTACATGGTGGGACCTGGGAATAGACGAACACTCCCAGTATCCGAATATCTTTTCCTTTGCACTTCTTGCAGTTTCCATAAAACCTAACTCTGAAATTCCCCAGTAATATAGCATTAACAAATAGGCTGTTGGGGGCTAAGCCTCTATTGCTGACCTAAAAGAAAAAAAGTTTAGAAAGAAATGCACTACAGTGGTCCTCAGTTACTGTCTTTGGATGGTGGGGATTTTCTTCTTCTTTTTTATGATTTCCAATTTTAAATATTCTTTATTGTATTTTTTTTTTGAGACGGAGTCTCACTCTGTTGCCAAGGCTGGAGTGCATTGGCACGATCTTGGCTCACTGCAACCTCTGCTTCCCAGGTTCAGGCAATTCTCTGGCCTCAGCCTCTTGAGTAGCTGGAATTACAGATACCTGCCACAACACTTGGCTAGTTTTTGTATTTTTAGTAGAGATAGGGTTTCACTATGTTGACCAGGCTGGTCTTGAACTCCTGACCTCAAGTGATCTGCCCATCTCAGCCTCCCAAAGTGCTGGGATTACAGGCGTGAGCCATTGCACCTGGCCGCAATTTTAAATATTTTTAAAAGACATGACTATCCCTTTTCCTGCAGCAATCCTGATCCTAGATGTATTTCTCAAAGAAATTCTCATATAGGTCCATAAGAGCATATGTACAAATCATGCCAAAGACATTCACTGCCATGCTGTTTGTGGTGGTGGAAATTGGAAGGCACCTGGGGGTCTATTAGGAGAAGACTATAAAGATAAAATGTGGTGGCTGCACACCATGAAGTGAGGTGCAGGAGTCAGAAGCATGGAACTAGATGCACATATGGCAACAACACACATGGGTCTTTAAAACTTTGTGCTTTGTGAAAAAAGAAACAGAATGAGATATATTGTACAATGTATTAATTAAATTACACAATATGTAAGTCTATGTAAACTTAAAATGTATATAAACAAAGCAAGGCATTTTCAAGAAACATGCAAACTATATATATATATATATATATATATATATATATATATATATATGAACATACTAATACAGTTGTCTGTGGGAGGAGGAGGGGAATGGTCATGGAGTATGGAGAGGAAAAAGAAACTTTTTTTAAGGCATTACTGATAACGTTTCAAGGATGAGTATAGGGGCCTTTTGCCATATTGCCTGAATAAGCTCATTATATCTCTCTTCACGCTTGCCCTTCTGTTCCCTAGTTGGCTGTGAATAAAAAAAAGAAACCAGTAAGGGATTTACTGCTCCCTAAAAAAGTGTGGAATGGAATGGAATGAAATGGAATGGTGGATTGGAGTGAAATAGAATTGAATGGAGTGGAACAGAGTGGAGTGGAATTGGGAAATGCTCTCTCCCCTCTCTGGTGGGACAGCACTGTGAAATCAAGCAAGCATGCCAGGGTGCCACAACCAGAGAACTGTTTTGTGACTGTAGATTTTTCAAAAATGATGAGCCTACCCTAACTGCCTCTATTCCCCAACTTCTTCCTCCTGCCCACCCCAGCAACACCCCCTTATTTTGTTCACCAATGTTTTTATGTTAACTATTATTATAGCCTTTCATTCTACAGTGAGAAAAAACATTAAAATTCAAATACTTATCGAAAAATATTGCTAAAATTTGACTTAGATGTATTCTACAGAGTAAAAGGCAAATATCATTCTTTTCTGAAAGTGGATTTCTGTGAGAAGAGAGGCAATAGATACTGGGTGACCAAAAAATCAGAAAGAGGAACTAAGAAGTCAGAGAAGGATTGGATTAGAATTTAAAAAGGAGAGAAGAAGCATAGAATTCAAATTTCTTTTCTTCACAGCTTAACCTGGAACTGACCCTAAAAACCATCATTCCTTTTAATAAACAAAAACTTTAAAAAGATGAAATATACAGTTACCTTCATACTTTATGATATGGTCTGGTAGCACTTTTCTTCACATGAAGACCCTTCACCTTTCTGAGAAGTCTCTGATGTACCCAAGAGTCGCACTGGACTTATGCTTATAAAAAAGACCTTTTTTTTTCTTTTTCAGGACCTTCAAGCAACCCTATCCAACCTACTGGACCAAGCACACCCAGATCCTGTGACCCCAGCTTGACATTTGATGCTATCACCACACTCCGTGGAGAAATATTTTTCTTTAAAGACAAGTATAAAATTAAAATATTTATTCCTTTGATTCCTCTTACTAATATACCTTAAAACTGAATTCAAATTAGGTCAATGTTAATCACCTTTTCCTTGAATTCTACACCTGTACTTCTCACTGGAATTTTTTTAATAGGTTCTGGGGCACCATTAAGGTTATCATAGGACCTGGAGATTAATTTTATCATCTTCATCTTTTAAAGATGATTTGTACCATTTTATGTCTATACTGGATTTATGCAATCAAGTATTTTCTGGGTAAACATGAAAACATTAACAAACACTCAGATGCCTTTGGTGAGTAAACAGACATGGGCTGCAGTTGCTTGGGAATCCCATAGTTAAGTTTACTCAACACAAAGCACCATTCAGTTCCATCCATAATCAGTCAAGTAAATGGAACCTGCTGCTTAACTAGCTATGCAGCAAACATCTAACTGAGTGAAATTTTTATTTGTCCATTGGTTATTTTGTGACTGTGCAATTACAGGCTGAGTGTATGTGCTGTTGCTTTTATCAATATGTTCTCAGCATTTAGTGGAAGCAATAATGGAAGACACTACAAAGTAAGAGTTTTCAATGTGCAAAGGCAGGACAATGACAAATGTGATCAAATAAGATCACTCCTGAAACCTCCTCTGAAAACTGTGAAGTACTCACCAGATGAACAATATCACCATAAAGCTTAGCCATATGGTGGTCACAGTGCTAGGAATTTTACGTTAATTAGATTATACTCTCCCAGCAATCCTACAAGGACCATCACTAGCCTGAAAGTCACAGGAAATGCCTACTTAGACTATGTAAGTGTGTGCGTGTGTGTTTCCTCATGTTTCGTTAGGTACTTCTGGAGAAGGCATCCTCAGCTACGAAGAGTCGAAATGAATTTTATTTCTCTATTCTGGCCATCCCTTCCAACTGGTATACAGGCTGCTTATGAGGATTTTGACAGGGATCTTGTTTTCCTATTTAAAGGTAACTTCCTAAAATTTTCATCTTATGTTTATTCTGCCTGCAAGGAGGGGGCAGGACTTCTTTGTAGTCCCTCCAAGGTCCAGTGCTGTCCAGGCTTTTGCAGAAGACTAGGGTTGGGCCCCATCAGAACCACCAACTACCGTGTGAACTTGAGTGGGTTATTTGCTCTTCAGCCATCAATTTTCTCTCTAACAAAATGAGACCATACTAGACTGTTGTTAGCATACTTCCATCCTCGTCCCAGCTATAATCCTCTAAGACTCCTCAAGGCTGTAATTTGGTTTAGGTATAAAAGTCACATAAACTAAGACATCTAATTGTGGGGCCCTGAATGTCTTGCTGAGAAGTTTTCATTTTTTATAGTCTCTGGGGAACCATTAAGTCTGTCACAGCCCCCCTGAACTTAACTTGATTATCTTCATCTTTTAAAGACTATTTGTTCCATTTTCATGTCTATGTGCAAGACCAAGAAGTGATATATATATGTTATTTTGTAAAAATGGAAAAGTCTTATTTGACATTTAACCTGAATCATTGACAGGCAACCAATACTGGGCTCTGAGTGGCTATGACATTCAGCAAGGTTATCCCAGGGATATATCAAACTATGGCTTCCCCAGCAGTGTCCAAGCAATTGATGCAGCTGTCTTCTACAAAAGTAAAACATACTTCTTTGTAAATGACCAATTCTGGAGGTAATGTAAACTGTTTTTTCAATTATAGGTTGAAATCTGTGTTTCTCTACCATGTCTACAAACCCTGTCTACAAACCTCTAAAGGTTTAAAACAATCTAGGTAGTCTTTAATGGGTTTTACTGAGAATATGTTCTTTTTTACAAGATGATTGATGTTACCATGGCTTTTGAAAATTTTCATTTTTATAAAATTAAAATGTCTACACAATAGTATTGAGGATTCTGCATCATGAAACAAAGAAAACCTTAACAAAGAGATAGGGTGAGATACGAAGAAAGATTTAGGCTAATTCTCACTTATGAGTTAAATGTGGACACATACCAGCAAATGTTACCCAGATAGCCTGCAGAATTTGGTTCCCAAGTTGAACCTATTATGTATGTTTATATATATACACACACAGAAGGAGTTATGCTATATACCAATTAAGTAAAAGCTTTGAAAACATAAGCTTACTCCGGAAAAAATAACAGCGTGTCCGCTACCAGAAGCCTGTTTTTAATTAGTGATACCTGTAAGTTTTATAAATATGTACCCTCAGGTAGAGAAGCTAACCATTCTTATCCTAGTAAACAGGACACTGTGAGAATTGAATGAAAAAGTATGTGTGAGGAGACTTTGTAACTTAGATACAATTTTTTTAAATTATTTTTATTATATTCTGTATTGGTCTTAAATCAGGTGACATTTTGTTTTCACCAGATATGATAACCAAAGACAATTCATGGAACCAGGTTATCCCCAAAGCATATCAGGTATCTTTCCAGGAATAGAAAGTAAAGTTGACGCAGTTTTCCAGCAAGAACGTAAGTAGAAAAAAGAAAAAAAAAACTAATAAATGTGTTGTTTGTTTATTGTAGAGGAGATAGGGTCTTACTGTGCTGCCCAGGCTTGTCTCAAACTCCTGGCCTCAAGCAATTCTGCTGCCTCAGCTTCCAAGAGTTCTGGGATTATAGGCATTAGCCATCACACCTGATGTTTAAACTTTTTGAATAGTATGTTTGCATTTGAATGTTATGCTGGAACAGAGGCAGGGGTTTCTAACTGAAGACATCTGAGATCTTCTGTAAGCTAATTCAATAAATTATCTCTCTCTTTTTTTTATAGACTTCTTCCTTTTCTTCAGTGGACCAATATATTATGCATTTGATCTTAGTGCTCAGAGAGTTACCAAAATTGCTAGAGGCAATAAATGGCTTAACTGCAGATAAAGCTGAAGCAAAATCAAATACGGTTGTATCCATTTTCAGAATGTGGAAGGAAAGTTTAGTATGCATATTCATTACACTGTGTCCTATTTATACTTTTCTCAATATTAACTCATTCTTTGCCATCACTGTATTCATTCTGCCTGTTTTCAGTAAAATATGTTTGGAATATTCCACTGTTTGCAGAGGATTAATCACTTCTTACACATTCCATCTTAAATCAGCGAATCCTTCAAAGAGAAGGAAAGTAAGCCTTTTGTCACTTCAATATTTACTATTTCAATACTTATATATCTGACTTCTAAAATTTATTATCTTATTATTTGCCTGTCTGACTTCAGATATACCTCAGTCTCTCTCTTTAAATGTCCTATGTATATCTTCTACATGCAATTTAGAACTAGATTTTGGTTAGAAGTAACTGTTATAAGCAACCTAGACAGTACCCTTTGCCTTTACAGAAAATATGATGCTGTTGCTGTTTTCTACTCTTGGAAAGAAATATGGATGATATATTGTGTGGGTTGAATTGTGTCTCCCATAAAAGATATGTTGAAGTTCTAACCCCAGTTGCCTATGAATGTGAGCTTAATTGGAACCAAGGTCTTTGCAGGTGAATTAGTTAAGGTGAGGGCATACTGAATTAGGGTGGGCCTTATTTCTCAGAGAGTCACCATTATGACTGTTGTTCTTATAAGAAGAAGAGAGACATAGCCACCTAAGGGAGGAGTCCATGTGAAGGCAGAGGCAGAGATTGGAATGACACATCTCCAAGCCAGGAATGCCACGGACTGTAAGCCACCACTAGAAGCTTGGAAGAGGCAAAGAAGGATTCCCCCCAATAGCCTTTAAGCATTACCCTGCTGACACCTGCAGATTTCAGACTTCTATCCTTCAGAATTGTGAGGGAATAAATTTCTTTTGTTTTAAGCCACCAAGTTTGTAGTACTTTATTATAGCAACCCTAGACACGATGTACTAAACACAGTGCATCTACACTTAGGAAAATGAATCAACACAGAATGTTGATGTGGAGCCCTTGCTAAGGACTACTAGGCATCTTCCCAGGATAGCAGCTGAAAGAGACCATTACTTCCTCTCCTCCCTCCTCCTGGCTCTCTTCTTCTACAGTCCAAATAAATGGGCTGGGTGGATCTGATGTTCCTCAGTTCTTTATTTCCTGGGGTACTCAGGAGCGCACACACTATAGATAACTGGGATTTACTGCATAAAATTCAATGTCTCATTAAGTTGCATTAAACTGAGCTTAGACGCATAAGTTTGCTAATGGATGGGTTTCTTTGTTAAGAACTGTAGGACTTATGGGACCATGTCTAGCTAGTCCAGATGTTAAAATCATTATAATGTTATATTTGCTGTTATTAGAATATAGATTATTATGCAATAAATATGTGGACTGTAAAATATATTTCTCACTAGTACCTTCTATTTTCTTTTTCTGTTAAAGTTTTTAAATCCCACAGATATTTAATTTGGCATCTTTAATCTGGTTCGAAAATGTAAAAAATCTATTAAATAAGTTCAAATTAAAGATTTTTATTTTAAATGACTGAGTTGTGATTTGCTTCTAATTTCTTAAAGTATCACCACATAATTCACCAAAAGTATAAAAAGGAATAGCAAATTTTAGGTATATTTGCAGCCATTTATTCTTGTGTCAGAATTATTATAATACTGATAATAAATTATAGATATTGCTTCACAGTGTCTGAAATATTTTATAAATATATGAGATCCTCAAAAATTTCATTAATACATTATTGGCAACTTATTTTACAAAATAAGAAAACTGACACAAGTATGTACTCTGATTACATTCACTGATTGATTCAGAGGTAAGAATTAATGGGGTGGTGCTAAGGAAAGTGAGAGAGACATATAAGCAAGTCATCACATCAATGTAACAAGTACAAAAGGACCTATAAGAATTGAATATTCCATTTTTAATCATAGAATCAATTTCAGACTACCATGTTTTTTAAAACTTTCTATAATGTTGGTTATAAAAGTTTTAGGAAACTACAGGCATGAAAATGAGTGTTTTATCTTCTCAGAGCACCTGCTAGTTGTGCTAGCTTACTATGATAGATTCTTGGCTCAAACCTCATCTATACATCTTTGAGATGAGAACTGATTTCATATATTTTTAACCACATTTGACAGAGTCATAGACAATGAACTACAAAATGAAGTGTAATAAAGCATTCAAAGAGTTATTCCTTTAAAAAAAATTCTCTTGTTGACAACATGTAGTATTTTCCAGCTGTTACATTGATGTTTCGAATGAACACGAGATATGTAAAGATCTAAGCTTAGAATGTATTTATTTTTTGTTTATTTATTTATTTTTGAGACAGGGTCTTGCTCTGTCACCCAGGCTGGAGTACAGTGGTATAATCACAACTCACTGCAGCATCAACCCCCTGGCCTCAAGCGATGCCCCTTCCTTAGCCTCTCAAGTAGCTGGAACTACAGACACACACCATCATGCCCAGTTATTTTTATTTTGTAAAGATACAGCCCCACTATGTTGCCCAGGCTGGTCTCAAATGCCTGATCTCAAGCGATTCTCCTGCCTTGGCCTCCCAAAGTTCTGGGATTACAGATATGAGCCACCATGCCTGGTCTAAGCTTAGAATTTCAACAATGAGATTCATATATGTCTTAGGTTGAATTTGTTCAAAAGCAAAGCCTAAGTTAAGATAGTGGTTCATTTACTTTTTTCAGGACACAGTCCCAAGATGAGGCAGCAAGCAGAGTGAGGCAGGGAAGGAGGAAAAACCAATACAATGATGTGTTACCAAGGTTTCTGCTACAAGCAATTGAAGCTCAATTCTACCAGGGGCCTCTGAGAAGCCTGTAGACCAGCTTCCAATGTTCACATCTCCAGTGAGCAGGAGGCTGGAACATTCATCCCTCAGTTTCCATTCCCCATTGGATGAGAATGGTCCCTGACAGTGTTAACGTCTTTACAGTTCTAGGCTGTACTCTCATGCTGTCCTGGCAGTCTTGATGGCATCTCAATGCTCTGGGCAGAAAGCAAAAAGACACACAGCCTGTGCTTAAAGTTGTATTAGGTTGGTGCAAAAGTAATTGTGAT
The DNA here is from genome assembly GCF_048565385.1 of Saimiri boliviensis. Classification (NCBI taxonomy): domain Eukaryota; kingdom Metazoa; phylum Chordata; class Mammalia; order Primates; family Cebidae; genus Saimiri; species Saimiri boliviensis. The sequence goes on along the minus strand of NC_133454.1, from coordinate 38,768,178 downwards.
CACAATTACTTTTGCACTTTGTTAGACCAAAGTGAGTTACACAAACCAGTCCATCCCTTCTGCAACTAAATTAATGCTGGGGGTATATGACAGAAGACATCAGTAGAATCTCCTACAATTTAGTTCCTTGGAGATTTAAATGATGGGAAATTGCATGAGTTTTCTCTGGAGTAACTTAGATACCAACATTGGAGAAATCTCAATGTGGCAGGGCTACTAATGACCTATCTTGACCTCCACTCTCCACTTCTTCTGCAATGAGACTCCAATTTTGTTTGAGGTAGCAATGCATCCAGCTAAAAGACTAGGTTTTGTAGCCTTGCTTATAGCTATAATTATAGCTAGATATGGCCATGTGTTTACTTCCAGCCAAAATGTGTAAGCAGAATGTTGTGTGGGGCTTCTGGAAAATTACTTTTTCTCTGCCTTCCTCCTTCTTTCTGACTGTAATGCAGATATAATGACTAGAGGTTGAGATGGCATGTAGATCATGAAGCATTGCACTGAAAGTGATATAGCAAAGTAGATACTGAGAGTGGTATAGCAAAGTTGCCTATCTCTGATGATATGGAGCTGTTATACCAACCCTAGGCTTCCAAATCTGGGCATTTTTTTAATGTGAGGCAAAAATAAATTATTATTTACCTAAGCATCTGTTATTTTGGGATTTTGTGTTACATTCAACCAGATCTCATCCTGATTAATATATCACATGAAGGGTGTGGGATGTGCCCCACCTCCCTGCAGTGAAGGTCAATTCACCAGCCCTGGCTACACACATGAGAGCTTCCAGCCTGCTTTCTTGTCTCTCATTCTTAAGCAGATTGCACATTGCAAAGTCACCAAATATTTTTGAAAAGATTGCAGTGTGAAAAACAGAGACCAAAAGACAGACTTTGAGGAACTAGAGACAATTCTAGAAGCAAAAGAAAATGCTAAAATAAACTAAAGCATACTTAACATGAACATTCTTTAAAAATAAGAAGAGGCTGGGCACAGTGGTTTGTGCCCATAATCCCAACACTTTTGGAGGCTGAGGCAGAAGGACTCCTTCAGGTTAGGCATTCAAGACCAGACCGGGCAACATAATGAGACCCTGACGCTACAAAAAATAAAAATAAAAATATTAGCTGGACACAGTGGCATGCACCTACAGTCTCAGCTACTCGGGAGGTTGTGGAAGGAGGATCACTTGAACCCAGGAGTTTGAGGCTGCAGAGATGCATGATTGTACCACTGCATTTGAGCTTGGGCAACAGACTATGCCTTCTTTTATTTATTTAAACAAATAAATAAATGTAAGAATTAAATATAAGAATATAATTTTGGATGTAAAGTATGTCTTATTTATTTAATTATTTAGTTAGGAATTATGTATTATTATTTATTTAGGAATTTATTTAAAAACATAAATAAGACATATTTTACATCCAAAAAAACTAACAAAATGCAAAAAAACAAAAGCTTAAAAATGTAAAAGAGTACTCAGAACTGGAAAAATTTCTTGAAAATTAAATATCACAGCTGAAATTAAACACTCAACAGTTGACCTGGAAAGTTAAGTTGTCAGAAAATAGGATATATTAAAAGCAGAAAGACTCAGTCCAGAAGGTCCAACAGATACACATTTTGAAAAGAGAAAGAGAAGAATGAATGGGAAGAAATTATAAATGAAACTATATTGGAAAGTTACCTTAAATTGAAGTTTCCATGAAAAGAGGGCCCACTTACTGTCCAAACGTTAATACAAAAGACCTACATCAAGGAACATAATTATAAAATTTATAGATACCTAGGAAAAGAGAAGATTTTCAAAATCTTTCAAAAGAAAAACATCAAGAATCAGAGTATAAAACTTTTCAACAGCAGCACTAGCATCTGGAAAATAATGGAATCTTCATTATCTTTCAAAGTTCTCCAGGAAATTTCTTTTAGACTGAAATTCTGTATCTAGTCATACTCTCAATCAAGTGTAAGGATGGAATAAAAGGTGTTCTTAGGCATGACAAAATTCAGAATATTCATTTTCCTTATATTTTTTCTTAGAAAACTCCTGAGGGTTAAGTTGCATCAAAACAAGGGAGCAAACCAAGACATAGGTAGAAATGAAACCTAGTAAGCAGAAGTCTAACACAGAGTTCTCTGGTTGATGAGAGGATCATCAACAGTTCTGCAACAGACCCAGACTAGAGAAGGCAAGCAAGGGGTCGCAGAGAGATGAGTTCAAGGGGAAAAAACCGCTGCTACATTTCTTGTCATGTTTGGTTACTCTGAGAAGAGTTTAAGAGTTCTATTGAAGAACTTGGTAAAGAATTAACATGTAAAAATAAATTCAACTATCACCTGCAGAGTAAAAAGGTTATACAAGAAAGGAGATGTAAGGCCGGGCATGGTGGTTCATGCTTATAATTACAGCACTTTGGGAGGCTGAGGCGGGTGGATCACCTGAGGTCAAGAGTTCAAAACCAGCCTGGTCAACATGGTGAAACCCCGTCTTTACTAAAAATACAAAAATTAGCCAAGCATGGTGGCGAATGCCTGTAGTCTCAGCTACAAGGGAGGCTGAGGCAAGAGAATCGCTTGAACTCGGGAGCCAGAGGTTGCAGTGAGCCAAGACTGTGCCATTGCACTCCAGTCGGTGACAGAGCGAGACTCCATCTCAAAAAAAAAAAAAAAAAAAAGGAAAAGAAGGAAAGAAAGGAGATGTAATCATAGTATATGACATGGCTCTCTTGTGAATAATATTTAAAGGTCATAATCATATGAACACTAATTACTGGCTCGAAACATTTTTATAACCAAATTAGGAAAGTGGAAGGAGTGTCGAGTCCTTCTCTTCCATAGGAAGATGTCAATAATAACATTTAACTTTGAAAACTTGAGAAATAGTAGCATAGCATGCTATTTACAAATGTGGAGTTAAATATAAGGATTAAAAGCTATAAAAATAATTTAAAGAAGTTACCTCTGGGAGCAGTACTTGAAATAGTGCAAGGTTGGAGAAGAGAGATGCTTTTTCATTATAACAAGATAGCATCATTTGACTTCCCTTTTTTGGTAACTCTATTATTTTTAAATTTGTTCTGAAATATTTCAGAGTTTAAAAAACACAAAAGAACAATACAATGAGCATACTTGTATTTAATACCAGTATAACACAAATCTTAATCATGTCTGCCTACTGCCCTTCATCCTGTCTCTCCAGAGGTCAATAAAACTGTTAAACTACATACATATATTAAAACAGTAAATAATAATATTTCTGAAACAGGATTTATAATTGGGATGAGTTTTAAATGCAAAGGAAGTATATATCTATTTAGAGCCTACAAGTCCTTCAGCTATGTCATAGAAATTTTATTTAGGATATAGACAAGGAAGATTTGGAAAGGTCTATCAATTGAAGAGTTAGCATTTGGGAAGAAAGGGAAGAAAATTTTAATAATTGGTAGAAGAAAAGGGGAGGACAGGTCAGAGAGAACATTGCTGTAACTAATAGTATTCCTTCATCTAAAAGTAGCCCAAGTAAAGAAGAATATATTGAAAATAATCCAAAAGCCTCTCACTAAGTATACTCTCACTTCTAATGTTAATTTTGGCCTTCATCATCCATGATCTCTATGACGCTTCATCTTCCCAGTCAGCTGTCTTCTCCATGAGACCCTCCATCCCATCTCCCACGGCTGTCTACATATATATTTTGTTCCAGTCAAGTCAGATTTCCTAAAGCTTGTTACCCGCTTCCCATGGCTTCTTTGCACTGAGACGCCTTCTTCCTTTCTCTGTAAATCCAAATTCTACCTGTTCTCCAAAACCCAGAGCAAACCCTCATGCAAGTCCCTGTGCAGGCTCATTCCAATTATAAATCCTCTTTCAGAAATTCTATTATTTACTGTTTTAATAGATGTATATAGTTTAAATAGTCTAATTCACCTCTGGAGAGACAGGATGAAGGCGAGTAAGTAGATTATCAAGATGTGTGTTCTAATGGTATCTATGCAATTATTTAATTTGCATAAAACCTCAAGGCCACATTCATAAGTGGTGATCTCTCTGCCTCTAGCCCTTCTTAGTCTTTATAATCTGCACTGTGTATCTGCACTTGCCTCCATTTTGTCCTGCATTAATTTCTGTATGTGTCTGAATTCTCCAGCAAAATTGCATTCACAGGGGCAGGCAAACAGTAGGAATTTGATAAACATTTGAAGTTTCTCTTAGTTAATTAGGGTAATCTGATTCCTGATTCATCTGCCTTTTTATGATGACATCCTACCAAGATATTTTGAGATTGCCTTCAAAAGAAAACTTTGTAAGGAAGAAAGCAACTTGAAGGCTTACTTCACAGTACATTCAATTCAGTAATAAGCAATAACTGTGTTTTCTAAATAGCCGCAGACCATGATTACAAAATCAGGTCAGGCAAAAAAAAAAAAAAAAAAAAAAAAGCAAATCATGACACACTTTATGGCAAGTGTCCTTTTCTGTTATTAATTAAATGATGATACAAGCCAATTCATGCCACGTCTCCTATTATTTTCTAAATTCTGTGCTAACAGAACCGACTTCAGCTGAAGAAAGAGAGGAATGAAGTGCCTTCTGCTTCTATTTTTGTTCTTTAGAACATTTTCTTCTGCATTTCCCGCAGCCCGAATGATGGAAAATGAAGAAAACGTGCAACTGGCTCAGGTACTGTCTCAATAAATAATATTAATGACTATTGATAAAAAGTTTATTTTACTAATTCTCTTGGGACCTAAAAAGAAAACACATTCCTGCAAAAGAGTTCTGGACTTCTTTTGTGAGAAGAAGCTGCTTTTTGTTTGTCTAGCTCTAAGGATTTCAAGAAACTGTGAAGGGGGGACAGGGAGGGGGAAAGGATCTGCTATAACTTTGAGCAATGGTCACGAGTGCAGGGACGTTTAGTGAGAGGAGAAAGGAGAAAGCCTTGCAAGACATGGAGATCGCAGTGAACACATTTCAAGACAAACAGGAGGACTCAATCTACAATTTGGAGCTGTTATTCATAAATGTCTGAAAAATATGTTGCTTTAGAGATTCCCTCTAAAAATCAGTTCAGTTAACTTTTTATATTTGGTTAAATCAAATACATGTGCAAAATGGATAATCACTTATTTCTTCTAAAATTTGTTTCAAAGAAACACCAAAATGAAAAAGTAACAGCAAAAATATGTAAGATATATCATCATTCACCAGGTAGAAGCAGCTTCATTCTTTTCTGTGGAGGTTTATGAGCTGTGCACTTTGGCTAATTCTGGTCACTCATAAGTCAACCAAGTCTTGGAAACTGCAAGAGCAGGGTGACTCATTATTTTCCTCTTTGTGTCCTTCCTTTCTTCTTTCCTCCTTCACTCCTCTCTCTCATTACTTCTTTTTCCCCCCCCTCCTTCCTATTGCCAAAAGGAATTTTAGGCAATTTTGCTTTATCCTGAGATGGAGATTTGCTCTCCTGGAGTCTGTGCCTCTTTTTTTTTCTTATCTTTTTGGTCAGGCATATCTCAACCAGTTCTACTCTCTTGAAATAGAAGGAAATCATCTTGTTCAAAGCAAGAATAGGAGTCTCACAGATGACAAAATTCGGGAAATGCAAGCATTTTTTGGATTGACAGTGACTGGAAAACTGGACTCAAACACCCTTGAGATCATGAAGACACCCAGGTGTGGGGTGCCTGATGTGGGTCAGTATGGCTACACCCTCCCTGGGTGGAGAAAATACAACCTCACCTACAGGTAATGCTTCTGTCAACCATTTCCACCTAATCCAAAGGAACATAAATATAATTTCCGAGAAACAGAATAATATTCATTCATTTGACTGAGCACTTCCTATGTGCACAGCACATCATAGGTTCCATTTACAGCATCCTCCCAACAAACCTGTGCTGTAGGCACTGTGGCTACCGCCACCTTAAATACTAAGAACTGAAACAAAAGGTTATTTACCATAGCTGAGGATACACAGCTCTTACTGGCTCCAGCAGACATGCTCTAATCTCTAGCCTCTGCCACCATCATATAAGCTCAGAACAAATACTGTCATCTGACTGCAGAGACTTGACAGCATAGGTGAAGGGTGCTCAAGAGAAAATGGGGAGACACTGGAACACAACCAGTTTGTGTCAGAGATGTGTGTGTGAAAGAGAGAGTTGCCAGATCTCAGATGAGCCCTTCAGGGCAAAGTATGGTGTTTCCCTCAGACATCTCAAGGAAAAGGGGGCTGATTCATTGGCAGAAAGAGGATGAGGTATGCCGTTGATCTGAGACAGAGGCAGTCACCTTGACCACCACTCGAGAGCCCTTCTGATAGTTCTTCCTTCATCTTACTGAGTCCTAGGACTTGAGATAAAAATGGGTTTAGCAAGATAGGGAAGAAACATCTTTTCCTAAGTAATTCTTGTGGTTCTCATGTAAGATTCTTAATATATGGGCCAGGTGTGGTGGCTCATGCCTGTAAGCACAGCACTTTGGGAGGCTGAGGCAGGCGGATCACCTGAGGTCATGGGTTTAAGACTAGCCTGACAAACATGGCAAAATCCCATCTCTACTAAAAAATAGAAAACTCAGCTGGGTGTGGTGGTGGGTGTCTATATTCCCAGCTACTCGGGAGGCTGAGGCATGAGAATCACTTGAACCTGGGAAGCACGGGTTGCAGTGGACCATGGCTGCACCACTATACTCCAGCCTGGGGAATAGAGTGAGACTCTGTCTCCAAAAGAAAAAAAAATTATTAATACATGATTCTTAATATGATAAATGCACATGACTGATTTCCACAAGCCACTCAAAAAATGATTCTCAATTAAGAATGATACTTTCATGTACAAGCCAACACATACATGACATAAATGCTGTCTCAGAGTGTGATCTTAGGGAAGTCATTTAACCTCTTTGAGCCTCCTTTGTTGAAGTGTTATAATACTACCTGATTCATAGGGAATATAAAGGAATTGAGTTGTATAGTATGTGTAAGAGTATTTCATTTAAATAAAGTGCTATGCAACTATAAGATAATTGCACCACAGCAAAAGTTACTGCAGCACATTATTGATAAACTAGAAATGTTTTTTGTAGTTATGTATATATATACTTGCATACATCAACTAGAAATTGACATATTTTGTTAATTTTTAAGAATAATAAACTATACTCCAGACATGGCACGAGCTGCTGTGGATGAGGCTATCCAAGAAGGTTTGGAAGTGTGGAGCAAAGTTACTCCACTAAAATTCACCAAGATTTCAAAGGGGATTGCCGACATCATGATTGCCTTTAGGACTCGAGGTAAGGTTTTCAACAGAGAGCAAAGCTATTTTCATCTTAGGAGATTTGAGGGATCTGATCTTTTTTTCCTCCCATGAATTGTATCTCAGTCCATGGTCGGTGTCCTCGCTATTTTGATGGTCCCTTGGGAGTGCTTGGCCATGCCTTTCCTCCTGGTCCAGGTCTGGGTGGTGACACTCATTTTGATGAGGATGAAAACTGGACCACGGATGGAACAGGTGAGTGTAATTCTCTTTATGAACAAAATTTTATTATTCTAGAGAATTCCAAAGTTGTGTGGACCCCAAAGTTGTATTAGAAAAGTGTCAGCCTTCAGAGGATCATGATCCTGTGTGGTACACAAGGCCACCCACATACCTGCCATATAAGACAGAAGATGTTTTGTGTTGTACCAGTGGTAGAAGTCATCTGTCACTTGAGGATTGAAAGAAGACTCTAGGGAGGTAGTAACTTTGAGTTTACAATTAAAGGACAGGGTATGGATTGATAACCCATAGAAGCTCTACTTAAAAGCATGAACTTCCTCTTCTAACTCTTGCCCAGCTGCAAAAGAATCAGACCCTAATCCTTATATTTGACTTATTTCTTCAAACCAAATAAGTTTACTTTATTTCTCTCAACGTGCCTGACTGGCATTAGAGGTGTTTTACTACTGTTTCAACAAAAATATCCAACTATACTATATTAACAGGTAGCAGTGTATGCCTCAAACAAAAGAGCAAGCTCAGTAGATTTTTGGGTCTCCCCATTCTTTTTTTCTGCCATTGGCAATAGTCATCTTGGGTCTGGTGTCCAGCCTCCAGAGTTACAGGAAAGGACAGGTTGTAGCAGTCCTGGTGGGTAGTATGCAAGGATACAGGTCATCCAGATGATCAGTCTAGGTCAGCTTTACACTTTATATGAACCGAAAGTCTCTGACACAAAATGGTCCATGGCCACTCACTGCTCAGTCAGAACAGGTGATGCAACTGTCCTTCCAGATGCCATTGAAAAGGGTGAAAGTCATTGCTGGCTGAGGTTCCGGCAGCAGCAGCAGCAGGAGGCACAATCTGGGGTTGGCTGCTGCCGTTGCCACTTGACTTAACATCACAGTCAAGAAATTGAAGGAGGTAAGACAGCATTGTCGCCCAAGCAAGAGAGGAGAGGCCTGTTGGGTACCTTCTGCTGAGACATGTTTTAATATTTCTTTAGCACTAAAGATAGTGTGGATATGTCTGATCAGTTATAGGGGCTATTCCAGCACTTGCCCAAATCAGGATGACTCCCCTTGCTCAGCCAGGCTTTACTTTCACATCTAGAGGCAGAGATTAAAGGTTTCACTATCCTTTTGTCCCTTACGTCCAATACTAAGCAGCAGTTACTCTTATCCATACTGCTTTAAGCCCTCTGCTAAGGGGGACGTGTAGGGTAAGTTAAGTTTTTAAAAGTCCAGTGTGTCTGGGTTCCACGTTGTTAACACTTGCTTGAGCAAGGCAGGAGATAAATACAGCCCTCAACCAAGTTCTGGGTGGGCAATAAGTTCTGGGTTCCACGTTGTTAACGCTTGTTTGAGCAAGGCAGGAGATAAATACAGCCCTCAACCAAGTTCTGGGTGGGCAATAAGTCAGCAGTTCCAAAAAGGATTGTCTTCAGACCACTTTATTACATTCCCTCGGAGTACAAGTTGTGGGCCCTTGGTGATCCAATTGTATAATTCTTAGTTCACTGACATTAAAGGGGAAAATATCTTCCTGTTCTCCAATAAAAACATAAAACATCAAGCAAACGTAATCTCCAATAAAATTGTACTTTTTTAAAATAGGAAACTCAGCAACAGCCTATATAATCACCTTTTTCATTGCAGTGTGGAAGCTCTGTTCTCTGGAAGGGTGGCAAAAGTCAGCGTAACATGCTTAAGAGCAACAGACACGTCATCTGCCAATGATGATATTAGGTTGCTTCCTTGGGGAAGAACAGGTCATCACATGGGGATGTCAGAGGGATTTAAGCACATACAGAGATTTTCCTGAGAGTTTCTCAAAGCAAAGCCAGTGCCAAGCCTATTGTGAGTGTGTGTGTGGCACACACGTGTGCACTAAACAACTGAATCTAACTTATAGACTGCTACACATGCAGTGTTGGGAAGGAGAAAAAGCAATGGTTTGTGGCTTGGCAGACACTGGTTCCTTTCGAGGCTTCCCATTTACCAGCTGAAGGACCTAGGACAAGACAAGCAATTTTCTATAAATTTCCCTCTAGACACTGCTCTAAATGTGTCCCAGAGATTCTAGTACATTGTGTATTTGTTCTCACTGGTTTCGAAGAACATCTTTATCTTTGCCTTCATTTCATTGTTTATCCAGTCAACATTCAAGAGCCAGTTGTTCAGTTTCTATGAAGTTGTGTGGTTCTTAGTTTCTTAATCCTGAGTTCTAATTTGATTGCACTGTGGTCTGAGATACTATTTGTTACAATTTCCACTCTTTTGCATTGGCTGAGGAGTGATTTACTTCCAATTATGTGATCAATTTTAGAGTAGGTGCAATGTGGTGCTGAGAAGAATGTATATTCTGTGGATTTGGGGTGAAGAGTTTTGTAGATGTCTATTAGGTTTGCTTGTTCCAGGTCTGAGTTCAAGTCCTGGACATGCTTGTTGATTTTCTGTCTGGTTGATCTGTCTAATATTGTCAGTGAGGTGCTAAAGTCTCCCACTGTTATTGTGTGGGAGTCTAAGTTTCTTTGTAGATCATTAAGAACTTGCTTTATGTATCTGGGTGCTCCTGTATTTGGTGCGTATATATTTAGGATCGTTAGCTCTTCTTGTTGCATCGATCCTTTTACCATTATGTAATGCCCTTCTTTGTCTCTTTTGATCTTTGTTGGTTTAAAGTCTATTTTATCAGAGACAGGGTTGCAACTCCTGCTTTTTTTTTTTTTTTTTCTCTCCATTTGCTTGGTAAATCTTCCTCCATCCCTTTATTTTGAGCTTATGTGTGTCCTTGCAGTGAGATGGGTTTCCTGAATACAGCACACCAATGGGTTTTGACTTTTTATCCCATTTGCCAGTCTGTGTCTTTTCATTGGGGCATTTAACCCATTTACATTTAAGGTTAATATTGTTATATGTGAATTTGATCCTACCATTTTGATACTAGCTGGTTGTTTTGCCCATTAGTTGACACAGTTTCTTCACTGTGTCAATGCTCTTTACCATTTGGTATGTCTTTGGAGTGGCTGGTACTGTTTGTTCCTTTCTGTTTAGTGCTTCTTTCAAGAGCTCCTATAAGGCAGGCCTGGTGGTGATGAAATCTCTCAGCAATTGCTTGTTTGTAAAGGATTTTATTTCTCCTTCACTTATGAAGCTTAGTTTGGCTGAATATGAAATTCTAGGTTGAAAGTTCTTTTCTTTAAGAATGTAGAATATTGGCCCCCACTCTAGTCTGGCTTGCAGGGTTTCTACTGAGAGATCTGCTGTGAGTCTGATGGGCTACCCTTTGTGGGCAACCCGGTCTTTCTCTCTGGCTACCCTTAGCATTTTTTTCCTTCATTTCAACCCTGGTGAATCTGATGATTATGTGCCTTGGGGTTGCTCTTCTTGAGGAATATCTTTGTGGTGGTCTCTGTATTTCCCGGACTTGAATGTTGGCCTGCCTTGCTAGGTTGGGGAAGTTCTCCTGGATAATATCCTGAAGAGTGTTTTCCAGCTTGGATTCATTCTCTCCGTCACATTCAGGTATACCTATCAAACATAGATTAGGTCTTTTCGCATAATACCATATTTCTTGGAGGCTTTGTTCATTTCTTTTCACTCTTTTTTCTCTGATCTCCCCTTCCCATTTTATTTCATTGCATTGATCTTCAATCTCTGATATCTTTTCTTCTGCTTGGTCAGTTCAGCTATTGAAACTTGTATATGCTTTGTGAAGTTCTCGTGTTGTGTTTTTCAGCTCCTTTAAGTCATTTATATTCTTCTCTAAGTTGTTTATTCTCATTAGCATGTCATCGAACCTTTTTTCAAGGTTCTTAGTTTCTTTGCATTGGGTTAGAACATGTTCTTTAGCTCAGAGAAGTTTGTTATTACCCATCTTTTGAAGCCGGTTTCTGTCAATTCATCAGACTCATTCTCCATCCAGCTTTGTTCCTTTGGTGGTGAGGAGTTGTGATCCCTTGGAGGAGGAGAGGCGTTCTGATTTTGGGTGTTTATATCCTTTTTGCACTGGTTTTTTCCCATCTTTGTGGATTTAACTATCTGTGGTCTCTGTAGTTAGTAACTTTCGGATGAGGTCTCTGAGTGGATGTCCTTTTTGTTGATGTTGAAGTTCTTTCTTTCTTTTTTTTAGTTTTCCTTCTAACAGGCACCTCTGCTGTAGGACTGGTGGAGGTCCACTCCAGACCCTGCTTGCCTGGGGATCACCTGCAGCAACTGCAGAACAGTAAGGGTTGCTGCCAGTTTCTTCTTCTGCTATCTTTGTCCCAGAACGATACCTGCCAGATGTCAGCCTGAGCTCTCCTTTATGAGGTGTCTCCTGGGATATATGGGAGTTGGGGAGTTGCTTGAGGAGAGAGTCTGTCCCTTTTAGGAGCTCAAGTGCTGAGCTGTGAGCTCCATTGTTCTGTTCAGAGCTGCTGGATAGGTACCTTTAAGTCTGCTGCAGTGGAATTCATAACTGCCTTTTTCCCCAGGTGCTCTGTCCTGGAAAGGTGGGGCTTTATTTATAAGTTCCTGATTTGCTGCTGCCTTTTTTCAGAGCTACCCTACCCAACAAGGAGGTAATCTAGTCACAGTCTGTCAGCAGAGGTATTGCTGAGCTGCCGTGGGCTCTGCCTAGCTGCTGTGTGAACTTCCTTGCGGTTTTGTTTACAGAGGTATAGTTAGAACTGCCTCAGTAATGGTGGACTATCTTGGTAATGGTGGAAACCCTTTCCCCCACAGAGCTGGACCATCCCGGGTCCAGCTGAGCATGCTGCAAAACTCTCAATCCAGAGCATTTCAGATTGCTGGTCTTTATGGGGGTAGGACCCACCAAGCCAGATCACCTGGCTCCCTATTTCAGCCCCTTTTTATCAGTTGAATGGGCGGCTCTGTCGCCCAGGCATTCCAGGTGCCAGTTGAAACAGCACCCAGAATGTGTGAGTTTTTGTGCAGAAACCCACTGCACCAGCTGAAATAGCGGTGCTGGAAATTTGTGGCACTTTTCAGCCTGGGAATCTCCTAGCCTGTGGGCAGTGATAACTCATTTGGAAATGCAGTGATCACTCACCCTCTGTGTTGTTCTCGCTGGGAACTGCACTCCAGAGCTGTTCCTATTTGGCTATCTTGGATCCTCTCTAAGTTAAGTAATTTTCTTACTCTCTATTTCTTTGCCTATAAAATAAGAATAATAATGCTCTTCTTTTAGGAGGGTGAAATAAGTTACCCTTACCCTAACTAAGTTAATAAAGGTGAAAACACCTTTCAAAGCACTTGTCCATAGTGAACACTCAAAGTTCTTGACATTAATGATTCTGTTGGCAATTATTAGTATTGATGATGATGATGATGATAACCAGGATGGAATTACATTCTAGAAATAAGAAAAAGTGTTTAAAAAGCTATGAATATTTACAAAGAAATAGTTACAAAACTAAATATAAATATTAAAGCAACATGGGTAAGAGTAACTGCTACTTAGTATTAGGTTTAAGGGACAAAAGATAGTGAAATCTTTGATCTCTGCCTCTAGATATGAAAGTAAAGCCTGGCTGAGCAAGGGGAGTCATCCTGATTTTGGCAAGTGCTAAGATATTTCCTATAATTGTTTGATCAGATATAGCCACACTGTCTTTAAGACTAGTACCAAATAACTAGTCACATCTCCATAAGACAGAGATTTTTGTCATATTTTTCCTACAGTGTTATATGGCCGATAACAGTGTTGGCACATGAGAAATACTCTACAAATCGTTGGTAAATAAAGTCACTCAACAATCATTTATTAAACATACACTAGGACTCAGACTCTGTCATAGAAATGATATATACTCTAGTATATAAGACACAGAAGCTGCCCTCCAGGGGATTACAGTCTAAGGGGCACACAGACAAATAAATGGCAACTAAAACCAGTAGGATCAGTACTGAGACAAAGGAAAGTATGGCAATGTAATAGGAGCACACAGAAGAAAGTCCATCTCAGACCCACAGGTCAGCAGAGGAAGTGATGTCAAACCTGAGAACTGGAGGCTCAGCAGAAACTAGGAAGGCAAAGTAGGGGAAAGAGGGTGAATAAGAGTGTTCTGAACAGAATAGTTCAATCTAACATAAGGATTAGAATTGCAGAATACCGGGCTAAAATTGTGAAGAGGATTCAAATTGCAGAGCATCCTGAAAGCTGGGATAAAGGTCTGGACTTCATTTAGAAGACCTGAGTTTGAATTATTTTTCCCAATAGTGATTTTTCCAGTTTCTTGTCCAAAAGCACACACAGTGATATAGCCAGCCAAGCAAGGGGTAGCAACAAAGGCAAGAGCAGAAAAATGTCAAAAACCATGACATAATTCTTTGCCCTTTTATGTTTGCTCTGTGCAAACATCACTAGATAAGGTTCCATCAGGGAAGCTGAGGCTTTCCTTAGGCTCCCTCATACACTTAGTTGCAAATCCAGGGGCAGACTTTTTGAGATAGGATCTCACTCTGCTGCCCAGGCTCGAGTGCAGTGGCACGATCTTGGCTCACTGCAACCTTTGCCTCCTGAATAGCTGGGACCACAGGCACAGGCCACTTCACCCAGCTAATTTTTTTTTTTAGTAGAGGCGGGGTTTCTCCATGTTCCCCAGGCTGATCTCAAACTCCTGAGTTCAAGGTATCAGCCTACCTTGGCCTCCCAAAGTGCTGGAATTACAGGAGTGAGCCACCAAGCTGGGCCCAACAGGGGTGGTCTTTTATACTTAGAACCTTACAGACTAGCGGGAAAGGCAGACAAAGACAAAGGCAATTTCAACATGCCTAGTAAGACTTTTGGAAAGAGCATTGTGGTCCTGTTTAGGAAGTACATCTAATCATTTTTTTCATTTAGACAACACCTGGGCATCCACTATCACTAGGAATAAAAGAGAATTAAGACATGGTTCTTGTACTCAGTGTGATAGAAATAAACAATTCAGTCCTTACAGGCTTATGACAGAATCAAGTGCTGAGTCTGTAGAAGCCCAGAGCTGTGCATTTAACTCAACTGAGTAAGAGCTGGGGGGATAAGGGACGTTCCATGAAGGAAATGACTTTAGAGGGGAGTCCTGGGAAATAAATAGGGTGGTTAAGCCAAGAGAAAGTGGAAGAGATACATTCTCAGCAAAGCCTTTACTTCATCCCCCTTAGTTATTTTCTAATCTCAGATGCAGCCATTCTCTTTTTGATTAATTCATGTACTTGTGTTTTCCCTGTTTTTATTAAGGATTCAGCTTGTCTCTTGTGGCTGCTCATGAATTTGGTCATGCACTGGGGCTCTCTCACTCCAGTGATCAAACAGCCTTGATGTTCCCAAATTATGTCTCCCTGGATTCCAGAAAATACCCACTTTCTCAGGATGATATTAATGGAATCCAATCCATCTACGGTGAGCAAAATTATAAATCTGAATATATGTGAACTAAATAGGAGGCTTTTCAGAAAGGAAATTGGGAAAATCACTTCTTGAAATATCATGAAGCAAATATTCACTTAGGTAAGATCCTTGTGTAGGCATATTTCTTCATGCCTTCTTAATTCATTGTGGTATTTTTTTTTCTCATTGAAGGAGGTCTGCCTAAGGTCACTGCTAAGCCAAAGGAACCCACTATACCCCATGCCTGTGACCCTGACTTGACTTTTGATGCTATCACCACTTTCCGCAGAGAAGTAATGTTCTTTAAAGGCAGGTAAACTAATTTCCCTAAACACCTCAACTTCTTATGAAGATTTTTCTTTTCAAGGGATTTGAGGATAAAGAGGGAGTCATAGGGCTAATGAAAATGTGTGCCTTTTATCTTTGTTTTATAGCTGCCCATACTGTTTGAATGTTTTACCATATGTGTATCTTGTAGCTGTTTGATAAATTAATTTTCAAATGTCTTTAAGGAATCTTAAAATTGCCATTGCATAAGAAGGAGAAACAGATTCTACTTTCAGTGACTACTTGGCCAGAAGAGTACACCAATCCCAGTGGCACACTAGAACCAACTTACACCTGATTACAAGAGCCTATTGCTAAATTTTCAGGAATTTTGCAAACCACTTTACATCACATAGGCAGCTTGAAACTGGCGACGGTTGGAGTAGTTAAACCCTGGAAATCAGCAAACGATTAAAGTCATGTCTTCTTCCCACCTGGAGAGCCAGTTGTTAAATATGGGTCAGCACCTCACTGAACATTTCTTTTTTTATTTTGTAATTTTTTAATTTTTTTCGCAAAAGTGTTTGTAGAAACTGATTTATTTATTGAGAGAGAGAGAAACAAGAGGAGAGAGAAAGAAACAGCTAACTCTCATGCTGAGTGAGAGAATCCAGAAAGATGGAATCCAGGAGAGGAAAGCAGCTTCCACACTGAGTGGAAGGGAATAGAGAGAGATGGAGTTTAGGAGGGGAAGACAGGCTTCCACAAGAGAGTGTGGAAGGGGACCCCAGAGGGGAAATCCAGGAAAAAGAAAGATGGCTTCCACGAGAGTGTTCGTGGAAGGGGACCCAAACATGGAGTCCCGAACATTTCTTAATGTTGCATCAATAGTGTTAGCTGTAGTGGAAAATCACTTCTCTTGCTAAAATTCACTAGTGTTATGTTGCAGCATGGTGTCAGTTATGTAAACCATGACCATATTTTTATAGCAAAATATCAAGACATACACTATTGACAATGATATAGAGGCAAAAGGAAAGAATATTTGAAATTTACCCACGAATATATCACATTACAATCACATGCTATCACCACCATGCTCTGCCCAGTAGAGGCCGAGAGGGAACCCATCATGGATGTCGGAGAGGAATGGGCCGTATGGTGAGGAAAATGGAATATAAGGACTTTTCAAATCTCATGATAGACTCAGAATTTTGCAGTCAGAAGAGAAATTCTGAAGAAATATTTTGGCATGTGAATGATTACTTTCTTCATTCCAGCAAGCGTCTGCTTCAAAAAGTTTCTCTTAGGAATGCTTGGTGTTGGCTTACAATGTTGGATGTTGCTGCTTTGGCAAAAACAACACCAATGAGCACTCAGAACTAGAAATAAGATTTCCATGAATAGTTTGCCACTCTACAGACCCAAGAGGGTGGGCACAAGGGCATGTCCTGACCGTGGGAGTCCAAAACTGAACTGACTTCACAACCACCTAAATTTGCTGGGGAAAATTATGCTAATTCTGTCAATTAGTTGAGGAAGATACCAACCAATTAGATAAAAGGCAAGCCTAAGATTGCAAAGTTTCCATTGACATGACTATAGGCTGCATGTGTAAAGTGTTTTTTGTTTAATACAGGCACCTATGGAGGATCTATTATGATATCACAGATGTTGAGTTTGAATTAATTGCTTCATTCTGGCCATCTTTGCCAGCTGATCTGCAAGCTGCATATGAGAGCCCCAGAGATAAGATTCTGGTTTTTAAAGGTAACCTTGCCCATCCTGATTCTTCTCCTTCTGGCTGCCTCAACTAACCAGTGGGTATTCTGGTGTAAGAAATAAAATCTTCAGCCGGGCGCGGTGGCTCAAGCCTGTAATCCCAGCACTTTGGGAGGCCGAGGCAGGTGGATCACGAGTCAAGAGATCGAGACCATCCCGGTCAACATAGTGAAACCCCGTCTCAACTAAAAATACAAAAAATTAGCTGGGCATGGTGGCACGTGCCTGTAATCCTAGCTACTCAGGAGGCTGAGGCAGGAGAATTGCCTGAACCCAGGAGGCGGAGGGTTGCGGTGAGCCGAGATCGAGCCATTGCACTCCAGCCTGGGTAACAAGAGCAAAACTCCGTCTCAAAAAAAAAAAATAAATAAAAATAAAAAAATAAAATCTTCATGCATAAGCCAAATGGGCAGGGCTTCTGCCTTCATCTTACATTCCTGTCATAAAGAACGTTACTAACCAGGATTCTCTGTGGCTATGAAGATAAACACAATCCCAATTGCACAGGGACTAAAATAAACCTGTGTGATAAAAACTAAAGAAGTCTCTTTTTTGCCAAACAAAGGTAATTAATCTCTCTTTAATGTTCTCTTTTTACTAATGTTGCCAGAATTGGCAAATAAAAATAAAGGACACTATAAATTTCAGATAAATGACAAATAATCTTTTGGTGTATATATATATATATATATATATATATATATATATGTAATATATGTACACATATATAATATATATATATATATATCCCTTAAAATATTTTGTATTTATTTATACCAAAAGCTAGTCATTGTTTACTTGAAATTCAAATTTAACTGATATTTTCTGTTAAATCGAGCAACCCCTCGTTTTCTATGATATTATCAGATTACTAGCCTTTGAGAGCATTTGGGTGCTAAAACTTAGGAGTACAAGTCCAAACACACTTCATTTTAAAAATGTCAGCTGACACATAACCACTGTACATATTTATGGAGTACAAGGTGATGTTTCAATACATTTATGCATTGCTTACTTGATTGTTTTGACAGTTAGCCAATCAAAAGCAACAAGTGCAAAGAAACTAATTGACAAAGGTAGACACACTATTGATTTCTATAGGTATATATTTGTGTAATATAAATAATACGAGCAGCTAAAGAAAGTGGTAAGAATGAATATGGACCTAAGATTACTAAATCTCTGAGCACTGAAGCTAAAGGAACTAGGCATCTAATTATTTTCAAATTTCTTCAGATTTTCTCCCTCTAGAAAATAATCACCCTCTTTCTTCCTAGATGAAAATTTCTGGATGATCAGAGGATATGCTGTCTTGCCAGATTATCCCAAACCCATCCATACATTAGGCTTTCCAAGACGTGTGAAGAAAATCGATGCAGCCGTCTGTGATAAAACCACAAGAAAAACCTACTTCTTTGTGGGCATTTGGTGCTGGAGGTAAGTATAGACAATTGGCCCTTTTATTTATTATGGAAAAAAATATTCACAATAGCATTACTTTGACACAGATAAAAATAAAATGAATCTATAATCTTATTTATTTATTTATTTATTTATTTATTTATTTATTTTGAGATGGAATCTTTCTCTGTCTCCCAGGCTAGAGTGCAGTGTCATGATCTCTGCTCATGTAGCCTCGACCCCGGGCATTCAAGCATTCTTCCTGTCTCAGCACCCCCTAAGTAGCTGGGACTACAGGCATGTGCCATCACACCTGGCTAATTCTTGTACTTTTTGTAGAGATGGGGTTTCACTATGTTTTCCAGTCTGGTCTCAAACTCCTGGGTTCAAGTGACCCACCTGCTTTGGCCTCTCAAAGTGCTGGGATTACAGGCATGAGCCACCAAACCCAACCCATAGTCTTCTTAAGGTGAATGATGAAGGCAGTGGATGACATTTACAAAGCCAAAAGATATTGAAATGAGTCTAATGACTTTCCTTCAACTTAAAAAATGAGATAAAATTAAAAGTTGGTGATGCCAACCAAATTGCCAATGACACAAACGTATCTAGTCAAAATCTGTGAAAGCTCCAAGCTCAGCCTTCAACGTGATATAACGATTCCTCTGAATAGCATCAATCTAACAAATGCTGTGGCCTTTTTCCCTGATCATTTCTATTTGGAGGATACTATAAATGATTCAACCAAACATAATCTTTATTGTATTTGTACTGATCCAGTTGGATTTCCTCTACTAGGCCAATGTATTCCCCACATCCTTGTTTGACTCTAAGTTGTGCAGTAGACAAATTAAGCTCCCCAAACCAAAGATCCACTGGTATCCTTTCAAATCCTTCTATACAGATTTGATGAAATGACCCAAACCATGGACAAAGGGTTCCCACAGAGGGTGATAAAATGCTTTCCTGGAATTGGTATCCGCATTGATGCTGCTTTCCAGTACAAAGGTAAGCATGGATGCCTCACTTATTGGGATAGTTGGGAGACTGTGTTGACTCTGAAAAAAGACAGCACAAAAACTTAAATACTTTTATTTTAATGCAATTTTGCTACTTTTAAGCCTATACAATAATAAACATTAACCCCACAAGCTTTATCACAAACTGAATCCATAAATCCTAAATTATAATCTGTGTTATATAATCTCAAATCTATGTAAAAAGTACCAAATTCAGTTTACTCATTACTGATGAGGAAAGACACCCCCTAAATGTAAAACTAACTAAGGGCATGAACGGAACAATGATTCTCAAACTTTAATATATGTAGCTTAACGTACATAGCCTGGAGTTTATGTGTAAAACAAAGTATTTGAGGCAGAATTGTGAGTGATACCTAGGAATCTGTAGTTTTAAAAGAATCTCAGGCAATGTAATGCATACAATCCAGCTACTATATCATCAAAGACAATGACCTAGCCAGGCATCCCCAAACTTTTTACACAGGGGGCCAGTTTCACTGTCCCTCAGACCATTGGAGGACCGTCACATACTGTGCTCCTCTCACTGACCACCAATGAAAGAGGTGCCCCTTCCTGAAGTGCGGCGGGGGGCCGGATAAATGGCCTCAGGGGGCTGCATGCAGCCCACGGGCCGTAGTTTGGGGACACCTGACATAGACCATGGAGTAATCAGATATCTAGAAATGTTTCTGAGTGACATGTTCTATTATTACAAGGAAATCTAACATGGAACCTCAAAACCTAAAACAGATAAAAGTAGAATAGCTCTAAGAAAATAAGGATACAGAATCTAAGGCCATACCCACAGGGGCTTTCTCCTCCCCACTGCTGAGATACTTTGTTGAAACCTAGTTTGAGAACCTCTAGAATAGACCACAGTATGGCTAGAAAGGCAAAAAGGCCCTCGAAACTCACACTTTATAATATTGGCTTCCTCCTTAGAGAAATAAGAATAATAGGATTTCCCACATCACTAGAAAACTAAAATGTATCTATGTAATACCACAAATTTATTTGCTCTCCATAATGTTATTTTTTCCATGTTTATAAAATTTAAAAGTATGAAAGTATTATGTGGTTATGAAAACCAACTAATCCTGATTCTCTGCCTCTAGGTTTCTTCTATTTCAGCCGTGGATCAAAGCAATTTGAATACGACATTAAGGCAAAGAATATTACCCGAATCATGAGAACTAATACTTGGTTTCAATGCAAAGAACCATTAAACTCATCATTTGGTTTTGATATCAACAAGGAAAAAGCACATTCAGGAAGCGTAAAGATATTGTATCATAAGAGTTTAAGCTTGCTTATTTTCAGTATGGTTCATTTGCTGAAAAAACACTTCTAGTTATCAATAAATTCATAGACCTAAAATAAACCTAAACAGGTCTTTCGATATAAATTCTGCTTCAAAGTAGAATAAAACCATTCTTTAACAAGTTGCCAGTCCTAGTTCTAAATATCTAAATTCAACAGCCATTTTGAGCTGCCTTATGCTTTTAATAAGAAGTTATTATATAGAAACAAAATCTCTGACTGTACGTTAAGCCTATTTCATGCCTTGTGAACTTGGGGAAGTAAGGCATGTCTTATAACTAAATACTAAAAACATTTATTAAACCAATCATTAGCATTCTATTTTGTCTGGACTTTTGGAGTTTAAGAGCCCCAATAAACTATAATCCTCATCCCTATTCACGTTCTGAACCCATCAACAACATAAGTTATTCCATCTCCTAAAGACAAGGGTGCAAGCCTGGGTAGACACAGGGTAATTAGAGGTGATTCTCTGATAAGTAAGAAACTAGCAGAAGTAGGAGAGAAGTGTTCCCCCAGCCTCCAAAACATTAACCAATGCAGTTAAACATTCCTTAGAGAATATCAAATTAAGTTTTCTGCACACTGATTTCATGCACAAGAAATGTGAGGATTTTCATCCTATGTTTGTGGTATATGTGCATCATCTGAGCATATGGATAGGAAGTTTCTGTACTCTTTGTTCCATCATGTATTTGTTGACTTTCTAAATGCTTACAGTTTGATTTTATCTCTATACCCTCAGAATTACCTGCTTAGCAAAGGTCTTACTAAAGTTTTTGACCCCAAAAATGGGAGATTGTCAGTTGAACTTGATTCTGATGAGGTGATATACTGAGCAAATGTCAACTGATAGAAAATAAGCATAGAAAATCACACAAATTCCTATAGTTGGTCCCCACCCCCACTTCCCTGGAGTTCAGTTTCCTAAATGAAGGGGTGCATAAAAGAGTTATTGTATGTTTGAAACACAAAGTTCCCAGTTTCCTAAATGAAGGGGTGCATAAAAGAGTTACTGTATGTTTGAAACACGAAGTAAATTTTAAGAAGTACAGCTTAACACTCATATATGGTGGTCTTTGCAAAAAAAAAAAAAAAGTGCTGGAATAATCAAATATTTATATGCATGAAAAAAGAATGTTGATCCCTACCTCACACTATTCACAAAAATTAATAAAAATGGGCCATAGGCCTCTAAATATAAGAAACAATGTTAAAAAAACTAGTATAAAATATATTTTTTAAAAATGTTGGGACTTTGGACTAAGCAAAGATTTCTTGGGTAGAACATAAAAATTATTAACCATTAAGAAATCAGTGATTAAACATCAACATTTAAAACCTTTGCTTTCAAAAAACAATATTAAAAGAATAAAACATTGGTTGGGCACAGTGGTTCATGACTGTAATCTCAGCACTTTGAAAGACCAAGACAGGAGGATTGCGTGAGGCTAGAAGTTCAAGACCAGCCTAGCCAACATAGCAAGACCTCATCTCTATATAAAATAAATAAAAATTTTTAAAAGGATGAAAAGTCAAGCTATACACTTAAGAAAAATATTTTCAAAATATGTATCTGAAAACTTGTATCTTAAATATATAAAGAATTCTTATAACTCAAAAATAAGACAAACGGCTCTGGTTTTTGTTTGTTTGTTTGTTTGTCTCTGTGAGACACAGTCTCACACTGTTGCCCAGGTTGGAATGCAGTGGTGCAATCTCAGCTCACATCTGCAACATCTGCCTCCCAGGCTCAAGCAATTCTCCCACCTCAGCCTCCAAAGTAGCTAGGATTACAGGCACGTACCACCACACCCAGTTTTTGTATTTTTGGCAGAGATGGTGTTTCGCCATGTTGCCCAGGCTGGGAACTCCTGGGCTCAAGTGATCCTTCCACCTCAGCCTCCCAATGTGCTGGAGTTACAGGCATGAGCCACTGCCCTTGCCATCCCCTCAATATTTTTTAAAATTAATTAATGTTTATATTTTAAATTTTTATTTATTTATTTTTACGTATTTATTTATTTTGAGACACAATCTCACTCTGTCCCCCAGGCTGGAGTACAATGGTACCATCTCTGCTCACTGCAACCTCTGCCTCCCAGATTCAAGTGATTCTTGTGCCTCATTCTCCCGAGTAGCTGGGATTACAGGTGTGCGCCACCACCTAAGTTTTGTATTTTTAGTGGAGACAGGGTTTTGCCATATTGGCCAGGCTGGTCTTGAATTCCTGGCCTCCAGTGATCTACTCATCTAGGCCTCTGAAACTGCTCAGACTACAGGCATGAGCCATCGCACACAACCTCGATTTTTTTTTAATGGCCAAAATATTCACCATATGAGTAGCACATAAGTATATGAATAGATTTTTCAACATCATTAGTTATTAGGTAATGCTAAACCACAAGGAGATAGAACTGAATACCCAGTAAAGTGGTTAACATTCAGTGGAGAATGAAACATGCTCTGATAACATATTCTCAATGTTTGCTTTCAAAGGTATGTTGCTGTCAAACTCTTCCACTCACTGAAATAAAGAGTTTATGATGCATTTAAAAATAAATAAATAAATAAGATAGTTAACATTTAAAAGTTGGACAGGCGTGGTAGCTCATGCCTGTAATACCAGCATTCTGGGAGGCCAAGGTGGGTGGATTACTTGAGGCTAGGAGTTGGAGACCAGCCTGAGCAACATGGCGAAACCCTGTGTCTACTAAAAACACACAAAAAAATAGCCAGGTATGGTGGCATGCACCTGTAATCCCAGCTGCTTGGAAGGCTGGGGTGCAAGAATCGCTTTAACCCAGGAGGTGGAGGTTGCAGTGAGCCAAGATCATGCCACTGCACTCCAGCTTGGGTGACAGAGTGTGACTCTGTCTCAAAAAAAAAAAAAAAAAAAATTAAAAGCCTGAAACTATCCAGTGTTGGCAAGAATGCAGAATAACTGAAACTCTTAGGGCACCTCTGAAAAAGAACAATAATATGGCCACTTAGGAAAGCGGTTTTGAAATGGCCTTGTTGTCTGGGGTGCTACCCAAAGTTCTTTGTCTCATGGCCAAGGAAATCAAGGATGTGGACAATTCAGTGGAGAAGTTACAGCAGAAGTTTAACAAGTGAAAGACAGAAATAAAGCTCTCTGCCACAGAGAGGGGTCCTGAAAAAGGGTTGCTGTTTCACAGTGGAATGCAGAGACTTTTATAAGAAACCAGTGAGGGCTGGGTGTCTCATTCACATAAGGAACAAATTTCTGGTTGCTTCAGCCAGTCCTCCTAGTGCACATACCGGCCCTTAGTTTGAGCTACTCCATATTGCTTTGTTTCCCTTACTGCACATGAGTCAGGGGATGGAATTTTCCACTGCAGACATGTCTGGGCATGTCTGTGTAGTCTTTCTTATCTATACAGCTATGGGCATATGTTAGGCAAGACCCACTGTGCAAGTTCCCTTACTGTATTGGTGCTTGCAGGCTGTTGTTTCGTTTGAAAGAAATCAATTGGAGGACCCACCCTAATTGCCTGCCTGGCTGGTTTCTTCCTTCCTCCTCACTGAATTTGGCAATTTATTATAAAATTAAACACACACTTATCATATGACCCAATGATCCTACTCTAATATTTACCCAAGAAGAATGAAAACAGGCCCAAATAAGTATTTGTACATAAACGTTCATGAAGTTTTGTTTATGATAGCTAAAATCTAGAAACAACCCAAATATCAGTTGATGAACTGACAAACTGGAAAGTCCATACAATGGAATACTACTCAACAATAAAAAGGAAGAAATTACTGACACATATAACAATATGGATGAATCCCAAAAGCAATATGGAAAGTGAAACCAGACATAAAAGACTACATTATATGATTTCATTTATATGAAAAATTAGAGGAGACAAAACTATAATAACAGAAGGCAGGTCATTAATTACCAGAGGTGGGAAGTGGAAGGAGGGATTGACTACAAAGGATTGTGAGTAAACTTTCTGGGGTGAAAGAAATATTCTATATCATGATTGTTACAGTGGTGACACTACTGTATATATGTATTTTTAAGGCTGTGCAAATAAAATTGGTGAATTGTATATGTTAACTCTGCTTCAATAAAGAGGATTTTTAAAAGTAGTGTGACTTAGTACTTAACATGTAGTAGTTTTCTCAAATGTTGGTCAAGTTGTTTTTCTGAATTGCACCTATTCTTGTCCTGTAGGACAAATGCTTGTGATATTATACTTGGGAGAGCACCAGAAATTACACTCTTGTTTGCTTATGGGCAGTTACTTTTTCCTGGATATATATTCCTAAAAATTGATCTATAAGAGAGGACAAGCTACAACCACAAAAATAATCCTATTTTAAATTCAGTGGAAAATCTAAAAATACAATTTTCAAAGCATATATGTTTAATATGAGAATTATATTAATGATTTATAACTCAAAAGTCAGATTATATCACTTATCCCTTGAGATTTAAATAAACTTGACTTTCAAAATCATATGGGAATTCTAATGCTCTCCATCAAACAATTAGGGAGGAAAATCTTAATATTCTTTGACAAACCCACCTCCAAAATCATCTCCCCACAGTGACCTCCCCACACATCCCAACCTTCTGCTGTTCTGTCTGATCCCTCCCTTCTCTGACCTCTGAGAGGAACTCAAGTTCCTGTTTCTTTATCTTTCTTTTAAAATGTAAACTGGTTATGTAAACTTGCTTTATAATCTCCTTTAAACATGTCCTTATAGCCTCCAATTCCTTGGAAAAGCAGCTTATCAATTAGGCTCATTGAGCACTTCCTCTACTTATTCACTATGGAACCTGGTGCAAGTTCCCCCTCTGTGCCACAGTTTCTCCATTTGTTAAATGAGGATGCTAACAGATCCAAGCTCATAGCCTAAACAATTGGCAACTGGTCACATATGGCATTTAAAATAAGTACTTGATGTAGTAAATGTGTAAGAAATGTAAGCCATCATTATTATAATTAGATATGTTAAGCAATTTATTCTAAAGTAAAAACAATTGAAAAAACTAGAAGTTGAGCTCAAAGGTTCTCAAAATTGGAATAAAATATGGGCCAACTCTTTCTGTCCTATATCATACACTTACAGAAACAGAATAGCTGGAACAACAAACATAATTGACACTTGCCTTGTCCCTTCTGGTTTTCTCAAGGGCCTGAGATTAGGTCTCAAAAGAAAGAAACAGCTTCAAAACCAAGCATGAACAAGACAGTGCTGGCAATAGATATTCACTTTGGTGATCTGAACAGCTGAGGTGGAAAAGAAATGAATTCACACAGCAAGAATGTATTTGAATTTCTTCTTGCCTGAAGACAAAGAAATTCATTACAACCTTCCTATTGATTTATCATGGGTGGACTTTCCTAAGAAACTCACCTGAAATGAATCATTATTCCCAGAAAATAATTAGATTTTGTTGTTGTTGTTCTTGAAGTTATTTGAAACACATGACATATTTATAGGTTGAAATTTAGTGTTTTGTTTGTGTTTAAATATAGAGAATCTCAAAGAGGAAGCTCAGTAGCCAAAACATACATTTAACATACTTAAATTGGTCACCAAATTCTACATTTTAATTCTTTTTTCTTTTTAATTTTAAAAAGAGAGCTTTATTTCTCATAATAGATTGCAGTTTTCAGGGTGGCTATTCTGACAGGCTGGGAAGTGTGGCCTCCAGCCAGAAGCTGGAAACAGGCACTTTCTTAACTTTAAGTCTATTCACCATCCAGAAATCTATACAAAGTCATAGGGAAAATCAAAATCCAGCTTTACCGATACAAATCACTTCTAATTTGATATCTAGGAGAGATCCAGAAAATGTGAACAAGATAAACAATTAATTTAAGATTTTCTTAAAGTGAAAAGTTTCTGAAACAGAGAAATGTTTCTGTTTGACCACTATTTATAATATTTACAGTATTTATCACTTAATTGACCAATATGGTTTGTCTGTGTCCCCAGACAAATCTCATCTTGAATTGTAATCAGAATTGTAACGCCCACATGTCACCAGAGGGACCTGGTGGGAGGTGACTGAATCATGGAGGTAGTTTTCCCCATGCTATTCTCATGATAGTGAATGAGTTCTAACGAGATCTGATCATTTTGTAAGTGGTGGTTTTCCCTGCTCTCCTTCTCTCCTGCCACCTTGTAAAGGTGGTGTCTGCTTTCTCTTCCACCATGATTATAAATTTCCTGAGACCTCCCCAGCCATGCAGAACTATGAGTCAATTAAACCTTCTTTGTTTATAAATTACCCAGTCTTGGGTAGTATCTTTATAGCAGTGTGAAAATGGTCTAATATAATCATAAAGCCACATTTGGTTTTAATCTTGAGATTTAATACATTATTTTTGCTCAGTTTTTCTGGATTGTAATGTTCAATTAGTAATAAATAGTGAAAGCATGTATTTTCAAGGTTACTTAATTTTTTCATTTTTTTGGATGAACTGAGTTCAGAATTTTGGATTTTCTGAACTATTTTTAGGAAATTAGAAACAAAAAGAATATAGTAGAAAGTGTTTCAGCTGGACAAATCTGTAAAAATGAAATGAAGAACAGCTGAGTCTAAAACCCCTCAGAAAATAAGATCATAGGATTTCAAAGAATTCACATATAAAAATGCATCATGAATTATAAAGTTCTTCAAATGAATGTGAGCTCAGAAGTTTGAGTGGGTTAAAAAAAATCTCTCAAGATGGATTTAAGATGGCAACCCTGTAATAATTTCAAAAGTAAGAATTGCTTTTGTAGTAAATTGTTAGTCTTGTTCATTCAATAGATATTTATTCAATGTCTGCTATAAATCAGACTCATGTTGAGGCATATTTGTTTATCCAAAGAATATCTATTAATCACCTACTATGTGTTAGGCACTGTTATAGGAACCATGGACATAGTGAACAAAACAGCAGAGCCCAAGCCTTTGTGGTTCTTACATTCTAGTCAAGGTAGAGAAACCAAAATAAACAAAAAATTGTAAATATGTCAAGGAAGATAAATGCTCTGAGGAAAAAAATCAAGCAGACTGTGCCAGTGCTGGGTCTGTTTGTCTCAGATTCATTCCTTGCCCTTACAGGGCTGGGAAAGGTGTGGTGGGTGCTGCCCCCTGCAGGTAGAGTGCAGGCCTCAGCATCAGTTTTTTTCATCCAGAGGGAGGCTGCATCTCTTCAGTGCTGCAGCTTCCACCACAACCACTGTGGCCAGGTGATATGGATGCCTTTGCCCCTCCCTCCTAGGGGAAGGGGTTAGTGGCTCCCTATTGGTTCTAATTTCTGGATTGCCTGAGTGTCTGTCCTGTTTGGCTTTTGTGAGAGAGGGGAAAGTTCTGCTTCAAAGTTTATATCTTAGACTACATTATAAGGAGTTATAATCTCTTGCTCTATGGCCATTATCTGCTATTATAATAGACATATACCTGTGTGTGTGTGTGTGTGTGTGTGTGTGTGTGTGTGTGTGTATTCTCTAAATCAGCTATGTCTTAAATCAGCTACCTTGACTCGCTCCAACATGTCTGAACAGAACTGGGCAAGCTCCAAACCCTGGTGCATGCCATTCCTTATTTGGAAACCCTCCTGACTGTCTCCTGTCTAGCTTCCTCTTCTTCCTTGTCTGCTTTCCCACTTACCTACTCAAGAAATTTCCAAGTTTTTAGTCAGTTGGGTCAAGCATAGAATGTGAGGTCCCATGCCGGCCAATGGTAACTGGACACAGCAGTAGGGCAATTGCATCAAGTTATGAAAGTTATAAATGTCCCTGCCTCCTTTGTTCAGGTGTGCTCTTGTGGCAAGACTGCCAGAGAGTTGTATCCTTTCTGCAGAAAGTAAACTACCCTTGCTGAGTGATCCATTGTCTCTGTATGGATTCTTCCTGATGTTTTAAACCCGTTTCCAACAGCTTTTCAGCTTCTTCCATCACAGATGCAAATTTTCTGCATTAAATGCTCCCTGTTTCAACTACCAAGATTGATTTCTGTTTTCCTGATTGACACTTGACTGATACTCTTGGTTAAGGAATAGAGAAAGAGAGACAAATGTGGGGTGATCTGGAATAGATTACATACTAGAGCTCCTGGTGAAGAATTGAGATCTGAAGACAGTGAGCAACCAAACCTTATTTGGGGAAAAGAGTGCTCTGGAGACATGACAGCAAGTGCAAAGGCCCTGAGGTGGGAATGTGTGAGCATAGCTGAGGAATAGTAAAGAGCTTCTGAAGCTGGGAAGAAATTCAGGCAGGGGTGCAGTGAGCTGGATGGACATGAAGTTGGATAAGTGTCAGGGAGACAGATCGTGTAAGACATGTAAGACTTTAGAGGCCACTACAGAGACTTCAGATTCTAGAAAGTTGGATTTTTTTTTTTTTTGGACAGGGTCTTGCTTTGTCACTCAGGCTGGAGTGTAGTGGCACCATGTCAGCTCACTGCAGCCTCACCTCCTGAACTGAAGCAATCCTCCTGCCTCAACCTCCTGAATAGCTAGGACCATAGGCATGCATCACCATTCCCAGCTAATTTGTTTTATTTTTAGTAAAGATGCAGTCTTGTTATGTTGCCTAGGCTGCTCTCAAGCAATCCTCCCACCTTGGCCTCTAAAAATGTTGGGATTATAAGTGTGAGCCACTGTGCCCAGTTCTAGAAAGATTTAAGCAGAAACAACATTGTTTGACTTGTTATTTCAGAAAAATCACTCTGCCTGCTCTGAGGACAGTAAACCATAAGAGCAAAAATGCAGGAACTGGAGGTCTGTTAGGAGGCTGCTGTAACAATCCAGACAGCAGATGACGGTGGACGCAAGTAAGAAATAGTCTGAGGTTATATTTTGAAGATAGAGATGAAAATTACTAACAGATTGGAGGTGTGATGTGATATCAAGAGTCAGATATAACCCAACTTTTTTTTTTCTGAACAAGTAGAAGAATGGAGTGTCTGTTCACTGTAGTGATAAAGCATGGGGAAGGAACAACTTTGAGGAGGAATTCAAGATATCCAGTAGGCAGTTGCACAGATCAGTCTAAAATATAGAAAAGAGTCTAATCATAGCAATATAAATTTGGGAGTTGCCATTATGTAGAAATACAGGATTGGATTAGGTCATTTAGATGATGACCCAGATAGATACAAGAGAAAATTGAGAACTGATCCCCAATCATTAATTAACAGATTAAAGATCAATTTTGTTGTATATTTTCTTAATTTCCACAGCAATTCTATTTATGCCTATGGGCACATTCTTCCTGTTGGATTTCCATTCTCTAATGCTGTGTGGCACTGAGCTCACTACTTCACTCTGCATGATTTACCAGGACTCTTAATCCTTCTAGTAGATTTTCCAAACCAGAGCATGGGCATGTCTTGCAGGATGAGGGATGGAGAGGTGGAAACGAACTAGCCCTTAACTTTTCATATTTTGAATAAGTAAAGGCCAGGCACAGTGGCTCACAACTGTAATCCCAGCATTTTGGGAGGCTGAGGCAGGTGGGTCATATGAGGCCAGGAGTTCAAGACCAGCCTGGCCAACATGGTAAAACCCCATCTCTACTAAAAACACAAA
Source organism: Saimiri boliviensis (assembly GCF_048565385.1). Lineage (NCBI taxonomy): Eukaryota > Metazoa > Chordata > Mammalia > Primates > Cebidae > Saimiri > Saimiri boliviensis. The sequence goes on along the minus strand of NC_133454.1, from coordinate 38,737,959 downwards.
AAATAGCTGGGGGTGGTGGCAGGCGCCTGTAATTCTAGCTACTTGGGAGGCTGAGGCATGAGAATGGCTTGAACCTGGAAGGTGGAGGTTGCAGTGAGCCAAGATGGTGCCATTGCACTCCAGCCTGGGTGACAGAGCAAGACCCTGTCTAAAAATAAACAAAGTAAAACATTCAAAAGTATATGAAATCATTCATGACATTAATATAGGCCATAGCTGTATTTAGTAAATATACAAAAAGATCATACATTTTTTGTTAATGTAGAAATATTTACAAAATAAGAAAACTTTGATTTTGCCATCTTGAAAAAGATCTGTTGTCTACAATGTAGAATGCTGCCTTACCTTCTGCTAAATGGTCTTTGAGCTGAGTTTCTTGGGGGGCCTTGTGAGCTAATGAGACTTTATTTTAATGGGTATTATAAACATTACTGACATTTTTTTTCCTTTTCTCTAAGAATAGAACTTTGTTTTAAGAAACAAAAATAATCAATTTAAAAATTTTATATTAGAGAAAATATTTCCTTCAAAAACTCACATGACCATTTTCCACCTCAGTCATTGCAATCAAATTAGGGAAACATCCGGCTTTGCAGACTTCATCCCTGGTAACAAGAACAATACATTTCAGAGTGGCATGCCTCCTCTGTGACACTCCAGTGAAAAAACGAGTTTGTTGATTAAGTCCTTGTCTTTACTGTGAAAGACAGTTGATCTCCAAGCTAGTTCTATAAATAATCATCACAATAATAACTATTTACTAAGCACAACATGCTATAGTTACTTTATGTTACCTTATTTATGCTAATGGAAATCCTATGGAGGGGGTGGGCATTGTTGCCATTTAACAAATGGAGAAATGATGCTTACAGATTATTTTTCTTGCCCAAGGTCACATGATAGATGTTATAATTCAAATTCTGTCTTACATTTTTTTATTTTCATCTCATGGAATGTAAATGTTCTGGTACTCTATCATGCCCTGTACTCACCACCACCACTCAAAATTAAGCAAAACAAAAACCCCTTCTACACATTTGTCTGCTTACCTATAAGAACTTGATTCTGCTGTTCTCCCCCAAACTTGCAGCAGCACCCAGCAGGCTCAATTGCAATGTGTTTCCTGGTTCTTCTGCAACATGTTTTACCAAAGTTCTAATTTCACGATTGCTGTGGTTTATTTTCTCAATAAAGAAAAAAAGAAGGAACACAGTTTATTGCCCATTAAGCAATCTAATAACACCCCAAATGACAACTGTTGGTAACACAGGTTATGTGGGACTTCATGGTGCCTGCATCAGTTTATGAAGACAGTCCTGCAGAATGTAATTGTCAAAGATGCTCTGGGGGACTCAGCTATGTATAAACTCTCCACCCTGTCGGCCTTATTTCACAGTAATAAAAACGATTAAAATGTTGGCTTGCAAGTTATTTTGCATAGAGTTACACATGCAAAGAATGCCAAACGTGGCAATTTAAAGTTTCAATTTCACTGGCTGGGTGCAGTGGCTCATGCCTGTAATCCCACCATTTTGGGAGGCCGAGGCAGGCGGATCACTTGAGGCCAGAAGTTCAAGACCAGCCTGGCCCACATGACAAAATCCCATTTCTAATAAAAATACAAAACCTAGCCTGGTATGGTGTGGTACATGCCCATAGTCCCAGCTACTCAGGAGGCTGAGGCATGAGAACTGCTTGAACCCAGGAGGCAGAGGCTACAGTGAGCCAAGATTGTACCACTGTAATCCAGCCTAGGTGACACAGTGAGGCTCCATCTCAAAAAATGAAAATAAAAATAATAAAGTTCCTATCTCCCTAACTGTTTTCACATCCATGATCTATTTGGTTCTCAAGATAATCCTTCAAAGTGGGGTGATAAGTTCATTTTACTCACTTATAGAGAAGAAAACTAAGATACACAACGAGCTGAGGGAAAAGATGCAATTCATATTTCGATACCCTGGTTACTGTCCTATATTCTTTAACACATAACAGTCTTTGCCTTTTCAACTCACATTTTTATTGTTGAAGATCATTCATTTTAATCCTTATGACTCCCTTCTTAAATGATGGGAGCAAGCCTTCAGCATCTTGATATTCAGTAAAGTATCTGATACCAACAAGGACTAAAAGAATATATGTGAGATTGAAATAAAAAATATCATGGTCATACTTCCATGACCTTGTTCAAGCTTTCATGTTCCCTGAATTTATTCCATGAGACAGAAGCCTAAGGTACCAGTGGTGGTTTGGAGAATATTAAAATCCAACTTGCTGCCTTACACAATCCAAAGAAGAAGAACATTGAGTAAATTTAAAATTTAACAAAGCTGTAACAGCTAGTCACTCCAAAGAATACAGGACACTGGAAGCCGGTTTTAATGGGAGCAGGCATTCATACAATCATAGAGCTACAGCTTCCTTAGGATATCACAAATACACAGTCAGTATGATTAGCCTGAATTCCCAAGACAGTTTCCTTTCAGTGTCCTGTGGAAGCTGCAGCTCATTGCTGAATGGGCACGCAGCTGGCTGAGCCAGTTCTGAAGCTCACCTGGAGAAACTGCCTTCCGCTCCCCGAGGCTGCGTGTTTCTCTTACTGGATAATCTGGTCCCATCTTTTAGGCAGAGCTCTTGATGGCAGGTTGTTGACCCAGGGCTGGGTTGGACTTGAATTTGGACTGCTGGGCTCTCCTTTTCTTATTCCATATTTCAGTGTTTCATGGCTTTCTCATCACACTTGTAGTAACTTCTTCTTAGCTCTTTGTGGCATTTCCCTGAAGGAACTGAAAAGATCACTGACTGATGATTTACTTTGGATATTTGACCCCACCCAAATCTCACGTTCAATTGTAATTCCCAATGCTTGAGGTGGGGTCCGGTCAGAGGTGTTTGGATCATGGGGGCAGATCCTCATAGCTTGGTGTTGTCTTCATGATAGTGAGTCAGTGCAAGATCTGGTCGTCTAAAAGTGTGTGGCACCTCCCCTGGCCGCCCTCCTCCCACTCCCTCTCTTGCTCCTGCTCTGCCCATGTGACGTCCCTGCTCCCCCTTCGCCTTCTGCCATTCTTGTAAGCTTCCTGAGGCCTCCCTAGAAACTGACCAGATGACAGCACTATGCTTCTTTTAAAGCCTGCAGAATCATGAGCCAATTAAACCTCTTTTCTTTGTAAAAAGTACCCTGTCTCACATATATTTGTAGCAATGCAAGAACAGCCTAATATAACTGATGTTGATATTGCAATACTGGCTTGATTCCTCCCAGCTTTCTTCTACTGCTAAAACTCTGAAACCTACCCTTCTTTGGAGAAAGATGTGAAAACTGAGCTGTTATAGTGGAACTCCAGTGAATCTACAAAGAAAAATCATTCGTATCTTTTCATTTCTATGTGGAAGGAACCACCTTTTCGCCTGGAAAACCTAAAATACATTTAACAATTTCTTCCTTAGAGTAGCAATTCTCAATTCTGGATGTGAAGTTAGAATCACATGGGAGGTTTTTTAAATTGGGCTCCTCCACCCTAGATCAATTATACCTGAATATCAGAAGGGTGGGGCCTGAGATTCTGCATTTCTAACAAGTTCCCAGGGGTGTTGCTTCACAGACTTTATTTAAGTAGCATGAACTTTCTAAAATGCTGGTTCACATATGTTAGCATGAATCAAAATTACCTGGAGGTCTTGGGACCCACCCCTAGATTTTCTGATTCAGTTGGTCTTGAGCAGGCTTGAGAATCTACATTTCTAAAAAGCTCCCAGGTTATATTGATGCTGCCCATTTTGAAAACCATTATAGTTCACACTACCCCTGCCTCATCCCTACTCCAGCCTTTTTGTCCTTCTAACACCACTGTGGCTACAAGGGTGAAGACCTGAGAGGCTGGAGGGCAAGACCAAGGAATTCAGGTGGAGAGCCCTTAATCCTTTCAGTGTTCTTGGGTCTGATTCTCTAAATTTAACTTCAGGATTTGGTTAAGGCCACCAGCTATGACTCATGCAGTCTCCTCTCTTCAACAGTCCCCATGTGCATGTCGCATGTTTATCAAACAGAGGCCAACCTCACATTCACTTGGGTTTCCTCAAAACCAGTCACTCAGTTCCTAAAGAAAACAGGCACCTCCCTTGGCTGGGCCAAGGGTTTGGAATACTGAAATGAGAGATTATAGCCAGTTGTGAAACATCTTTCCCAGAAAAGACCAACACCCACCTGGCATCTGAGGCTTTGGGAATTTGTTTGAAGCATATAGACTTTTATTAAATCAATTTGGCAAATTACTTGAAAGAGAATTTGATCACAAGAATCGTCTAAGGACAGAAAGAGCATCTTTCTTTCTTTTCTTTTCTATCTCTCTCTCTCTTTTTTTTTTTTTTTGACACCATCTCGCTCTGTCACTCAGGCTGGTTTGCAGTGATACGATCTTGGCTCACTGCAACCTCCACCTCCCAGGTTCAAGAGATTCTCCTGCCTCAGCCACTTGAGTAGCTAGGATTACAGGCACGTGCCACCACACCCGGCTAATTTTTGTATTTTTAAAAGAGATGTGTTTCACCATGTTGGTCAGGCTGGTCTCGAATCAAAATACTGACATGACTATGTAACTGGTCAGGGGAATGGGAAGTACCTATTTATGAGATAATTCCTTATTTATTCTTCTTGCCCAAGGAAAGCTGCCATTAATTACTTCTCTGTTTTCATCTTTGGGCTCTGAGTGAAAGGAGGAGAGGACAAAGTAAATATAATTCCACTGTGTATGAAAAGGCCAGAGAAGTAAAAGTAAGAAGCCAACTGCCAATTCTACCTGGGCTTAGCTTGGAGTGGGCAGTTACAAAAGAGGATAATTCTATCAAGGAAGTTAAAAAATGTTTTTTCTAGAGCTTGTTAGCAACAAGTCAGCTTCCACAAATCTCCACAGGGTTGTTAGACAAAAACATCAGGCTTGGTCAGGGAGAGAATATTCAAATCAATGACCAGAAAGCAATACAAGATCACAGAACCGGACATTCTGTAACTACTTCCTTTTAAGCACAGATCTAGATTAGCTCTCTCTTAATCTCTCATAAAATTAATCCTTAGCTGAGTGGACCCAGAAAACCAAGTATAGTCTTCATAATTTTCTGAATTGAAATCTTTGAATCTTTAGCATGATTTAAAATTCTCTGTGTACCACATAGTGAAAACTCAAGCTGAAAGAGCACTCTTTCATCAATCCTATAGGGTCTGACTATTGTTTAATCAAAGAAAAAACACTAACTACACAACCCACTCCAAAGTTTTTCTAGTATTAATGTACCTATGAATCACTGGAAATCTCAGTAAAATGCAGATTCTGATTCAAAATGGCCTTGAGTAGGACCTAAGGTTCTGCATTTCTAAAAAGCTCCCAGGTGAGCCCATGCTGAAGTTCTCAAACACCTTGAGGAAAAATGATCTATTCCACCTAAACTAGTGTTTTAGATTACAACTCTTAAAGTGGCAAGAGAAAATACAGGAGACTTTTTTGTAACATTTTCTTCTTTCTACATAAGTCACAAACGCAGGAGTCATAATGGTAAAATAGTCAAATTTGACCAAATTAAAATTTAAATTTCCACATGTCAGAAAATCCTACAGGAATTAAAGACAAGATGGCAGAAAGAAGGCAGGACTAGCTTGCAGCTCCCGCTTGCACAGACAGAACAGCATGTAGAGACTCACATCATGAACTTTTGCTCCAAGAACTACAGCAGGAACATACTAAGAAAGCTGAGAGAATCCACAGACACTTTTAAGGGACTGGATCACTGCTGTAGGCTCTCTGAGATGCCGAAAAACTGTGAGTCGGCTTGCTTTTTCAACAAGGAGGCTGGTGGTCTGGGGCAAGTTCTCAGCCCTGGTCACTGGCTGCTGGGAAATAGACTCAGTGCTGTTGCAGGGGCTTGGTGGGAGTGAGACTGGTCTTTAGGATTGCCAGCTACATGGGCGTGGGGTGAGGCCTGTACTGCCAGCTCTCCCCCACTTCCCTGATGACCTGTATGACTCAGCAGATGCAGCCATAATCCCTTTGGGAACATAACTCCATTGCCTAGGAACCATGACCCACCCCTATAGCAGCTGCAGCAAACCCCAACCCCCCACAAGGAGAGTCTAAGCTCAGACACATCTAACCGTGCCCCCACCTGTTGGTCTTTCTCTACCTTCCCTGGTAGATGAAGACAAAGACAATCTTTTGGGAGTTCTAGGGCCCTGCCCGCCTCCTGAGAAAGCTGAATACTTAACCAGGCATACCTAGGGCAAGTCTGCATCCTTCCTATAGTACTGCAGCTGATGCACTCTTCAAAGTGCCACCTCCTGGCTGGAGGCCAACCAACACAAAACCAGCACACTAAACAACAACAGAATGAAGGACACTCACAGAGTCCACTTCACTCCCCTGCTACCTCCACTGGAGCAGGTGTTGGTATCCAGGGCTGAAAGGCCTAAAAACAGTTAATAACACAGGACTCTTTACAGACACTCCATAGCACCAGTCCAGAGACCAGTAGCTCTGCTGGGTGGCTAGACCCATAACACCGCAATCACTGCAGGTCAGTTCTCAAGAAGCCTCATTCCCAGAGGAAGGGAAAGAACACCATATCAAGGGAGCACCCTGCGGGACAAAAGAATCCGAACAGCAGCCGTTGAGTCCCAGATCTTTTATCTGACATAGTCTACCCAAATGAGAATGAACCAGAAAAACAATTCTGGTAATATGACAAAACAAGTTTCTTTAACACTCACAAAAGATCACACCAGTTCAACAGAAATAGATCCAAACCAAGATGAAATTTCTGAATTGCCAGAGAAAGAATTCAGAAGGTCAATTATTAAGCTAAAATAGGAAGCACCAGAGAAAAGTGAAGTTCGACTTAAAGAAATCAAAAACAGTCAGCAATTAAGAGCCTACCACCCAAAAAAGCCTAGGTCCAGATGGGTTCACAGCCGAATTCTACCAGACAAAGAGGAGCTGGTACCATTCCTTATGAAACTATTCCAAATAATCCAAAAAGGGAATACTTCCCAAATCATTTTATGAGACAAACATCATCCTGATACCAAAACCAGGCAGAGACTCAACAAGAAAAGAAAATGTCAGGCCAATATCCATGATGAACATAGATGCAAAAATCTTCAATAAAATACTGGCAAGCCAATTGAAACAGCACATCAAAAAGCTTACCCAACATGATCAAGTAGGATTCATTCCGGGGATGCAAGGCTGGTTCAACATACGCAAGTCTATAAACATAATTCACCACATAAACAGAACCAAAGATAAAAACCACATGATTATCTCAATTGATGCAGAGAAGGCCTTTGACAAAATTCAACAGCCCTTTATGCTAAAAACCCTCAATAAACTAGGTATTGACGGAACATATCTCAAAATAATAAAAGCTATTTACAACAAACCAACAGCCAATATCATACTGAATGGGCAAAAACTGGAAGCATTCCCTTTGAAATCTGGCACTAGACAAGGATGCCCTCTCTCACCACTCCTATTCAATATAGTACTGGAAGTTCTAGCCAGAGCAATCAGGCAAGAAAAAGAAATAAAGCATATTCAAATAGGAAAGGAGGAAGTCAAATTGTCTCTATTTGCAGAAGACGTGACTGTATATCTAGAAGATCCCATTGTCTCAGCCCAAAATCTCCCGAAACTGATAAGCAACTTCAGCAAAGTCTCAATATACAAAATTAATGTGCAAAAATCACAAGCATTCCTATACACCAATAACAGACTTAAAGAGAGCCAAATCAAGAATGAACTGCCATTCACAATTGCCACAAATAGAATAAAATACCTAGGAATACAACTAACAAGGAACGTAAAGGACCTCTTCAAGGAGAACTACAAGCCACCACTCAACGATATAAGAGAGGACACAAACAGATAGAGAAAAATACCATGTTCATGGTTAGGAAGAATCAATATTGTGAAAATGGTCATACTGCTCAAAGTAATTTACAGATTCAATGCTATCCCCATAAAGCTACCAATGACCTTCTTTACAGAACTGGAAAAAAATACCTTAAACTTCATATGGAACCAAAAGAGAGCCTGCATAGCAAAGTCAATTCAACAATATAAAAATAACAAAGTGGGAGGCATCACACTACCGGACTTCAAACTATACTATAAGGCTACAGTAATCAAAACAACATGGTACTGGTACCAAAACATAGATATAGACCAATGGAACAGAACAGAGGCCTTGGAGGCAACACAACATATCTACAACCATCTGATCTTTGACAAACCTGACAAAAACAAGCAATGGGGAAAGGATTCCCTGTTTAATAAATGGTGTTGGGAAAACTGGCTAGCCATGTACAGAAAGCAGAAACTGGACCCCTGACACCTTACACTGAAACTAAATCCAGATGGATTAAAGACTTAAACATAAGACCTAATACCATAAAAACCCTAGAAGAAAATCTAGGCAAAACCATTCAGGACATATGTGTAGGCAAGGACTTCATGACCAAAACACCAAAAGCATTGGCAACAAAAGCCAAAATAGACAAATGGGACCTAATCAAACTCCACAGCTTCTGCACAGCAAAAGAAACAGTCATTAGAGTGAATCAGCAACCAACAGAATGGGAAAAAATTTTTGCAGTCTACCCATCTAACAAAGGGCTGATAGCCAGAATTTACAAAGAACTAAAACAGATTTACAAGAAAAAAAACAAACAAGCCCATTCAAAAGTGGGCGAAGGATATGAACAGATACTTTACAAAAGAAGACATACATGAAGCCAACAAACATATGAAAAAAATGCTTATCACTGGTCATCAGAGAAATGCAAATCAAAACCACACTAAGATACCATCTCATGCCAGTTAGAATGGCAGTCATTAAAAAATCTGGAGACAACAGATGCTGGAGAGGATGTGGAGAAATAGGAACACTTTTACACTGTTGATGGGAGTGTAAATTAGTCCACCCATTGTGGAAGACAGTGTGGTGATTCCTCAAGGACCTAGAAATAGAAATTCCATTTGACCCAGCAATCCCATTACTGGGTATATATCCAAAGGATTATAAATCGTTCTACTATAAGGACACATGCACACGAATGTTCATTGCAGCACTGTTTACAATAGCGAAGACCTTGAACCAACATAAATGGCCATCGATGATAGACTGGACAGGGAAAATGTGGCACATATACACCATGGAATATTATGCAGCCATCAAAAACTATGAGTTCATGTCCTTTGTAGGGACATGGATGAACCTGGAAACCATCATTCTCAGCAAACTGACACAAGAGCAGAAAATCAAACACCGCGTGTTCTCACTCATAGGCGGGTGTTGAACAATGAGAACACATGGACACAGGGAGGGGAGCACTACACACTGGGGTCTGTTGGGGGGAAATAGGGGAGGGACAGCGGGGGGTGGGGAGTTGGGGAGAGATAGCATGCGGAGAAATGCCAGATATAGGTGATGGGGAGGAAGACAGCAAATCACACTGCCATATGTGTACCTATGCAACAATCTTGCATGTTCTTCACATGTATCCCAAAACCTAAAATGCAATAAAAAATTTTTTTAAAAAAATGAAATAAAAAACATTACAAAGGATATGAAAGAAAAAATCTTCAGTGAAATGGATAGCATAAATAAAAAAAAAATCACGACTTCTGGAAATGAAGGACAAGCTTAGAGAAATTTAAGATGTATTAGAAAGTCTCAGCAATAGAATCTAACAAGCCAAAGAAAGAACTTCGGAGCTCAAAGACAAAGCATTTGAATTAACGCAATCCATCAAAGACATATTAAAAAGAATTTTTAAAAATAAGCATAGCCTCTAAGAAGTTTGAAAGTATGGTAAATGTCCAAAGCTAAGAATAATTGGTGTTCCCAAGGAAGAAGAGAAATCTAATTTGGAAAACATACTTGAGGGTGTAATCACGGAAAACTTCCCCAGCCTTGCTAGAGATCTAGACATGTAAATACAAGAAGCTCAAATAACACCTGAGAAATTCCTCACAAAAAGATCATTGCCTAGGCACATAGTCATCAGGTTATTTAAAGTCGAGACAAAGGAAAGAATCTTAAGAGCTGTGAGGCTAACCTATAAAGGAAGAACTATCAGATTAATAGCAGATTTCTCAGCAGAAACCCTACAAGCTAGAAGGAATTGAGGTTCTATTGTTAGCCTCCTTAAGTGAAACAATTAACACCCACGAATTTTGTATCAACTGAAAATAAACTTTATAAATGAAATATATAGTCTTTTCCAGACAAGCAAATTGCTGAGAGAATTCACCACTACCAAGCCAGCACTATAAAAACTGCTAAAAGAGCTCAAATCTTGAAACAGATCCTTGAAATAAACCGAAATAGAACCTCCTTAAGGCATAAATTTCACAGGATCTGTATAACAATAGCATAATGAACAACAATAAAAATACAAACATTGAATATAAATGACCTAAATTCTCCACTTAAAAAACACCGAATGACAGAATGGATAATTCACCAACCAAATTTCTGCTCTCTTCAAGAGACTTAACTAACACATAAGGACTCACATAAACTTAAGGAAAAAACTTATTCCATGAAAATGAATACCAAAAGTGAGCAGGAATAGCTATGCAGATATCAGACAAAACAAACATTAAGCAATAGCAGCTTAAAAAGACAAAGAGAGACATTATATAGTGATAAAAGAACTGGCCTAACAGGAAACTAACACAATCCTAAACATATATAACACTGGAGCTCCCAAATTTATAAAACAATTACTATTAGACCTAAGAAGTGAGATAGACAAAAGCACAATAATAGTAGGGGATGTCAATACTCTACTGACAGCACTAGACAGGCCATCCAGACAGAAAGTCAGCAATAAAACAATGGACTTAAACTATATCCTACCACGAATGGACTCAACAGATATTTACAGAACATCCAAATCAACAACTGCAGAATATATGTTCTATTTATCAGCAAAATGTAACATTCTCCAAGATAGACCATAAGATAGACCACAAAACAAGTCTCAGTAAATTTAAGAAAATTAAAATTGTATCAAGTACTCTCTCAGGCCACTGTGGAATAAAATTGGAAATTAATCCCAAAAGGAATCCTCAAAACCATGTAAATACATGGAAATTAAATAATCTGCACCTGAATGATCCTTGGCTCAACAATGAAATCTAGTTGAAAATTAAAATATTATTTGAACTGGAACAAGACAAGTGTATTTCACATACAAATCCATTTTCACACTACTGATAAAGACATACCTGAGACTGGGTAATTTACAAAGAAAAAGAAATTTAATGGACCCATAGTTCCACATAGCTGGGGAGGCCTCACAACCATGGTGGAAGGCATGTTTTACATGGCAGCAGGGAAGAGAGAATGATAGCCAATCAAAAATGGAAACTCCTTATAAAACCATCAGATCTCGTGAGATTTACTCACTACAATAAAAACAGTATGGGAGAAACAGCCCCCATTATTCAATTACTTAATTATCCCCAACAACATGTGGGAAATATGGGAGCTACAATTCAAGATGAGAGTTGGTTAGACACAGCCAAACCATATCATTCTATCCCTGGCCCCTCCCAAATCTCATGTCCTCACATTTCAAAACCAATCATGCCTTCACAACAGTCCCCCATAGTCTTAACTCATGTCAGCATTAACTCAAGAGTCCACAGTCCAAAGTCTTATCTGAAACAAGGCAAGTCCCTTCTGCCTGTGAGCTTGTAAAATCAAACGCAAATTGGTTACCTCCTAGAATTGGAACAGCTAATTACCCAATGGCTGTAATTAGGTAAATACAGCCATTCCAAATGGGAGAAAATGGCCAAAACAAAGGGGCTACAGGCCCCATGCAAGTCTGAAATCCAGTGAGCAGTCAAATCTTAAAGCTCCAAAATGATCTTCTTTGACTCCATGTTTCACATCCAGGTCACATAAATGCAAAAGGTGGGTTTTTCTGAACTCTTATGCTCTGTTTTACTTTTAAAATGGAATGCTTTTAACAGCACCCAAGTCACCTCTTGAACACTTTGCTGCTTAGAAATTTCTTCCACCAGATACCCTAAATCCTCTCTCGTAAGTTCAAAGTTCTGCAAATCTCTAGGTCAGGGGCAAAATGTTACCAGTCTCTTTGTTTAAACATAGCAAGAGTCACCTTTACTTAACAAGTTCCTCAACTCCATATGAAGTCACCTCAGCTTGGATTTCATCGGCTATATCATTATCAGCATTTTGGTCAAAGCCATTCCACAAGTCTCTAGAAAGTTCCAAACTTTCCCACATTTTCCTGCCTTCTCCTGAGCCCTCCAAACTGTTCCAACCTCTGCTTGTTACCCAATTCCAAAGCCACTTCCACATTTTGGGGTATCTTTGCAACATCACCCCACTCTACCAGTACCAATATACTGTCCTAGTCCATTTTCATATGGCTGATAAAGACATATCCAAGACTGGGTAATTTACAAAGAAAAAAAGATTTAATGGACTTACAGTTTCATGTGGCTTGGGAGGCCTCACAATCATGGTGGAAGGTTTGTCTTACATGGCAGCAGGCAAGAGAGAATGAGAGTCAAGAGAAAGTGGAAACCCGCCATGAAACCATCAGATCTTGTGAGACTCATTTACGACCATAACAGTATAGGGGAAATTACCCCCGTGATTCAATTATCCCCTACTGGGTCTCTCCCACAACATGTGCAAATTATGGGAGCTACAATTCAAGATACAATTTGGATGGGGACACAACAAAACTGTATTAACAAGGATGCCCACAATCACCACTTCTATTCTACATAGTAATAGAAGTCCTAGCCAGAGCAATTAGACAAGAGAAAGAAATAATGGGCATCTAAAACAGTAAAGAGAAAGTCAAACTGTCAGTGGTTGATGATGATATGATCGCATACCTGGAAAATCCTAAAGACTCATCCAAAAAGTTCCTGGAACTAGTAAGTGAATTCAGCAAAATTTCAGAATACAAAATTAATGTACACAAATCAGTAGCTCTGCTACACACCCACAGTGTCTAAGCTGAGAATCAAATCCAAAGGGCCATCCTACGCTCGTGATAGGTAGAATCAATATTGTGAAAATGAACATACTGCCAAAAGCAATTTACAAATTCAATGCAATTCCCATCAAAATTCCACCATTACTCTTCACAGAACTAGAAAAACAATCCTAAAATTCATCTGGAACCAAAAAAGAGCCCACATAGCCAAAGCAACACTAAGAAAAAAAAAAATCTGAAGGCATCATCTAACTTCAAACTATACTATAAGGCCATAGTCACTGAAACAGAATGGTACTGGTATAAAAACAGGAAAATAGACCAGTGGAAGAAAATAGAGAACTCAGAAATAAAACCCAAATACTTAGAGCCAACTGATATTTGACAAAGCAAACAAAAACATCAAGTGGGGAAATGACACCCTATTCAACAAATGGTGCTGGGATAATTGGCAAGCCACATGTAAGAGAATAAAACTTGATCCTCTTCCCTCACCTTATATAAAAATTAACTCAAGATGGATCAAAGACCTAAATCTAAGACCTGAAATCATAAAAATTCTGGAAGACAACGTCAGAAAAATCATTCTAAACATTAGCTTAGGCAGACTTCATGACCAAGAACTGAAAAGCAAATGAAACAAAAACAAAGATAAATAGATGGGATTTCATTAAACTAAAAAGTTTCTGGACAGCAAAAGGAAAAGTCACCAGAGTATACAGACAACTCACGGAGTGGGAAAAAAAATCTTCACAGTCTGTGCATCCAACAAAAGATGAATATCCAGAATCTACAACAAACACAAACAAATCATCAAGAAAAAAACAAACAATCCCATCAAAAAGTGAGCTAAGGACATGAATAGACAATTCTCAAAAGAAGATATATAGATGGCTAACTAACATACAGAAAAATGCTCAACATCATTAATTAGCAGGGAAATACAAATCAAAACCACAATGACAAACTATCTTACTCCGCAAAGAATGGCCAAAATAAAAAAAATCAAAAAATAGTAGATATTGTTATACATTGGTGAAAAGGGAACACTTTTACACTGCTGATGGTAATGAAAAGTAATACAACCATTATGGAATACAGTGTTAAGATTCCTTAAAGAACTAAAAGTAGATCTGCCATTTGATCTAGCAATCCCACTCCTGAGCATCTATACAGAGGGGATAAAAAGTCATTATATGAAAAAGGTACTTACACATGCATGTTTATAGCAGCACAATTTCTATTGCAAAAATGTGAAACCAGCCCAATTGCCCATCAATTGATGAGTGGATAAAGAAAATGTGACATATATACACCATGGAATATTACTCAGCCATAAAAAGAATGAAATAATGGCATTCACAGCAACCTGGATGGAACTGGAGACTATTATTCTAAGTGAAATGGAAAACCATACCTCATATCTTCTCATTCATATGTGAAAGCTAAGCTCTGAAGGCACAAAGGCATAAGAATGATACAATGGACTTTGGGGACTCTGGGGAAAGGGTGGCAGGGGGAGGTGAGGGATAAAAGACTACACATTGGGTACAGTATACACTGCTCGGGTGATAGGTGCACCAAAATCTCAGAAATCACCACTAAAGAAGTTATTCATGTAAACAACCACCACCTGCTCCCTGAGCATTTTTGTCAGCATTCACAATAACCTTCTAGATGTTGTTATTGTCTACATTTTTCCTAGAGACAGTAATATTTATTTATCAGAAAACCATCACCACCACTGAAGGATTCAAAGCTTCAGAGCTCAAAAGTGATGAGAACTCACAAATTAACACAATTAGTAGTCCAAAGCTTGATTTAAATGTTTGAAGAACAGCAAACACCAAATATATTTAATAATAATACCAATTAGAATATTATTGTCTCTATGAGGTATAACTCATCAGCCACAACCACCTAAGACTGAAATTTTCTGTACTTAGTTTCTATCAATACAATGCCTTCATTCTTAATGCTCAGTATCACAAATTTTAGACATTAAACAATATATGCTTAGCATTCCACAGTAATGATCACTTTCAAAAACTGCAATATACATCTGCATGTTATACTAACACACGACACATAAGTATTTTGTCATCTATCAACTCTTAGCCTCAGATAATAGAATACAAAAAGCTATACAGGACAAAACACCACCATTTCCCCAACTAATAACAGGTAGCCCTTTTTCTAAAAAGAAAACGATGAAAAATACAAATTTTTGGCATACAATATTTGACTTCAACTTTTTACTTTATTGTCTTCTGGTACCATCAGATGCTGATGCAGTTCTGGTTTTCGTAGCTGAGCTTGAACATACCGAATAGCTGCCTGAGCCTCTACAGAGAGGTGAGGAAGCAGGACTATTCTACATGACAGAGTAGGATGGAGGTTAGGATGGGTGGTACCATGAGTCTGAGAGGAGTGTTGCTGCCAAACAAATATCCTAATATTCCACCAGTTACCAAGCCAGGCCAGATCCCTGTTTCTGAATTTTCATATCCTTGTGGTCTTGCAAAAGCACTGCCAAAACCAGAAGTTGTACCACGGCCGGTATTCTGCAATTCTGTGAACTCAGACTCAAAGCCTGGGGGAGGAGATACAGCTGAGTTGGTGAATCTTTGGCAATAATGGGAAAATGAAGGATACTCAGAATACAGTGGAGGAGAATATTGCCCATTGCCAAGGAACAGTTAATAGACTACAAAGGTGATAGTGAGGAGAAGAACAGTAGTAATCAATCCATCCATGCTATAGGAATCCCTGGAGTACCTCTTAAAATAATAGAAGAAAGAGGTAAAGCCATGGTGCTTCCCAGACTCCTTCAATGTCCTCAGGCCAAGTTCCATATAATCTAAATTACTATCCCAGCCACAGGAACCTCTTAGTATATACCAAGCGTCCCCAAACTACGGCCCGCGGGCCACATGCGGCCCCCTGAGGCCATTTATCCGGCCCCCCGCCACACTTCAGGAAGGGGCACCTCTTTCGTTGGTGGTCAGTGAGAGGAGCACAGTATGTGGTGGCCCTCCAACGGTCTGAGGGACAGTGAACTGGCCCCCTGTGTAAAAAGTTTGGGGACGCCTGGTATATACTGTGTTCAGAGGACTCATAGATCTCACAGCTCACCACAGTTTTTCCAAATTTGTATACAGTATCTAAGTCATTCCTATGTTCCCACAGTGTTGTTCCAGCTCAGGGCAGGGCCAATGGTCAGCAGAAGGAAAAGCAGGCTGAGGAGTAGGTAGTGCGCGGCCACTTCTAGCCTGCAGGCCACCACCGTGGCACTCGGTGAAGATGATGCTTGGCTGTCGGGTACCTATGGGCTGAACCAGGGTGCAGAGCATTGAAAGTTCTTAGAATGTCAGTAAAAAAATGATCAATGAGTCAATAAAAACAATAGTCAAATGACAGGAACAAATAGAACATGACTAGTGGAAGGAGGGCTTACATATGAATCTATGCTGAACTCTACTCATAATCAAAGAAATAAGATTGAAAACCTTGAGATTTTTTTTTAACCTCTCAGATTTCAAAGTTGTTTGTTTTTTAATGTACTAACATGTAATGCTGATGAGAATGCAGGGTAAGAGGCATTCTCCTGTCCTGCTAGTGCAGATGTAAACTGTTGCGATGTAGTTGATAGATAATTAAAATAGGTACACTATTTTGAAGCCAGCCTCATTGTCTGAAGTGTCCCCCATGGTTCTTGGTCTCACAGAGGAGGAAACCAAGGATGAGGACACTCCAAAGGTGAGGTTAGAGCAGAAGTTTAATAAGCGAAAGGAAGAAAGTTCTCTGGAGCAGAAAGGGGTCCCAGAAAGATGGGTTGCCATCTCACAGTGAACCGCAGACAAGCTGGTGGGGAGGGGTGCTTTATTTACATAAGGTGCCGAATTTCTGACAGTCCCCACTCCTCCCTTTCTAGTGCACCTGGGGTCTCCTTAGACTGAGTTAATGCCACGTTGCTTATCTCTTCCTACTGAGCACGTGTAAAGAAGGCAGGGGACAGAACCCTCCAACTTGGAAGTGCCTGATCCAGGGTAGCTCTTCTTATCCGTGCTGCTGCAGCCACTCCCCCTGTGCAAGTCTCTTTGAGTATTTCCAAGAAGGGAAAGGACTGTGCTCACTGGGGCCCACTGTATGTATGTCACACAGGAGGCCCCTTTCTATGTTAGAACTTGCCTTTCTTATCCGTGTTTGCAGCTTGATCACTCAGGCTGCTCTTTCCTAAAAGAGAAATGGCCTCTTAGGCTGCTTTTTGTTATAAGGGAATTCTGGGGAGGACTCTTGCCCTAACTATCTGCCTAGTTGATTTCTTTCTCTCTAGTTGATTTCTTTCTCTCGCCTCTCACAGTTTGACCCAGTCAATACTACTTTCAGGAATTTATCCTAAGGACATATTTGCACACATATACAAAGTTGAATATCCACAGATAGTCATTGCAGCATTGTTTTTAATTGTAAGTTATTAAATACAAATAAAGTATTTTAAATAAATCAGCCCTTTATTTATGAACTGATTAAATGTTATACATCCATACAACTGAATACAAGGCAATCATTTAGAAGAGTGACGTAGTTCTAC
The DNA here is from genome assembly GCF_048565385.1 of Saimiri boliviensis. Classification (NCBI taxonomy): domain Eukaryota; kingdom Metazoa; phylum Chordata; class Mammalia; order Primates; family Cebidae; genus Saimiri; species Saimiri boliviensis. Next base: position 38,720,323 of record NC_133454.1, on the reverse strand, counting down.
ATTATTGATATTAAAAACCTCCAAGATCTTTTTTTTTTTAATTAACAACTTTTGCTTCATATTAGACTCTGTTAAGAAGATAAGATGAACTACAGACTAGGAAAAACATTTGCAGACCACATATCTGGCAAAGGCTTCATATCTAGAATGTATACAGAACTCTGAAAACTCAAATTTAAGAAATCCAATGAGAAAATGAGCAGAAGACATGAAAAGACACTTCACAGAGGAGGTTATACTGATAACAAATAAGCACAGGGGAGGATAATTGATGTAACCATTAGAAAAATGCAAACTGCCAGGCGCGGTGGTTCGAGCCTGTAATCCCAGCACTTTGGAAGGCCGAGGTGGGTGGATCACGAGGTCAAGAGATGGAGACCATCCTGGTCAACATGGTGAAACCCCGTCTCTACTAAAAAATACAAAACATTAACTGGGCATGGTGGTACATGCCTCTAATCCCAGCTACTCGGGAGGCTGAGGCAGGAGAATTGCCTGAACCCAGGAGGCGGAGGTTGCGGTGAGCCGAGATCGGGCCATTGCACTCCAGCCTGGGTAACAAGAGTGAAACTCTGTCTCAAAAAAAGAAAAAGGAAAAGAAAAAGAAAAAGAAAAATGCAAATTAAGACCACAATAAGATATCACTACACACCTATTAGAACAGCTAAAACAAAAATAGTGACAATACCAAATGCTGATGAGCATATGAAGAAACCGATGTCTCAGACACCGCTGGTAGGAATATAAAATAGTACATACAGGAAAATAGTCCAGCAGTATTTCTTCTTAATGAAATGCACAGTCCAGCCATTGCATTTTTGGGCATTTATACCAGAGAAATGAAAACTTATATTCATGCAAAAACCAGTAAATGATTGCTCATAGCAGCTTTTTTAATAAGTCAAAAACTGGAAACAATCAGTATGTCTCTTAATAGGTAAAGAATTAAGCTGCGTACACCAATAACATGGAGCACTACTCAGCAATTAAAAGGTATGAGCTATTGATACACTCAACAACTAGGGTAAATCTCAAAGATCTTACTTACACTAAGGAAAAAAATTAAAAGTTACATACTCGGCTAGACACAGTGGCTCATGCCTGTAATTATAGCACTTTGGGAAGCTGAGGCAGGCAGATCACAAGGTCAAGAGACTGAGACCATCCTGGCAAACATGGTGAAACCCCGTCTCTACTAAAAATACAAAAAATTAGCTGGGTGTGGTGACGCATGCCTGTAGTCCTGAGGGACTGTGTTTAAAAAACAAAAAAAACTTCTCTTCCTGGGTCTGCAAGGGTCGTGGTTTCAAAGGCAGGAATTTCTGGGCTCCACACCTCCAACCGGTGACCAGGGCGGTTTCAAATTTAAAGTTCTTTGCCTGGCTTTCCCCAACATGGGCCAGGTAGGGAAAGCCAGGTGGGGATCTTTGTGGGGTTCTTTGTCCCAAAATCCCCCAGAAAGCTCTGGGAGGAGGGACCTCTGTAAGTCAGAGATGTGGACCAAGTAGCCAATATGGTACCAGAGTCAAAGATCAATCACTCCAGGGGAAGTTTGAAAGAACTTTTCTCATTGGACAAGAACATGAATGGGGAGGGAATAACTTAAGGGTTAAAACTTCAAGTGCTCCTACCTAAAAGAGATTTATCTCTCTGGGTTCCCCTCCCACAGGGTGGGAGCTGCCTTCTCTCTCTTTCTCTTTCTCTTTCTCTCTCTCTCTCTCTCTCTCTCTCTCTGTCTAATAAATCATTCTTCCACAAAACTCTTTGAGTCCATGATATTTATTCAAACAGTAAGCTCACCGTGCCTCTAGGGCCCCTTTCCCCATTCTTCCGGGGTAAGAGAGGCCAAGAACCTCTGAGCTCTGGGAACTGGGTAGGCTCCCCTGGTTACACTCCCAGCTACTCAGGAGGCTGAGGTAGGAGAATCACTTGAATCCAGGAGGCGGAGTTTGCAGTGAGGTGACATCGGGCCACTGGACTCTAGCCTGGCAACAGAGCGAGACTCAAAAGTTACATACTCATCCTATTCAATATATGGTGCTGGGGAAATGGCATAGCCATATGCAGAAAAATGAAACTAGACCCATATCTCTCACCAAATACAAAAATTAACTCAAGATGGAAGACCCAAAAGGAAGACCTGAAGCTATTAAAATCCTAGAAGATGCCCTTAAAAAACTCTCCTAGATGCTGGTCTAGGCAAATAATTTATGTTCAAGTCCCCAGATGCAAATGCAACAAAAACAAAAACAGATAAATGAAACTTAAACTAAAAAGCTTCTGCATGGGAAAAACAACAACAACAAAACTAATCAATGAAGTAAACAGATGAGATGCAGACTGGGGAAAAAAGTGTCTGCAAACTATGCATCCAACAAAGGGCAAACATTCAGAATCTATAAGAAATTCAAATAACAAAAAGAAAACAAATAACCCCATTTAAAAATGGCAAAGGACATAAACAGACATTATTTGAAAGAAAACACAACCAGCGAACAAACATATGAAAAACTGCTCAACATCACTAATCATTGGAGAAATACAAATTAAAACTGCAGTGAGATGCCATTAGACACTAGTCAGAAAGACAATTCTTAAAAAGTCAAAAAATAACAGATGTTGGCAAGATGTTGATATGGTTTGGTTGTGTCCACATGCAAATCTCATCTTGAATTCCCACATGTGGGAGGGACCTGGTGGGAGGTAACTGAATCATGGGACAGGTCTTTCTCATGCTATTCTCATGATAGTGAGTAAATCTCATGAGATCTGATGGTTACAAGGGGGAATTTTCCTGTACAAGCTCTCGTTGCTTGCTGCCATTCATGTAAGACATGACTTGCTCCTCCTTGCCTTCTGCCATAATTGTGAGGCTTCCCTACCCATGCAGAACTATAAGTCCAATTAACCCTCTTTCTTTTGTAAATTGCCCAATCTTGGGTATATCTTTATAAACAGCATGAAAACAGACTAATACAGATGTGGAGAAAAGAGAACACTTATATACTGTGAGAATGTCAATCAGTAAAACATTTATGGAAAACAGTATAGAAGTTTTTCAAAGAACTAAAAATAAAACTGCCATTCAATCCAGGAATCCCACTACTGGTATAAACCTGAAGGGAAACAAATCATCATAAAGATACCTGCACAGCTGCCACACCACTGTGCACATACCCTCAACCCCACCACCCTGTTGATGTGCACTTACCTATGGCTGCCCACTACCCTGTTGGTGCTCACTCACCTGCAATCCATTCTCCCACTGTAGTGCACTCTTCCATGGCCCCCTGCCACACTGCTGGAGTGCTTTACTGGCAGCCCCCATTGGAAAATTGCTTCCAGCAGATTAGAAACGCCTTGGTCCCTCAAGCATAGCAGGTGCTTGACACTGAGGGGCCAGAAAGCAAAACTGCAGACCTAGTCCCAGCACCCCAGAGTTGAAGCATGCAGCTCAGGTGTGCTGACCTGAGCTCTGGCCCCCTGAAAGCATCCAGAAATGAAGTGAATCAACTACACCCAACTTATGCCAAGTCAACCTTTTGAGGGCATCAAAAAATATAAAAGCAAAAAGCCCCATCCAAAGGATAATGACTTCAAAGATGAAACAAACATCAGCCCACACAGATGAAAAAGAACCAGCACAAGAATTCTGGCAACTCTAAAAGTCAGGGTGTCTTCTTACCTTCAGACAATCACACTAGCTCCCAGCAATAGTTCTTAACAAATTGAAGTGGCTAAAATGACAGACATAAAATTCAGAATCTGGATAGCAAGGAAGCTCAAAAAGACATAGAAGATTGAAACTCAATCTAAGAAAACCAGTAAAACAATCCAAGAGTTGAAAGATTGCATATCAATTTTAACAAAGCATCAAATGAAACTTTTAGAAATGAAAAATTCACTACAGGAATTTCATAATGAAATCAGAAGTATTAATAACAGAAGAGAATAATCTCAGAGCTTAATGACTGCTTCTTCAAAGCAACACAGGCAGACAAAATTTTTTTTTAATTTAAACATAAACAAAACCTTTGAGAAATATGGGATTATGTAAAGAGACCAAACAAACAACTCATTGGCATTTCTGAAAGAGTTAGAAAGAGAGGAGGCAGCTTGGAAAACATATTTGAGGATGTTGTCCACAAAAAATTTCCCCAGCCTTGCTAGAGAGTTTAATATGCAAATTTTAAAAATTCATAGAACCCCTTCAAGATACACTAGACAATGAACAACCATTCCCAAGACACATAGTCATCAGATTCTCCAAGGTCAACATGAAAGAAAAAAATCTTAAAGGCAACTAGGAAGAAAGGGCAAGTCAGGTACAAAGGGAACCCCGTCATGCTAACAGCAGGTCTTTCAGCAGAGACTTTATGAGCCAGAATAGATTAGTACCCTATATTCAGCATCCTTAATGAAAAAAACTCTAGGTTGGGTGTGGTAGCTCATGCCTGTAATCCCAACATGTTGGAAGGCCAAGGCAAGAGGAACACTTGAGCCCAGAAATTTGGGACTAGCCTGGGCAACTAGATGAGACCCACATCTCTACAAAAAATAGAAAATTAGCCAAGTGTGGTGGCTTTTACCTGTAGTCCCAGCTACTCAGGATGCTGAGGTGGGAGGATCACTTGAGTCCAGAATGTTGAGGCTACAGTGAGCAGACATCATACCACTGCACTTCAGCCTGAGCAACAGAGCAAGATTATGTCTTTAAAAAAGAAAAGAAAAGAAACTCCAACCAAGAATTTCCTGTCCAGCCAAACCAAACTTCACAAGAAACAGAAATAAAGTCCTTTTCGGGCAGGCAAATGCCAAGGGAATTTATTACCACCAGACTCGTCTTATAAGAGATCCCGAAGAGTATGCTACACATGGAAATGAAAGACTTATGCCTGCCACCACAAAAGCACACTCAGGTACACTGCCCACTGACACTGTAAAGCAACTATTCAATCAAGTCTACATAACAACCAGTTAACAACACAATGACAGGATTAAATCCTTACATATCAATATTGACCTTATATGTAAATGTCAATGAATGGTGTAAACATATTTAGAATTTCGGTAAGTGTGAATGTAAAGGTGTAAACATTCCACTTAGAAGGCACAGAGAGGCAAGCTGGATAAAGCAGCAAGACCTAAGCATTTGCTGTGAAGAGACCCATCTCACCTGCAATGACGCCCACAGGCATCACTGACACACAACCTACCAAGACTGAACCAGGAAGAAGTTGAAATCTTGGATAGACCAATAAAAAATTCTGAAATTAAACTAGTAATAAAAAAAAAAAAACCCTAGAAACCAGAAAAAGCCCTAGACCAGATAAATTCACAGCCAAATTCTACCAGATGTAAAAAGATGTGGTACCAATCATATTAAAAACATGCCAAAAAAATTGAGGAGGAACTCCTCCCTAACTCATTCTGTGAGGCCAGTATCAGTTAGATACCAAAACCTGGCAGAGACACAATGAAAAAGAAAACTTCAGATCAATATCCCTGATGAACATAGAAGCAAAAATCTTCAACAAAATACTAGTTTAGAATCCAAAATACTAACAAACAGGAAGCTAATTTACCACAACCAAGTAGGCTTTATTCATGTGATGGAAGATAGATTCAACATACAAAACCAAAATTCATCTTTCATGTAAAAACCGTCAACAGACTACCCATTAAAGGAACATACCTCAAAATAATAAGAGCCATCTATGACAAACCCACAGCCAACATCATACTGAATGTGCAAAAGTTGGAAGCATTCCCCTTGAGAACCAGCACAAGACAGGGATACCCACCCTCACCACTCCTATACAACATCCAGAGCAATCAGGCAAGAGAAAGAAATAAAAGGTATCCAAATAGGCAGAGAGAAAGTCAAACTATCTCTCTTCACAGATGATATAATTCTATACCTAGTAAACTCCATAGTCTCTGCCTAAAGGCTCCTAGAACTAATAACTTCAGCAAAGTTTCAGCATATGAATCAATGTACAAAAATCAATAGCATTTTTACACGCCAATAATGTCCAAGCTGACAACCAAATCAAGAAAGCAATCCCATTCATGATATCCACAAAAAGAATAAAATACCTAAAAATATAGCTAACCAGGACAGTAAACAAACTCTGCAACAAGAATCACAAAACACTGCTGACAGAAATCACAGGTGACACAAACAAATGAAAAATACTCCATGCTCATGGATAGGAAGAATCCTATCCATACTATCCAAAGCAATTTACAGATTCAATGCTATTCCTATCAAACTGCCAATGTCGTTTTTCACAGAATTAGAAAAAACAACTGCAAAATGTATATGAAACCGAAAAAAGAGCCCAAATAGCCAGAGCAATCCTAAACCAAAATAGCAAACCTGGAGGCATCACAATACCGGACTTCAAACTGTACTACATGTCTATGGTAACAAAAACAGCATGTATTGTTGCAAAAACAGACACAGACCAATGAAACGGATTAGAGAACTCAGAAATAAAATCACACACCTACAGCCATCTGATCTTCAACAAAGTCAATAATAACAAGCAATGACGAAAGGATTCCCTATTCAATAAATGGAATAACTGTCTAGCCATATGCAGAAAATTGAAACTATGCCCCTTCCTTTCACTATATACAAATGTCAACTCAGAAAAGATTAAACACTTAAATGGAATACTTAAAACTATAAAAATTTTAGAATAAAACCTAGGAAATGCCACTCTGGACATCAGCCTTAGCAAAGATTTTAAGACAAAGTCTTCAAATGCAATTGTAAAACAAAACAGAAATTGACAAGTGAGACCTAATTAAACTAAAGAGTATCTGCACAGAAAAAGAAAGTATCAACAATAAACATACAACCTACAGAATGGGAGAAAATATTCACTAAGTATCCATCTGACAACAGAGGAATATCCAGAATCTACAAGGAACGTAAACAAATCAACAAGCAAAAAAAAAGAAAAAAGAAAAAAAGAAGAAAAAAAAAGAAAGAAAGAAAGAAAAGAAAAGAAAAAAAGAAAGAACGAAAGAAAAGAAAACCCACTAAAAAGTGGGCGAAGTATATCAACAGACACCTTTCAAGAGAAGACATAATCTCATCCAGCAAGCATATAAAACAATGTTCAACATCACTAATCATTACAGAAATGCAAATCAAAATTACAATGAGATACTATCTTACACCGGTCAGAATGGTTATTATTAAAAAGTCAAAAAATAACAGATGCTAGTGAGGTCATTCAGAATAGGGAATGTTTATATGCTGCTAATGGAAATGGAAATTAGCTCAGCCACTGTGGAAAGTTTGGAGTTTTCTCAAAGAACTTAAAACAGATCTACCATTTTACCTAGCAATCCCATTACTGCATATATACCCAAAGGAATATAAATTATTCAACCAAAAAGACACATGCACATGTACGTTTGTCACAGTAATATTCACAATAACAAAGACATGGAATCAACTTAGAGGCCCCTCAATGATGAACTGGATAAATGAAATGTGGTACATATATGTCATGGGAAACTATGCACCCACTAAAAACCCGAAATTATGTCCTTTGCAGCAACATGAATGCAGCTGGAGGCTGTTATATTAAGTGAATAAATGCAGGAACAGAATATCAAATACCACGTGTTCTCATTTATAAGTGGGAGCTAAACACTGAGTACACATGGACACAAAAATAGGAACAACATGCATTGCAGCGTACTTGAGTGGGGAGGTTAAGAGTGAGTGCCACAAAACTACTTACTGAGTACTGTGCTCACTACATAGAAGACAAAATTATCTGTATACCGAACTCTAGAGACCTACAATTTACCCATATAACAAACCTGTACATGTACCCCTGAACCTAAAATAAAAGTTGTAAAAAAGGATACCTGCACTTGTATGTTTATCACAGAACTGATCCAATAGCAAATATATGGAATCAACTTAAGTATTCATCAACAGAGAATTGGATAAAGGAATTACGGTACATATGTACCATGAAACACTACTCAGCCATGGAAAAGAATAAAATCATGTCTGTTGCAAAACCATAGATGGAACTGGATGATATTATCCTAATAACTCAGAAACACAAAGTCAAATACTACCATGTTTTCACTTAGAAGTAGGAGCTAAACAATGGGTACACATGGACACACAGATTGTAAGAATTGATATTGGAGAATACAAGAGGTAGGAGGGTGGGAGCGGGATGAGGGATGGAAAAGTATCTGTTAAGTACAATGTTCACTATTTGGGTGATAGGTACATTAAAAGCAAAGACTTCGCTGCTACACAATATAGGCATGTAAGAAACCTACATTTGTACCCCCTAAATATATATTTTTAATTAAAAAATGCTTAAGTCACAGACTTATAATTTCATTTATATATTCTCTACATGACAAAATTATAGATGCCGAAAACAGATTAGCCAGTGCCAGGGTTTAAGGATAGTGGAAGGCCAGGGGACAGGTGTAACTATAAAAGAGCGGCACAAAGGAGATCTTCATGGTGATGGACCAGTTGTGGCTATTGACTGCAACGGTGTTTACATGAATCTATACCTGTGATAGAATGACAGAGAACATACACATACTGTATAAATTGCCTAGTTTAGATATTGTACTATGTGATTATGTAAGATGTAATCATTGGGGAAAACTGAGTGAAGCGTACATGAGTCATCGCTGTATTATCTCTGCAATCTCATGTGAATCTATTCTCATTTATAAATTGAGTGTTTTTTTTTTTAAATCAGCCATACATTCATGCTAAATATAACATTTGGTTTGTGTATTGGAAAAAAAAATTTCTAAGACAAACTAGGTTTTAAAAAAAAGTAAGGTCAAGAACAAAGCATATAATGTACTCTTATTTACTTTTTTCTTTTAGAAATGCAATATATGCAAGTACATACGCTTATAATACATATGCTTATATAATTTCTGTATATATACAGAAATTTCCAAAGTAAAAGACAAGATACTAATAGCAAAGCCTGACCCTGCCGAACAGACTGAGGAAACCCAGAGTAAAGAATATTTTTAACATGAAAGAGGACTGTATTAATAATTGCACAGAAACAACAAGCATAAGGGGCTCAAAACTCAGAAAATCACAGTTTATTTTCACAGACAGTAAGCAATAAGTGCCAGTTATCATTGTTATCTTTTTTCTTCCTTACAGTTTTACCTATTTTGTGCAAAAAAGTTTATGGTAATGATAGACTGTTATTTGTATTAACACTTCTATTTTTAAAAATCGATACGATAGTTTTAAGTGTTGGTAACCCATCAAATACGTGATAGGATATCCTCTTAAACACTGTCAATCACTCAGTGGTCCACAACCTAAATGCCTACTAGGCCGGGAGGTAAAGTAAATATGTGCAGGCCAGGTGTGTTATTTAGGAAAAGACTGAGATGGTGACAAATTGGAAAGAATGGCCAGACAAAGCATGAAAATACAAATGTATACAAGACATGGCTTGGGCAAAACAAAATACGTCTATGTTCTGCCAGTCCCCCACAGCAACCCATGCATGTCTGCTTGCTAAGGAATCCTGTTCCATCGTAGGCAGATCTAATTACTAGAAAGATCCTTGTGTTCAGCTGACCTCTACGTTAGTAACTTCCCACTATAAATACAAGATCAGAGCATTTTCTTCATTACAGTATTTAGTGGTTTCAGCAAACACTTGCTGATGTCTAATAAGAACTAGTTCCTTTAACACACGTTCAAAGCTACCTACAGGTAGGTAGGCAATGTAACTCAAGTTTGTCCTCAGAAAGACTAGAGTTAAATCCCTACTCTGTCATCGAAAAGCTCTAGAACATTGGAAAAGTTATTTAATTCTTAGATATATTCATATTCAAGATGAGGATAATAAAACTGTTCAGCTTGCAGAGTTGCTGTGGAGATTAACTGTGAAAACATGTACAATGCGTAGCGCATGTCAAAGAAATGAACTTTTCTGTTGGAAATGTAAGTAATTTGAGGCCAACTGTTCAACTTTCCTGAATTTTTGAGAAAGTAGAAAATCAGCAAATTTTCAAAGTCATTTCATAGCCAAAGATTGAAAGATGAGGTACAGGCTTGATTATTCTAAAGAAACTTGTCTCCCTTCCCAAGCTATGAGGTGTCTTTTCTCGCTTTGCCACTAGATGGCAATTGCCTCCCGGAGTATTTGAGTTCAAAGACCATAAAATCCCGGAGGCCCCACCAAGGCTTTTTATTAGCAACCTTTCTAGAACCACACACCCTAGTCTCTCAAAGTTAATCTGTTCACTTAGTAACTAAGAAATACAGGGACCACTTCCTGAAATTCCAGGGGGGTTGGAGAAGGGGTGATGGTCTAGAAGAACAACTTAAGATTTTTTCCACAAAGTAACTCATTCATCTGACCTAGTTTGTTCCTGCCACAGTCTTTGCTCTCACTGCCCCATATTCCTGGATCCTCTTTCTCCCGACATTTGTGCAGCCCACTCCTTTGTGTTTAGGCACTAGCGCCCTACATCCATAATGTAAGTCACAGGAGAGTGGGGGCTGTTTTAGTTTCCTACAGCATATTCAACCTCAAGAATTTTGCTTCCCACATAGTAAGTGCTCACTAAACACTGGCTGAATAAAAGTTAAATGAATACTCAGGACTCTCAAAATTTACTCATCTGGTAGCTGGAAAGATACCCTTCCTCTTACCAAGAAAGTAAATCAAGATGCAAGTGAAACAGAGATGGTGTATGTCCTGGGTGGCTCCCCACCCTCCCCCTCTGGAAATCACATCTCATCTCCTACATTCTTGGGGCCTTCAGGGACAATAAACTAGCCTGAGATAATGAGTAAACGTCAAGAGCGACAGATTTCTTTCCTTATCAACAACATGCCTTTTAATAGAGTCCTCCTGGAGAGAGAAAGTTGTTCCCAAAACCCAGCATCTCTTTCCTGTAGTCTTTTCTCTACACCTTTAGGTCTCATTGGTGCTTCGGATGGAAATAAATGCAGTCTCTCCTTCCATAAACTGTCCCTGAGAGGGGTACCCCAGTCCCTGGACTTCTTATCAGTACTCCCCTTGGGCCTCATATGTAATCTTCATTCCCTGAAAAATCTCATCTCAAGCCTGCCTCTGTATTCCTCTTTCCCCATTCTCACTGCAGCCACCCAGGGTCAGGCCATCCTTTTTCTGAGTTGGTGGACGGGAAATAAGCTATTTAATGAAAGCATGTTTCTGGCCATGACATTCTGCTCAAAACCTTCCAAGGACCCTGTAAAACCAGCTTATGTCATCTCCTTATGAAGTCTTCCCTGCCAGAACAGAATTGACCCTCTCCCCCTTGTGTCTCTGCTGTGCTTCATGTAGATTCGTCACATCCCATCTGTTCCTCTTTACTGCGGTGAATTGTCAGCCAGCTGCTTCACCTCTAGACTAGCAGGACTTGAGGGTTGGATCATACCATTTTTTATGTCCAGTACCTTTAAGTACCTGACTTTCATCAGCATATTAATACCTATAGTTGGTTCTTATTACCAATCAAAAACAATCGGAGCCTCTTGCTCTCATTAACAGTCACCAGCATGTCCCTTCACTAGTTCCCCCATATGTCCCATCCACTTCCAGTCAGGCTGAGTGCCCCTGTTAACATATGTCTGGGACCACCTAAAGGGTCATGGAGAAAGGTCCCTAAATGGTAACGTTTAGTAAATGACAGATTGTACTTAAAATGTTAGATGTTAGAATATAGTTAACTGGAGGTTCTAGGGCCTGACCACCTGGTTCAGTCTCCCTTCTACCACTTACTAACTTGTGACTTGGGAAATTATATCACTTTAACCTCTCCGTGCCTCAGTTTCTTCCCTGGCAAAAGGGCGTCAATAACAGTACCTATCTCATAAAGGTTTTTTGGAGGATTAGATTGATATAGATAAAGCTCTGTAACAACCTTGTTACATAGTAAGCAAGTAGTTAATTTTAATTATTACTGTCTGCTATGTCAGCCACATGCTAGAAACTTGACATATGTTACTAAAACGGAAAAAGTTACCTTGTCTCCTGCACAGGGCATGCAATGGAGGAGTGGTTCCCTTCTTCAGTGTCCCACTGCTCAAACCTCTAGGGGAGCATTCAGACGGGCAGGCTGCGGGGCTCCAACCCAATGGCAGTGTCTAGGGGTGAATGTTTACAGTTGAAGCCCCAGTGGGCACGTTTTACAGGGTGCTCTTTTAATTTAGCTGTCTGTAGGCGGCTTGTGTTAGCTCAGTTAGACCTCAGCTTTGTTAGAAGGACAGAGGGCTTTCTGTACCCCTCTTGCCTTGGTGTAACAGAAGAATCAGATCATGCATGAGCTTGGAGAATTAGTGCAAGGTTTTATTGAGTGGAAGTAGCTCTCAGCAGATGAGGGAGCCAGAGGGAGATGGTTTTCCCCTGGAATTGGGCTGCTTGGCAGCCTGGGCTCTCCTGCAACTATGCCTAATTCCACCAGTCGATGGCCTGCCGGCGTGCCAGCATCTGTCCTGTGCTTTTCCCCTGAATGTCCTCTCGACAGCCAGCCACTTGTGTCTTCTTCCACCAGTGTGTTCCTCTCAACTTCCAGCTGCTTGTGTGACTGCTTATAGGGTAAATGGGTTTTTATAGGCACAGGATGGGGGCGTGGCAGGCCATGGTGGTCTTGGGAAATGCAACATTTGGAAGGGAAGGCAGGAGTGTCAGTCCTCACCTAGATCTGTAGGCACAAGCAGAGGGTGGAGCCCTCGCCAGAGACCACACCCTTCCCTTCCCTTCCCAGTACTTCCCTTCCATATCATTACTTCTAATCCTTACAACAACACTGGAAGTGGGCAGTACTTTCTTCTTTCAACCAGTGAAAGGGCTGAACCCCATAGAGATTAAGTGGCTGTCTCAAATTCACATGCTCAGGACATTTTGAAGCAAGGTTTTGAATCTACGTGATTTTTGCCACATCTGTACTATTATTTACTAAATGGCCTTTAATTTGGCTCCTTTTCCTTTAAATAAATATATTAATAAATCTAAACTTCATTTCATTTTCACAAATAAATTTGATGTGTTTGCTAATTCTCCTAATTCACATTAAAATAGGTTTACAACTGTCAAATGTTTGTCCATATTTCACCTAAAAATATCAGATATTCCACAGTATTATAGTAAAAATATTATATATTCCACAGTACATGCTACTGGACCACACTGCTTAGCCTGTTTTTATTTATATGCATTTCACAAGAATAAAGTAATCATTTAACTTACAAATTAAAAGGACTTTAAAAGCAATCTATGTCAGGAATCAGTAGGCTTCAATGGCTGCCCAGAATAAATACTGTGTTGGATGCAACTAGAAATAACGCCATGCTCTCTGTACACCATAGGCCCAGGAGGCTGGAGTGAGGGGACTGGCCACATAGTTGCCATTCTTTGTCTGATCCAATCCACTCAGCTTTTCAGAGATGATGCCTCATTAACTCTTCTTCCTCCCACCACCATTCCTTTACTGGATAACCAGGAGAGTCATAATTTACCAAGAGACACGGGTAAGTAGGCAAGGAAGGAGCTGATTCTGCAGCGATGGCACCTTGGGAGACACACAAGAAACCTAGGGCGATCGAGAAGCCAATTAAAAGGGCTGACAAACGATGTGCTGGATGGGACATCCAGGCAAGGAGGGTAGGAAAACATCATAGGAGCTGTAACAGCCAGACACAAGAGGATCCTGGCAAGTAAACACTGTTTAATGTGATGACTGTGTATTAAACCTGAAGTCAGCATTTAGCCCCTGTCCGTAAGCCAGTAGGATGCCTCTAAGTGCTTACTGGGGCTCCTGCATGTATATATTTTCCTGCTCCAACATATACTTAAGGCAGACACTGGGTTGTGGTAAGGGATCTCTTTTATGGCTATTTATTTGGGCCAAGTTGTTATGCTCATGCAGGCAAGCCTTTACTTATTTGGTCTCATCTGAAGAAATAAAAAAAAATTCTCCTATTGATTCTCCCTCTATAATTCTTACTATTCTTTCTGCTGTTAAAAGGAAGGGAGGTTTGTTCCGTGGTTAGGATCTCTCCAAAAATTACAAAAGAGGAGTCAGAAGCCCTTCCTCTTCTTGCAGGACTAGATCCCTTTTTCAGAAAACATCTAAAAGATCACTGTACAGAAAAGAGTTTACATCACAGACTTGTAAACTGCTATCCTTAGAAAGCCCTGCTTACAAGGCTGGCCTTTGGGCTGACATCTGAAACTTAAGATTTCAGAAGATTCCCACCATTCACTGGCAAGAATGACCCACTGTACCTAAACTGTACAAATATGGTTTATGCTGAATACCTGCTTTCTTTATGGGAGTCTGGAATTTGGGTACATGCCAGGCAGAGGCAGGTAGAGAAGGCATGCCACCAGACCTCAATTAAAAACCTGGGCCCTGCATCTCTAACGGTCTTTCCCGATGGGCAACATTTCACACGTGTTGTCAGGACTCATTGCTGGGAAATTTAAGAGTCCTGTGTGACAACACTATGAAAGAACCCCTGGAAATGTGTGCCTAGCTTACCCTGGGTATGCACCTGTTCCCTTTGCTGATTTTTATCTGAATCCTTTCACTGCAATACATAATTACTGTGAGTAGGACTATACATTGAGTCCTGTGAGTCCCTCCAGGGGATCGTGGAACCTAGGAGCAGAACCGGGGAATCCACTGGCACAGCACTTTCACTTTCCTGTGCTCTGGGAGCTTAAGTAACTGGGTCATGGACAGAAAACAAACAAACAATATTGAGCTAAAAATATGAAATTTAACTATAAATTGTGAACTCCATAATCATCAACTAGAGAGCTGATCTATGTCTTGGACAAGTAGGGAAACATGATGAATTTCTTGTAGCAATTGGAGAAGGGGTATTTTGCCCTTGAAAAGCATCATTTAATGTATGACCTGATCTTGTATAGAAGAAGAGAAAGTTATTATAAAATAAATGCTAGTTAACACAACCTCTCTTGAAGTAGAACCACCTCCAAACTAGAAATTTAAGATACCTCCCTGCTTTTTTATAAAAGCCCCGCCTTCCATAAAGGCCTTTAGAAAACCTTAGACCCAAAAGGGAGCTCAGAGCTTATTGTTTCCTCTCCTCTCAGTATAGAAATCCTCTTTAGAATATTCCTATCAGGTTATCTCTTGAGCACTTCCTGTTCACCCAA
Source organism: Saimiri boliviensis (assembly GCF_048565385.1). Classification (NCBI taxonomy): domain Eukaryota; kingdom Metazoa; phylum Chordata; class Mammalia; order Primates; family Cebidae; genus Saimiri; species Saimiri boliviensis. The sequence goes on along the minus strand of NC_133454.1, from coordinate 38,705,114 downwards.
TGCTTCTTAAAAATTTCCTCCAAACTACCTTAAGAAAATAACTCTTATTGGCAGAGTGGTCACAGGTATAGTTCCAATCAGACTTGAAAAGATAAATATCTCTGAACATATCTTGCTTTTCCTTAAAATTTATCTGATTTTTGCTATTTCCTCACATGTCTGTGTTATGTGGAGATATTCATCACCATTTTAAAAGCATGCCTCAGGCCAGGCACCATGGCTCAAGCCTGTCATCCCAGCACTTTGGGAGACCAAGGCAGGAGGATTGATTGAGCCCAGGAGTTGGGGACCAGCCAGGGCAACATAGCAAGACCTTGTTTCTAATAAAGTAGTTAAAATTAGCCAGGTGTGGTGGCACATGCTTGTACTCCCAGCTACTAGGGAGGCTGAGGTGGAAGGATAGATTAGCCCAGGAGATTGAGGCTGCAGTGAGGTGTGAGTACCAATGCACTCCAGCCTGGGAGACCGAAAAAGACCTTGTCAAAAAAAAAAAAAAAAAAAAAAAAAGTATGTCCTTAGAGAGACTACTAAAGTAAATTTTTATATAACTTTTTTCTAAGTACAAAATACAAAAAGGTACAGAGAGAAAAGAACAATACCTATGCATAATCCCTGCACTTCTACTCCAAGAAAATAACAGTTATGTGCCTCTCTTAGAAATTTTTATTTTAAAGAAAAAAAACTGTAAGATAGTGTGATAGGTTCTACTTGCAGAAAAAATATAAGAAAGAAAAAAGGAATTGGGAATTACAATCTTAATAGAAGAAGTGCCTGAAATTTACTTTGACTAGAAAACCTAGAGGTGAGAGAGACAGAAAATTAGACATAATAACCATGTTTCCAATTTAAAACACACCTTTCAAGTAAGGATCCAAATATTTCAGATATACTAGGCAAAGGCAGGGTCCAAGAAATTTAAGAAAGGCTGTCTGCACATGTATTCACCTTGATTCTTTGTTAATGTAAGGTTTGGTATCTATACACCCTTTAGTTATACTCACTCAGCAACTGTCAGCAGAATCATCACACAAGTTAAGAGACAGCAGTGTTGGAAATTTATTTTTCAATTATATATACATTATATATATATATATATATATATATACATATGAGACAGTAGTGTCTATATATATATATATACATATGAGACAGTAGTGTCTATATATATATATGATACAGTAGTGTTGGAAATTTATTTTTCAATTATATATACATATATATGTACATATATACCTATATGTACATATATACATATATATTTTTTAATCATATATATATTTCAATTATAAATATATATAAAATTATATATATTTGAAATAAATAAATAAAAGTCTAAGGCATCAGACTTTGTGGTTGGCCAGCCAAATAAGAGAGTTAGATCCACTTCAAGGGCCTAAAAGAAGTAGATGTTGCACACATACACACACACACACACACACACACACACACACAAAGACAGGTGAAACTCTTGCTGAACAATATTCCACCAGGCATCTGGCTAAAGGAGTGGAATTTACTTCAGTGGTTGGAAACCTAAATATATCTACAGTGTTTGAAAGAAACTGAGAACTACCTTTAGAAGAATTCCAAGTTCTGTCCTTTACCAACTGGTTGTCTTTGCAAGCCATTTCACTTCTCTGAGCCTGTTTTCCTATCCATAGAGTGGGTATGACAACATCTACCTTGAATGATTGGGGGTTTATATAATTTAGACTGTCCGGATTGTAATAAATATTGAATAAATGTAGCCCAGAGAGTTGTTATGCTGATAAAATAAAAGAATACATGTGAAAGCTGTTTGTAATCAGTACAGTTATCTGGGAGTAGGAGATAGCCAAACCTTACCAGAATACTATTGTTTAGAACTAAAGATTACGTTTAATAAGGGCTTCATACATCAAGGAAGGCAAACAGATTGAGACAATGCCATTTGATGAGGAGCTGCTGTCTCAAGTGCCATATTGTAAAAAATATCCCACAGCCATGGGTACAGAAGGGACAAAGAAATACAGCATTCATGGCAGATATTGTAGCATAATCAAATGAGTTAGAGCTTGAGCCTAACATGACAGAAAGACACTCTGCCAAGCTCCCTGATCTGCAGCTGCAGCACTGAATGTTGCAGAAAAAGGTTTTATGAACAGAAAATGGCAATCATAAGCATTAGATTTGTAAGGTGTCTACATTCTTTTCAAGTACATTTAAGTGCGTGATCTCAAATTACTGGATATCAGCAAAAAAAATTTAATCCAAGGAAAAAATGGAGTTATCAGTCTCCACTAAATACGAGATTAATGATAGCCCTGCTTGATAGGGTTTCTATGAGAAAAAATTAGATGAAATACACAAAATACCTAGAACAGATCTAGCACGAGGCAAGCTTTCAATAATATTTAACTATTATTATGAAGATAAATATGTATTATCTTTTGCTTCAATAATTTACAATAGAATTTTGGATTAGGTTAATCCAAAATTAATGAGTAATGTGATATTCAAGTCAGATCAAAATTGTTTATTAATCTCTAAATTATCAAGACATGCAGATTTGGAAGCTCCAAAGCAAAGAATAGATGACTTTAATTACTCTTTGTCTTTCACCTGAGATCTCCCTTTACCTAGGGCAAGGGAACCTTCTGTTTGATTAGAAAGGAAAAGAGGGGGATGGAGGAAATTGAAGCTGGAGTAGGCTTGTACAATGGGACAAATAAATGTAGTTTTTTCTCTCTGACCAATACATACAGTTGGCTTCACTTTACAGTTAGCTTCAAGTTAACAGTGCATGTGCTGCAAATCAATTTACAATTTTCCTTAATAATTAAATCAAATAGTATTAAAATACCTAAAGCTGCCTTTTAGTATGCCTCAGTCTGACAACTGAGAGGCAACTACTGCAACATATTAAATTATGTCTTCTGGTATTCAACTTCATTTCTCTAAATAATGTGCTTATGCATTTACTTCTTGATTAATGTATCTTATATATTATCTAGTGACTTCTGTTAATATTTAGCTCTATTACATTCCCAAGCCTCTATCCCCTTTCTTCCCTACACTCTAGTACCACATTGTAAAAAATATCATTCAGACATGTGTACAGAAGGGACAAAGAAATACACCATTCATGCCAGGTATGGTTGTTGTAGCCTCCAAGTCTGTTCTTTCATGTTGCAAATATTCTATAAGCTACCCAAAATGTTTTAACTACATTCCCTTTCTGCTTTATGAGCTAGTGTTTTCTTCTCATGATTGCACCTAAGTACCCTGACTGATACAAATAAATTGGTCAATTTTATTAAAATGTAAATAATAGATAAAGTGGAAGATATGTCCCAGAAAATAGAACTAGAGGTTCAAAATCAAAGGAAAAAAAAGAGGAAATTGGAGATCAAAGAAAAGAAACATTCAATGAAGGAAGTGACCAATACATACAGTTGGCTGTATGTATACATAATTGGCATAACTTAGACAGTCTAAATATATAATTTAGACTGTCTGGTATTTAAGAAATACTGAATAAATGTAGCCCAGAAAGTTGTTACGCTGATAAGCAATAAAACATATGAGAGCACTTTGTAAGCTATATAGTTATCTGGGAGTGGGAGAAAGCCAAACCTTACCAGAATACTATCGTTTAGACCTAAGGATTACATTTAATAAAAGCCTCATACATCAAGGAAGGCAAACAGATTGAGACAACTCCCTTTGATGAGGAGCTTTTGATTTTCCTTTCCTCCTTTGATGAAGAGCTGCTTTATTTACTACAGAGTCTAATGCCTTAGAAGCACAATTATTTTTCTTATGAGACCCAAGCTTTCTACCTCTTGGAAAGACCTGTATATATATATATGTGTACACACACATATACATGTATGTATATATGTACACACACACACACACACACACACACACACATATATATATATATACATATATCATGGGAAAATAAATTATATCACAGTTTTTCTTTTATCACAGTTTTTCTTAATAAATCAATAGTGTTTATATTTTTATTATGTAAATATTATTTATTTCTAAGTCAAATCATTTACTGTGATTACATTCCCATTTACATATAATTTTCTGGTATTTCTAAAAGAATTTATTTCCTGAAAGTTAGTGGTTGCTTCATTTATCACTGCTTGGTTTTCTGTGCCCATTCGAAGTTTTTTCAAATGCTGCAGCTGTTTTGGTGTGTACCTATCAATAATTATTTCACTCAAATGCTAGCCAACCATTTAATTTAGTTATATTATTTTTCTCTTTGAGGATGAAACTGTCCATTCAGCTCTAATGAAAACTGGTAGCTTCCTTGCCCTGATGTTTAGCTGTTTATACTGAAACTTCCCCTTCACTTCTCTCCTATATTGGATCCCCTGATTTCTTGAAGCCGTGTCTTTCTATTTTTTGTTTTACCCTATCAGTTGCTAAAACATATTCTGCAATAACTTCCTGAGAAAAGATAGATAAAAAATTAGTTTTTGGACTTCTCATGTATCTTGATTGATTGACTGGTTGGTTGATTGACTGACTGACTGATTGATTGATTGATGGTAAGCCTAAGTTGAAGTCACGTCCCCTTAGAATTTTGAAGGTATTTGTTTACTATCTTCTAGAATCCTATATTTTAGCCACTTGAATTGCTATCCTTTGATTGTGACCTGTTTTTTTCCTCTCTTTAAAACTTGATTGGGCCTTTTTGCATTTTTTGATCTGGGTAATTGGTGGGCCCTTTCAGTCTAGAAATTTTCAGCCTTCAGTAAAGGGAAATTTTCCTATATTCCTTATTTGGTAATTTCTTTCTTTGTGTTTTCTCGGTTCCATCTTTCTGGATCACTTCCTTCATTAGATGTTTGATCTCCAATTTTCTCATCTTTTTTCCTTTGATTTTTAACCTCTAGTTCTATTTTCTGAGCAATATCTCCTTCTTTGATCTCCAATTTTCTCATCTTTTTTCCCTTGATTTTTAACCTCTAGTTCTATTTTCTAGGCAATATCTTCCACTTTATCTATTATTTATATTTTAATAAAATTAACCAGTTCATTTGTATTAGTCAGGATACTTAGGTATAATAATGAGAAGCAAACTCTGGCCTATAAAGCAAAAAGAGAATGTACTTAAAACATGTTGGGTAGCTTATAGAATATTTGAAACACGAAAGAACAGACTTAGAGGTTACAACAGACAAGAAACCAAAGCACCCTCAATATTTCTCAGAACTTAATCCATAAAGCATTACTGTCACCATCACTGGGCATAGCTTGCACTGCAATGCCACCAACACTGGGTGCTGTGTGGTGTCCCTAAAATTTCCACCAATCTACCATTGGAGCCTGGAAGTACCTGCAGTCACAACTTCCAGACTCACTACAATGGATCTGTGTGGTACTTGAGTCTTCCTGTCACTAAATGCTAATTCAAAGTCTGGAGAAACTGACCATGCCCTAGTTACAAGCAAATGTTTGATGTTTTCAGTTTCAGTATTGGAGATTGGCTCTGCTTCAAAAGGTATGGAATCCCCCAAATGTATGATACGAGGTCAGAGGCTGGGCAATCACAAAGAACAGAAATGTCCACTGGGGTCCATGCTTAATCCATCCTCCACCAATGTTTATCCTTCTACAGTTCTAAAAAAAAATGCTGCTACATAGTATAATGCAATGAAAAATACCTTCTCCAACTAAAAAACATGCTTATCCTTTGTGCTAATATTTAAAAAGCAGTCAACTCAAAATCTCATTGTTATTTATTGTTGTCATTCCAAGACCAGGATCTCTGAGTAATGTCCATGCTCCTCTGGTTCTGTACTGATAACCTTCCATTCAATATCCCATAATCTTGGATTAATTTGTGAATTTAACCATAATGAACAAACATAAGGTAGTGGGAGATTGGGGGAAAAAGGAAAGAAAAGAAGGCAGTTCAGATGTCTAGGATATATGTTACTTTCAGTGGCAAAAAACGCAATTACTTTTGCACCAACCTATAATACAAGAAAATATTGGGAGATGCTGCTATCCTTATTTCTCCAAATTCCCACAAAACTTGTGGTGAGCTGATGAATGATTCTTCAAAGATATGTCCACTTCCTACTTTTCAGAACTTGTATATATTACTTGATTCACCACCCAATTCAAATATTATATATTTGAATCAAGAGTTTTTGTAGTGAGGGATCCAAGATGGCCGATTAGAAGCAGCTCAGGATTGCAGCTCCCAGTGAAAGTGCAGAGTGAGTGGACACCGCATTTCCACATGGATTTTTATTGCCCACAGACCAGGAGATTCCCAGGTGGAGAAGCCCCATGGGTCATCAGTGTGGCTGTTTTGGCTGGCGCGGCTGTTTTGCCAGCACCCCAGCACGGCAGTTCTCCGTACAAAATACATGGGTCCAGGTGCCATTTTAGCTGGAAACTTGAGCTCTGGGAAGGCAGAGTCACCCATTCATCTGATTTAAAAGGGGACTGAAACAGGGAGTCAGGCCAGGAGATTTCCAGGCAAAAAAGTGCCACAAATCTCAGCACTGCTGTTTCAGCCGGCACAGTGGGTTGCCACACAGGAAATCACACAGATCCCAGTGCCTTTTCAACAAGCGACTGGAACACCTGGGAGACAGTTGACCGTTCAACTAAAAAAAAAAAAAAAAAGCCTCTGAGGCAGGGAGCCAGGTGATCAGGCTTGGCTGGTCCCACCACCACAAAAAAACAGCAATCAGAAATGCTCTGGATTGAGAGTTTCATAGCAAGCACAGCTGAACCTAGGACGGTCTAGCTCTGTGGGTGAGGGGCATCTGCCATTACTGAGGCAGTCCACCACTATGGAGGTAGTTGGCGATTGCTGAGGCAGCCCGCCATTGCCAAGGCAGCCCACCATTACGGAGATAGTCTGCCATTATAGAGGTGGGCCACAATTGCTGAGGCAGTTATAACTACACCCGTATAAACAGGACTGGAGGGAAGTTCATATAGCAGCTGGGTGGAGCCCACAGCAGCTCAGGAAAGCCTCTGCAGGCAGACAGTGACTAGGTTGCCTTTTTGTTGGGCAGGGCAGCCCTGAAAAAAGGCAGCAGCAAAACAGAAACTCATAAATAAATCCCTAACTCCCCGGGACAGTCCATCTGGAAAAAAAAAGAGTGGGGGGGGTTTATGAGTTTTGCTGCAGCAGACTTAAACATACCTGCCCAGCAGCTCTGAATGAGCAACGGAGCTCACAGCTCAGCACTTGAGCTCCTATAAAGGACAGACTGTCTCCTCAAGCAGCTCCCTGACCCCTGTATATCCAAAGAGTCACCTCATAAAGGAGAGTTCAGACTGACATATGGCGGGTAACCTTTTGGGACAAAGATAGCAGAAGAAGAAACTGGCAGCAACCCTTACTGGTCTGCAGCTGCTGCAGGTGATCCCCAGGCAAGCAGGGTCTGGAGTGGATCTCAGCAGTCCTACAGCAGAGGGGCCAGACTTTTAGAAGGAAAACTAAGAAACAGGAATAAATAACTTCATGATTAACAAATGGGATGTCCACTCAGAGACCCAATCTGAAAGTCAACAACTACAAGGACGACAGGTGGATAAATCCACAAAGATGGGAAGGAAACAGTGCAAAAACGATGAAAACACCCAAACCAGAATGCCTCTCCTCCTACAAGGGATCACAACTCTTCACCAGCAAGGGAACAAGGCTGGATGGAGAAAGAGTGTGATGAATTGACAGAAACAGGCTTCAGAAGGTGGGTAATAAGAAATTTCTGTGAGCTAAAAGAATATGTTCTAACCCAATGCAAAGAAACTAAGAACTTGAAAAAAGATTTGACAAAACGCTAATGAGAATAAACAACTTAGAGAGGAATATAAGTGAATAGATGGAGCTGAAAAACACAACATGAAAACTTTGCACGCATACACAAGTTTCAACAACCAAATTGACCAAACAGAAGAAAGGATATCAGAGGTCAAAGATCAACTCAATGAAATAAAATGAGAAGGCAAGAACAGAGAAAAAAGGAATGAACAAAGTCTCCAAGAAATATGGGACTATGTGAAAAGACCTAATCTATGTTTGATAGGTATACCTGAATGTGACAGAGAGAATGAATCCAAGCTGGAAAATACTCTTCAGGATATTATCCAGGAAAACTTCCTCAACCTAGCAAGGCAGGCCAATATTCAAGTCCAGGAAACACAGAGAACACCACAAAGATATTCCTCAAGAAGAGCAACCCCAAAGCACATAATCATCAGATTCACCAGGGTTGAAATGAAGGAGAAAATGCAAAGGGCAGCCAGAGAGAAAGGCTGGGTTACCCACAAAGGGAAGTCCATCAGACTCACAGCAGATCTCTCAGCAGAGACCCTACAGGCCAGAAGAGAGTGGGGGCCAACATTCAACATCCTTAAAGAAAAGAATTTTCAACCCAGAATTTCATATCGAGCCAAACTAAGCTTCATATGTGAAGGAAAAATAAAATCCTTTGCAAATAAGCAAGTACTCAAGAGATTTCATCACCACCAGGCCTGCTTTACAATAGCTCCTGAAAGAAGCACTAAACATAGAAAGGAACAACCAGTACCAGCCACTCCAAAAACATACCAAATGGTAAAGAGCATCAACACAATGAAGAAACTGCATCAACTAATCGGCAAAACAGCCAGCTAGCATCAAAATGGCAGGATCAAATTCACACATAATAATATTAACCCTAAATATAAATGGGCTAAACGCCCCAATCAAAAGACACAGACTGGCAAATTGGATAAAAAGCCAAAACCCATCAGTGTGCTGTATCCAGGAAACCCATCTCACATGCAAGGATACACAAAGGTTCAAAATAAAGGGATGGAGGAAGATTTACCAAGAAAATGGAAAGAAAAAAAAAAAGCAGGAATTGCAATTCTCGTCTCTGATAAAATAGATTTTAAACCAACAAAGATCAAAACAGACAAAGAAGGACATTACATAATGGTAAAAGGATCAATGCAACAAGAAGAGCTAATGATCCTAAATATAAATGCACCCAATACAGGAGCACCCAGATACATAAGGCAAGTTCTTAATGATCTACAAAGAGACTTAGACTCCCACACAGTAATAATGGGAAACTTTAACACCCCATTGTCAATATTAGACAGATCAACCAGACAGAAAAATAACAAGGATATCCAAGACTTGAACTCAGACCTGGAAAAAGCAAACCTAATAGACATTTACAGAACTCTCCACCCCAAATCCACAGAATATACATTCTTCTCAGCACCACATCGCACCTACTCTAAAATTGACCACATAATTGGAAGTAAATCACTCCTCAACAAATGCAAAAGAACAGAATCATAACAAACAGTATCCCAGACCACAGTGCAATCAAGTTAGAACTCGGAATTCAGAAACTAACTCAGAACCGCACAGCTTCATGGAAACTGAACAGCTGGCTCTTGAATGTTGACTGGATAAACAATGAAATGAAGGCAGAAATAAAAATGTTCTTTGAAACCAACGAGAATGAAGACACAATGTACCAGAATCTCTGGGACATATTTAAAGCAGTGTCTAGAGGAAAATATATAGCAATAAATGCACACATGAGAAGCAAAGAGAGATCTAAAATCGACACCCTGTCATCAAAATTGAAAGAGCTAGAGGAGCAAGATAAAAAAAAAAACTCAAAACCTAAAAGAAGAAAAGAAATAACTAAGATCAGAGCAGAACTGAAGGAGATAGAGTCACAAAAAATACTTCAAAAAATCAATACATCCAGGAGCTGGTTTTTCAAAAAGATCAACAAAATAGACCACTAGCCAGATGAATAAAAAGAAAAGAGAGAATAATCAAATAGATGCAATAAAAAACAATAAAGGGGGTATCACCACAGATTCCACAGAAATACAAACCATCATCAGAGATTATTACAAACAACTCTATGCACATAAACTAGTAAACCTGGAAGAAATGGATAAATTCCTGGACACTTGCATCCTCCCAAGCCTAAGCCAGGAAGAAGTTGAAACCCTGAATAGACCAATAACAAGGCTGAAGTTGAGGCAGCACTTAAGAGCCTACCACCCAAAAGAAGCCCAGTTCCCGATGGGTTCACAGCTGAATTCTACCAGACATACAAAGAGGAGCTTGTACCATTCCTTATGAAACTATTCCAAACAATCCAAAAAGAGGGAATCCTTCCCAAATCATTTTATGAGACCAACATTATCCTGATACCAAAACCCGGCAGAGACTCAGCAAAAAAAGAAAACTTGAGGCCAATATCCATGATGAACATAGATGCAAAAATCTTCAATAAAATACTGGCAAACTGATTGCAACAGCACATCAAAAAGCTTATCCACCATGACCAAGTAGTATTCATCCCAGGGATGCAAGCCTGGTTCAAGATACACAAGTATATAAACATAATTCGCCACATAAACAGAACCAAAGATAAAAACCACATGAGTATCTCAAGTGATGTAGAGAAGGCTTTTGACAAAATTCAACAGCCCTTTATGCTAAAAACCCTCAATAAACTAGGTATTGACAGAACGTATCTCAAAATAATAAAAGCTATTTACGACACAACAACAGCCAATGTCATACTGAATGGGCAAAAACTGGAGGCATTCCCTTTTAAATCAGGCATTAGACAAGGATGCCCTCTCCCACCACTCCTATTCAATATAGTACTGGAATTTCTAGCTAGAGCAATCAGGCAAGAAAAAGAAATAAAGGGTATTCAAATAGGAAAGGAGGAAGTCAAATTGTCTCTGTTTGCAGACAACATGATTGTAAGTCTAGAAGACCCCATCATTTCAGCCCAAAATCTCCTGAAACTGATCAGCAACTTCAGCAAAGTCTCAGGCTACAAAATCAATGTGCAAAAATCACAAGTATTCCTATACACCAATAACAGACTTAAAGAGAGCCGAATTAAGAACGGATTGCCATTCACATTTGCTACCAAGAGAATAAAATATCTAAGAATACAACTAACGAGGAATGTAAAGGACCTCTTCAAGGAGAACTACAAACCACTGCTCAACGAAATGAGAGGACACAAACAGATGGAGAAACATTCCATGTTCATGGTTAGGAAGAATCAATCTCATGAAAATCGCCATACTGCCCAAAGTAATTTACAGATTCAATGCTATCCCGATCAGGCTACCAATGACCTTCTTCACAGAACTGGAAAACACCACCTTAAACTTCACATTGAACCAAAAGAGAGCCCGCATAGCCAAGTCAATTCTAAGCAAAAAGAACAAAGTGGGAGGCATCACACTACTGGACTTCAAACTATACTACAAGTCTACAGTAATCAAAACAGAATGGTACTGGTACCAAAACAGAGATATAGACCAATGGAACAGAACAGAGGCCTTGGAGGCAACACAACACATCTACAACCATCTGATCTTTGACAAACCTGACAAAAACAAGCAATGGGGAAAGGATTCCCTGTTTAATAAATGGTTGGGAAAACTGGCTACCCATGTGCAGAAAGCAGAAACTGGACCCCTTCCTGACACCTTACACGGAAATTAACTCCAGATGGATTAAAGACTTAAACATAAGACCTAATACCATAAAAACCCTAGAAGAAAATCTAGGCAAAACCATTCAGGACATATGTGTAGACAAGGACTTCATGACCAAAACACCAAAAGCATTGGCAACAAAAGCCAAAATAGACAAATGGGACCTAATCAAACTCCACAGCTTCTGCACAGCAAAAGAAACAGTCATTACAGTGAATAGGCAACCAACAGAATGGGAAAAAGTTTTTGCATTCTACCCATCTGACAAAGGGCTGATATCCAGAATCTACAAAGAACTAAAACAGATTTACAAGAAAAAAACAAACAAGCCCATTCACAAGTGGGCAAAGGATATGAACGGACACTTTACAAAAGAAGACATACATCAGGCCAACAAACATATGAAAAATGCACATCACCTCTGGTCATTAGAGAAATGCAAATCGAAACTACTTTGAGATACCATCTCACACCAGTTAGAATGGCGATCAATAAAAAATCTGGAGACAACAAATGCTAGAGCGGATGTGGAGAAACAGGAACACTTTTACACTGTTGATGGGAATGTAAATTAGTTCAACCATTACGGAAGACAGTGTGGCGATGTCTCAAGGACCTAGAAATAGAAATTCCATTTGACCCAGCAATCCCATTACCGGGTATATATCCAATGGATTATAAATTCTTCTACTATAAGGACACATGCACACAAATGCTCATTGCAGCACCGTTTACAATAGCAAAGACCTGGAACCAACCCAAATGCCCAACAATGATAGACTGGACAGGGAAAATGTGGCCCATATACATCATGGAATATTATGCAGCCATCAAAAACAATGAGTTCGTGTCCTTTGTAGGGATACGGATGAACCTGGAAACCATCATTCTCAGCAAACTGACACAAGAACAGAAAATCAAACACTACATATTCTCACTCATAGGCGGCTGTTGAATAATGAAAACACATGGACACAGGGAGGGGAGCATCACACACTGGGGCCTGTTGGGGGAAATAGGGGAGGGACAGCAGGGGGTAGGGAGTTGGGGAGAGATAGCATGGGAAGAAATGCCAGATATAGGTGATGGGGAGGAAGGCAGCAAATCACACTGCCATGTGTGTACCTATGCAACAATCTTGCATGTTCTTCACATGTACCCCAAAACCTAAAATGCTATTTTTAAAAAAAGAGTTTTTGTAGGCCAGGCAGGGTGGCTCATGCCTGTTATCCCAGCACTTTGGGAGGCCATGGCAGGCAGATCACGCGGTCAAGGGATCAAGAGCATCCTGGCCAACATGGTGAAACCCATCTCTACTAAAAATACAATTATTAGCTGGCGTGGTGGCACACGCCTGTAGTCCCAGCTACTCGGGAGGCTAAGGCAGGAGAACTGCTTGAACCCAGGAGGCGGAAGTTGCAGTGAGCCGAGGTCGTGCCACTGCATTCCAGCCTGGTGCCCGGCGACAGAATGAGACTCTGTCTAAAAAAAAAAAAAAAAAAAAAAAGAGTTTTTGCAGATGCAATTGAATTAAGATCTTGAGATGAAGAGATAACCCTGGATTACAAACATGGGCATAAAATACAATCATAGGGGTCCACATAAGAGAGAGGCAGAGAAATGTTTGACACATACAGAAGGGGAAAAGTCAATGTGTGCACGGAGGCAGAGATTGCAATGATGTGGCCTCAAGCCAAGGAATGCCAGCAGCCAGCAGAAGGTACAAGAGGCAATAAATGAATTTTCCTCTAGAGCCTCTAAAGGGAGCATGTTCCTGCTGACACCTTGATTTTAGTTCAGTGAAACCGATGTCAGATTTATGGTCTTCAGAATTGTAAGAGAATAAACTTTAGTTATTTTAATCAACCAGTTTTGTGAGAAGTTGTTACAGCAGCCACTGGAAAGGAATATGAAGGTACAGTAGAATTTAGGATTTTCCTTCTCTACTATTGGGCTCAGAAGTCTGTGTTTCTCAAATGCTTCTCAGGAGGCTCTAGACATCATTCAGTTTTTAAAATTATTTCTTTGGTAGCAGCTGCATCTGCTAAATGGGTCGCTTCTAAGGCCGAGTATGGTGGCTCACGCTTGTAACCCCAGAACTTTGGGAGGCTGAAGAAGGTGGATCACCTGAGGTCGTGAGACTGAGAACAGACTGACCAACACGGAGAAACCCCATCTCAACTAAAATATAAAAATATTAGCTGGGCATGGAGGCACATGCCTGTAATCCTAGCTACTTAGGAGACTGAGGCAGGAGAATCGCCTGAACCCAGGAAGCAGAGATTATGGTGAGCTGAGACCATGCCATTGCACTCCAGCCTCTGGACAACAAGAGCAAAACTCCATCTCAAAGAAAAAAAGGTAGCTTCTTACCATCCCTGCTATTTCTTTCTATGGGGAGGAGTTCCTATACCCTATACCTTTAATACTTCTGATCTGCCCACTTTCTCACTAATTGGTGAATCTGGAAGCAGAAGTTCCTTTCTGAGTAGTCGGCTTTTAACTGCTACAACCTGAACAAAAGATTTAAGTCTTAGCTGCACAGCATTGTAACTTTTGAGGATGATTACAGTTTAAGGAGGCTAATTCCAGAGGCAGAACCTGACCCATGAGTGGTTTCAGGAAAATGTCCGTTGAAAGCCACTAAGCCTCAGCAAAAATACTAGAGCCCTCAGGTCTCAGCAAAATCTGCAGAAAGAATATTTGGTGGAGGCAAGAGGACTGCAGCTGGAAGTTGTTCACGCAGAAACTGGGAAGCAAACCGATTGCTCTGTCCTCAGCAAACTTATAGGCCCATGGTAGGCACAGGGAGCTTCTTAGCACTGGCAAAAGCAGTTCAAACTTTAACTACACGTAACATACCTGTGTGGACAGCAGGACCTCTGCAGATACCTTGGAAAATGCTGGGAAGCCTGAGTCAATAGGAACATCTGAGGCAAGGATCCAGTTATAGGGAAATACAAGTCTTTATTCCTATAAGTGTCTGAGACATTAGTTATAGCACAACATTTGTTTTTTTTTTTTAAGTTGAAAGGAAGGTAAACTCATGTGCACTACAGAGCAATAGGGAGATTCATATATATCCACACTAACTTTATATTATTTATCATCATTTATATCACACTAGCTTCATATATCCATACTAGCTTTATATTATTTGTGTCCAGCCAACATAAGATGCTCTATGTTGGCTGTCTCAACTTCCATTCTACATTCCCAAGGGGAAAACTGCAACAAGGTCTAAGCTTGAACTAGTAAGTCTTGTACATGAACTCGAGAATCATCCTCATTCAGTGGTACCTCAGTTGGTTAATTTCTTATGAGGAAGAAACTTTCTCCAAAAGGCAGTTTTCTTTAACCTAAACCACTTCATAGCTAGAGGGAGTGGAATCACTACTTGGCAGAGAACTAAGAGCACTTTCTCATAAGACAGACTCTATCCATGAACACCAGATTGAGCCTACACTTATATTAACACTGGGTATTGGCAGGGAAGGGGCAGAAACATAATGGGGAAATGGAATGCAGCGATTTTTGTATATAGCAGATGACAAAGAAAGGCTTCTTATAAGTCCCAGAGATTGGAACCACTCCCATTGCAAATTTCTAAACTTTTTAAAAAGACAGCAATATTTCAAATGATATTCTATTGGAAACGAGAATGGATGTACAGGTGGTTATTCCTCCAAGATATGGTAGATACAAAAGGTCATAATAGTTTGTCTTGGAGATTTCTCCCTATTCAGCTTTGGCTCACAGCATACATTGTTAGGAGGATTCTGGAAGCTTGACATTGACCTTCTTGTATCTTAGAGACATTAAAACAAAGAAGGCTTCCTTCTTTCTACTTTTCACTCATGAACCTTAGAGTATTTGGTAACATGAAATACTGAGTTCTAGGAAATAAGGGTCCCTGGCATAACTGCTATAGAGCCTGAGAATTGATTTTTTTTTAATTTGGTTAATATGGCCAGTACTGACAAATGTGTGCAGCATGCTAAAATGAAACACCAAAGTTGTTGCTTCAGAACAATTCTGGAGTCCCTGAAGGACCCATAGTCCTGCCAGCAAGAGGAATCCCAAGCTACAGCTGCTACAGGGGCCTACCCCACGCTCTTCCTGAGACTGAGCAGAAAAAGAAACTAAGGAGGGCACTTTCATTTCTTTAGATTTTGACTCACAAGAGTAGAAGCATTTAAATTACTGAGGGAGTTCAATTCCCGGAGAGTTTTATGTCTTTTAACTTTAGCTTGCAAGGGGATTTAATCCTCAGACCTTACTTTCTCTCTGGGAATTTGATGATGGGAGGAGGCTTATACCCAAATGTGGAACATTTCTATCTTGCCAGGCCTTTTATTACTACAGGGTCACCATCCACTTCATTTTGGAGCATTTTATCATATCACTGGATCTCACTGTAGAACTTCTGACAACAGTGACTAATAGAAGAGCAAAGCAGTAAGAAGAGTCTTCTCCATGGTGAAGAGTGTTTTTAATCATTAACATTGTTCAGAATTGTTGGTGCATGGTAATAATAAGACACACTATTGCCTAAACCAATGGTGGAATATCCACTGGAGGGTTTCTCCTCTTGGGAAACCATTTTCAGATAAGCCACAATTGGGAGTACAGTGGGTAATTTAGGATGGGAAATAGAATAAGGAATGGATTTTCTTAGCTTTGGATGTAGAAAGTACTTAAAATTAGTTTAATTAATGTACATTTCTGACTTATTTCAGAACCTTGTAGAGGTGAAAATTCACATTGTCTCTCAATAGTCCCAGGATCAAAGCCATAGGATTGGAGGTTTTGATTGAAGCAAGGGCCTTGTGAAAGCCTGCTTATTTCCTCCCATGAGGGGGATAGATAAGTAATAGACATCCAAATAGAAAGACAGGAAGTCAGACTGTCTTTCTTTGCTAATTATATGATTCTTTACCTAGAGAATTCCCTAATCTCTACCCAAGTCTCCTAGATCAGATAAATAACTTAGGCAAAGTTTCAGGATACAAGACCAATATACAAAAATCAGTAGCATTTTTATACACTAATAACATCCAAGCTGAGAGCCAAATCAAGAATAATCTCGGAAGCATCGCGGCTAAGGGATACTTCAGGTGAGGTGTGCGTGTGGAGGAGCTGAGGGGGAAGCCTGTCAAAGAGATTGGTAACTGGTCCAGCCATTGCGGTGTGTTTCAGGTGTGTGTTTCAGGTGTGAGCAGGAGAGGCATTTGTCCATTGCAGGTGTCCAGGCCAGAGGCCGCCCTTGACCAGTGAGTCAGGAAGCAGCTAGATATGGTGTCCTCCAGAAAAAAGTATTCCAGGAAATCTGGGAAGCCATCCATGGAAGATCAGTTTACCAGAGCCTATGACTTTGAGACTGAAGATAAGAAAGATCTGAGTGGTTCAGACGAAGATGTTATTGAAGGGAAGACTACAGTCATTGAGGAACGTAGGAAGAAAAGATCTTCTGCAGGAGTAGTCGAGGATATGGGGGGTGAAGTACAGAATATGCTGGAAGGAGTTGGAGTTGACATTAACAAGGCTCTTCTTGCCAAGAGAAAGAGACTAGAAATGTATACCAAGGCTTCCCTCAAAACTAGCAACCAGAAAATCGAACATGTTTGGAAAACACAACAAGATCAAAGGCAGAAACCTAACCAAGAATATTCTCAGCAGTTTCTGACTTTGTTTCAGCAGTGGGATTTAGATATGCAGAAAGCTGAGGAACAAGAAGAAAAAATACTTAATATGTTTTGACAGCAACAAAAGATTCTTCAACAATCTAGAATTGTTCAGAGACAGAGACTGAAAACAATCAGTTATATGAACAGTTCATAAAGAGTATGGAAGAGCTGGAGAAGAATCATGATAATCTACTTACTGGTGCACAAAATGAATTTTAAAAAGGAATGGCTATGTTGCAGAAAAAAATTATGATGGAAACTCAGCAGCAAGAGATAGCAAGTGTTCGGAAGTCTCTTCAATCCATGTTATTCTGATGACACTTTGAAGAAAGAACTTGAACCTAAGTAATATGATAAAATTATATTAGCTAAGAAGCATATTGTAAGTCTTTAGTAGCTTAATTATAACATCTTTAATAATAAATCTGTTTCATTGTAAAAAAGAAAGAATAATCTCATTCACAACAGCCACAAAAAGAATAAAATACCTAGGAATACAGTTAACCAGGGAGGTAAAAGATCTCTACAATGAGAATTTTAAAACACTGCTGAAAGAAAGCAGAAATGACACAAACCAATGGAAAAATATTCCGTGCTCATGGATAAGAAGAATCAATATCGTTAAAATGGTCATACTACCCAAAGCAATTTACAGATTCAATGCTATTTCTATTAAACTACCAAAGACATTCTTCTTCACAGAATTAGAGAAAGAAACTATTCTAAAAATAATTGTGAACCAAAAAAGATCCCAAACGGCCAGAGAAATCTTAAGCTAAAAGTACAAAGCTGGAGACATCACACTATATGACTTAAAACTATGCTACAACGCTACAATAACTAAAACAGTGTGGTACTTGTAAAATAAATAAATAAATAAATAAATAAATAAATAAATAAAAGACAACTAGACCCATGGAACAGGTTAGAGAAACTAGAAATAAAGCTGCACATCTATAATCATCTGATCTTTGACAAAGCCAAGAATAACAAGCAATGGAGAAAGGACTCCCTATTCAATAAATGGTGCTGGGATAAGTGGCTAGCCATATGCAGAAGATTGAAACTGGACCCCTTCCTTTCACTATAAACAAAAATCAACTCAAGATGCATCAAAGGCATAAATATAAAACCTAAAACTATAAAAATCCTAAAAGAAACCTTACGAAACACCATTCAGGCCATTGGTCCCGGCAAAGATTCATGATGAAGACTTCAAAAATAATTGCAATAGAAACACAAATTGACAAGTGGGACCTAATTAAAGAGTTTCTGCACAGCAAAAGAAACTATCAACAGAGTAAAGAGACAACCTACAAAATGGGAAAAAGTATTTGCACACTACATATCTGACAAATGTCTAATATCCATAATCTATAAGGAACTAAAGGTCTAGTATTCAAAACTAACAAGCAAAAAATAAATAACTCCATTAAAAATAGGCAAAGGACCTATCTCAAAATACATACATGCTGCCAATAAGTATATGAAAAAATGCTTAACATCAGTAATCACTAGAGAAATGCAAATGAAAACCACAATGAGATACGACCTTACATCAGTCAAAATGGCTCTTACTAAAACATCAAAAAATAACAGATGCTGGTCAGGTCATGGAGAAAAGGGAAAGCTTATACACTGCTGGTGGGAGTATAAATTAGTTCAGCCAATGTAAAGCCATTTGGACATTTCTCAAAGAACTTAAAATAGAACTACCATCTGATCTTGCAGTCCCATTACTGGTATATACCCACAGGAATATCAATTGTTTTACCATAAAGACACATGCACGTGTACATCCATTGCAGTACTATTCACAATAGCAGAGACATAGAATCAGCCTAGATGTCCATCAATGGTGAACAGGACTAAGAAACTGTGGTACATATACACAATAGAATACTGTACAGCCATAAAAAACAAATGAGATCATGTCCTGTGCAGCACCATGGATGCAGCTGGAGGCCATTAACCTAAGTAAATTAAAGCAGGAACAGAAAAGCAAATACTGTATATTATCACTTATAAGTGGAAGCTAAACATTCAGTACACATGAACACAAACAAGAGAACAATTGACACCAGGGCCTTCTTCAGAGTAGAAGGTAGGAGAAAGGTGAGGATTTAAAACTACCTATCAGGTGCTATGCTTACTACCTGGGTGACAAAATTATTTGTACACCAAACCCCCGCAATATGCAATTTACCCATGTAAAAATCTGTACATGTACCCCCTGAACCTATAATAAAAGTTGAAAAGACAACAAATAAATTTTAAAAAAGAGATGCAAAGGCCTGTTGGGGGAAATGATTGCTTCTTCATTCCTGGTGTTTCCTTTGCAGGGAGAAAGCTCCGCAGTCATAACACAGTGTTACCTACTCCCTTGATGGATGAGTTGGAAGACGAAAGTGGCCATGCCAAATCTATTTTCTCACAGTTCTGGAGGCTGGAAAGTCCAAGATGAAGGCACCAGTAAATTTAGCCTATGGTGAGAACTGCTCTCTACCTCCCAGATGACATCTCTTGCTGCATCCTCCCATGGCAGAAGGTGTGACCAGTTTCCTCACACCTCTTTTATAAAAATGCTAATCCCATTCACGAAGGCTCTGCCCTCATGACTCACAGCCCCACCTCTTAGTACTATCACATTGGCAATTAAGTTGCAACACATGAATCTGGGGAGGGCACCTTCAGACCATACCATGGGTCCCTTAGCATGCCACATGGTGCTTCAATCGTCACATTTTTCAAAAGTCTTTCTTAAGACAGCAGGACAGGAAGTCCACAACCAAATGATTAATTTGCATATGATCAATATGCCTTGAAACAGCCAAAATGAATCTGTCAGGCAACTACCATATACACTATTTTAACCCTTAGAATTCTTTTAAAGAGTAGAGAATAAAGAACAGCCCACTAGTAGAATAAAATGAGTAGAATGGGAAACCTAGAAATCTGATGGAAAGCAAAGATAATGAGGGTGATGATGACAATAATAATAAAGATGATGGCAAAACACAGCTTGTGTTGCCAGTGGTGGTGTTTGGCTAACTCCAGGAACTGAGTCACCAGCACTTTCAACAACCTATAAATGCTACAATCTGGAGCAGTCTGGCTTTTTTTTAGAACCATGTAATCAGCTGTGGGTCTAAAACTAGATGATAGATGTTGACCTGAGCAAAGAACCAAATAGAGAGGAAACAAGGTTGTATTTCTGGAAATTAAGCACTATGTTGAAAGAACAAAGGAAAGGAATCATTTATTTAGAAGAATACATGAAAATGTAATGAGATGAAGAAAAATCTCATTCATCAAAATCCCTGTTAGGGAAAGCACCGTATTTGTCCTGGAATAAATACCTTGATTAACAACTACTGGTCAAGAGTGAGACTCACCCCATATCCTGCCATTGTATGCTCAAGAAACAAGTGTTGTCTTTTAAATTGCTCTGCATAGCAGAAAGGTGAGGAGTTTAAAGTTCTCTTTGAAAAGAGAAAAAGAAAAGCCAAAAGATTTATGCAAGCAGAAAAAGAAACTAGATTATTAATGTCTGTATTGCCCAAAGCAATGCCCAGATTTAACGCAATTCCTACCAAAATTCCAATGGTTTTTTTACAGAAATTAAAAAAAAAAAATCGTAAGATTCATATGGAACCACACTCACACACACACACACACACACACACACACACACACACACACACAAATTCAAATAGCCAAAGCAGTACTAAGAAAGGAAAACAAAGCTGGAGGTATTATACTTCCCAGTTTATAATTATATTGCAAAGCAACAGTAAGCAAAAAAGTGCTGGGTGTGGTAGCTCACACCTGTAATCCCAGTACATTGGGAGGTCGAGGCAGGAGGATTGCTTTACCTCAGAGTTTGAGACTGGCCTGGACAACACAGCACAACTCCGTCTCTATAAGAAATACAAAAATTAACCAGGTGTGGTGGCATGTGCCTGTGGTCCCAGCTACTCAGGAGGCTGAGGTAGAAGGATCATGTGTTCGTGCACTGTACTCCAGACTGGGTGACAGTAAGACCCCGTCTCATAAAAAAAAATAAATAGACAAAGGAAAGAAAAAAATGTATAGTGCTGGCATAGAAGCAGAAACACAGGCCAATGGAGAAGGATAGAGAGCCCAGAAATAAATCTAAATACATATGGTCAACTGAGTTTTGATGAGGGCATTAAGAGGAAAGAATGGGGAACAGACAGTTTCTTCAATAAGAAAATTGGATTTACAATGCAAAAGAATAAAATTAGACCCTTAGCCTACACCATAGAAAAAAGCAACTCCAAATAGATATGAGACCTAAAATGTAAGACCTGAAATTATAAAATTCCTACAAGACAACATAGAAGAAAACCTTCTCAACATTGGTCATGGCGATGTTTTTTTTTTTAAACACACCAAAAGCTTATATTACAAAAACAAAATAAATAAGTAGGACTATATCAAAAAATTATTGCAAACCAAATATCTGAGAAGGGCTTAATATCCAAAATTTATAAAGAACTCTTACAACTTAATAGCAGAAAAGCAAATAATCTGATCTTTAAAATTGGCAAAGGACCTGAACAGATACTTCTCCACAAAAAAGACCTAAAAGTAGCCAACAGGTATATGAAAAGGTTCTCAACATCACTAACTATCAGGGAAATGCAAATTAAAACCACATTGAGCTATCACCTCACACCCGTTTGGATGACTGTTATCAAAAAGTCAAAAAATAATAGGCCGGGCGCGGTGGCTCAAGCCTGTAATCCCAGCACTTTGGGAGGCCAAGGCAGGTGGATCACGAGGTCGAGAGATCGAGACCATCCTGTCAACATGGTGAAACCCCGTCTCTACTAAAAATACAAAAAATTAGCTGGGCATGGTGGCACGTGCCTGTAATCCCAGCTACTCAGGAGGCTGAGGCAGGAGAATTGCCTGAACCCAGGAGGCAGAGGTTGCGGTGAGCCGAGATCACACCATTGCACTCCAGCCTGGATAACAAGAGCGAAACTCCGTCTCAAAAAAAAAAAAAAAAAGTCAAAAAATAACAAATGTTGACAAGGATATGCAGTGAAGGGAACCATTGTACAAAGTTGTTGGAAAGGTAGATTGGTACAGCCATTATGGAAAACAGTATGGAAGTCCCAAAAATAATTAAAAATAGAATACCATAAACCCCAGAAATTCCTCTTTTAGGTATATCCCCAAAGGAGACAAAATCACAACTTCATAAAGATATCTGCACTCCCATGTTCACTGATGTATTATTAATATCCAAGATATGGAAATAACCCAAAAGTCCATTGATAGACTAGTGGATAAAGAAAATGTGAGGTGTGTGTGTGTGTGTGTGTGTGTGTGCGTGCGCATGCGTGCGTGTGAACAGTGGAATATTATTCAGGCTTTAAAACGGAGCTCCTGCCACTTGCCACAACATGAATGGACCAGGAAGACGGGAGGACGTTATGCTAAGTGAAATAAGCCAGAAATAGAAAAATACTACATGATCTCACTTATGTGTGGAATTTTTAAAAAACTCAAAACACAGTGATAGAAAATAAAATAGTAGTTACCATGAGAGTAGCAAGGTAGGAAATTGGGAGATGTAGGTCAAAGGATAAACAAATAGCAGATATGTAGGATGAACAGGTCTAGCGATCTAAAGTACAATATGAGAACTACAGTTAATAAAATTATGGCCAGGCACAGTAGCTCACATCTGCAATCCCAGCACTTTGGGAAGCCAAGGCAGGTGAATCACCTTAAGTCAGGAGTTTGAGACACCAGCTTGACCAACATGGTAAAACCCTATCTCTACTAAAAATACAAAAAAATGAGCCAGGTGTGGTGGCAGGCACCTGTAATCTCATCTACTCGGGAGGCTGATGCAGGAGAATCGCTTGAACCAGGAGGTGGAGGTTGCAGTGAGCCGAGATCACCATTGTACTGCAGCCCAGCCAACAAGAGCAAGACTCCATCTCAAAAAAAAAAAAATTATGATTATTATATAGAAAAAATAAATTTTTATTGTATTGGGAATTTTGGTTAAATAAGTAGATTTCAGCTGTTCTTGTCACACAAAAAGTAACTGTTAAAAGACAGATATGTGAATCTACTTTGCTATGGGTATTTTACTATCTACACATATCCCATAATATCATGTTGTAAACCTCAAATATACACAATAAAATTTTTCCAGAAAAAAGAGATCAGAAAAAGAAATCTCCCAAAAGTGCCAAGAAAAGAAGGAACTGAAATAAAAAGGCATATTTGATGGTTAAACCATAAGTGAAAAAGGCTTAAATAAAATAGTGTTTATTTTAAAATGGTTTGGACCTCTATGTGTCCTTCCTTTCTTGGATATTTTAAAAGAAAACTATAGGGTAAGCAAGTGCTTGCAGAAGTTTAAGCTTACATCTCTTTAGAGACAGAATGTAAGAGATCTTTTGAGAACTTCTCAGTCTTGTGTTTCTATGACATTTCATGGACTCAAAAGCATGATTAAGCCTGAAGAACTATAATAAAAACAAGCTTTATATGTAATTATAGCATCCAAAAGTGTCTACTTGGTCTTTTTTGCTGCTGCTTCTTGTATTTTTTTCTTAATCTAAACAGCTTCAAACTACAAATTAGCATTTTAAAAAAGATTCTGCGTTCTCAAGGAAGAAAAATGAAGTACATACTTCTACATTCAGAACGTGATTCTGGTTCCAGGTCAATATTTGTGCTACTGCTATAATTCTGTTGATACAAGTATTTGCTAAACTCCTCTCCACAATTCCTATTAGATCTTATGGGAATGGGGAATCAAAGGTGAGTGAAATATGTTTTCTGCCTTCAGAAAACTCATAATCTAGTTTGGGGGCCAGATATATAATGAATAGGCCAAATAAAAGAAATAAATATGAAAATGGAGTTATGTGAAAATGCTACCTAATAAAAATTCTTGAGACAGGGAAAAAGACATCCACTGCAAATCTTAAGCATTGTCCTTTTTGGTACTGTCATATCTGGTTATCTTTCATATCAAAATATAACACTGTATCAAGCTAGCCTTGAGGAGGCAAAACAACAGCAATTAAAAAAAAAAAAAAAAAAACGACAGTAGCTGATAATGCCAAATAAGAGAAAGAGCAAGGCTCTGAGCCCCGAAGTTGGAGTGTAACTCGGTAAGGGCCACCAGCCTGTCTGTCAGATTATTTTGCAGGATAAGCCAAAGCATGTCCTCACCATTCAAGGGACCAAAAGGGTCAGAAGATACTAAATACCCTAGGAAAATCCTGCCCCTAGGAGGTAGAGCTCACCACTGCTACCGCCACTTCATTCAGATGAAATCGGGATAAAATGAACACCAAGGAGAAAGAAAGAAATTACAAAGAGACAATTTGCCACTTTTTCAGCTGGTCTGTAGAAGTGCAAAATGGCTTTGACTAGCTTTGGTGATGATGGCCTTGGGGACGCAACAGATGGAAATGCTTCAGATCATTTTAGCTCCACAGGCAGTTATGTCATGCCCAGCACTGCCAGCCTGACCTTGGAACTTGAAAACCCCACAAGGTGACCATCCTTATTTGCCTATAGATGACTCTAACCTCTGCTCTTCCTACCAAAAGACACTAAAGCCAACTTCTTTATTTGCAGATAAAGAAGCTACAGCCCATGATCTTAAATCGATTATTAAATTCTGGAGGGGAAAAAAATAATATTGCTTAATAGTCTGAAAGCACAACTGAGTTTGCTTTCCTAATTAAAATCAGATATTTTAATATATGAAACCCATTAAATATAAATTACTCAGAGTGCCCTTTCTTTCTCATTTCACTTTTTACTTATTCCTTTTTTAATAAAATTTATGGGTGACAGAGAGAGAAACTGAATTTTAAATTACACATACAATAATGCTTTTTAAAAAATTCAATGTTCCAAAAAACCAGAAATACCTATTTTAAAAAATAAAAGGCCGAGGGCAGTGGCTTACACCTGTAATACCAGCACTTTGGGAGGCAAAGGTGGGTGAATGTTGGTGAAACCAACCACTACCATGTTGGTGAAACAACATCTCTACTAAAATACAAAAATTAGCCAGGCATGGTGGCAAATGCCTGTAATCTCAGCTACTCTGGAGGCTGAGGCAGGAGAATCACCTGAATCCAGGAAGTGAAAGTTGCAGTGAGCAAAGATCGTGCCATTGTACTCCAACCTGGGCAACAAGAGTGAAACTCTGTCTCAAAAAATAAATTAATTAAAAATTTTAAAAAGAAATAAAAGAAACAAAACTGTGAAAAGAAGTTACAGGCAAAGGCTATAATTTATAGATATATGACAATCAGTTCTGAGGGAAAACAAAGCCAACGGCAGTAACAAAATGAAGAATGAAAGCACTAAGATTAAATTTCCCTTAAATTCAATCTCCATGAATAAAGAAAAAATAATTCATTGAGTTAATACACATAACTTTAGCTAAAGTCCAAGTTGTCTTTGTTATTGCAGTAGCAATTGAAGAAGCCACTTTTTTAATAAATATTATAATTGTTTATTACAATAATTGTTTTTCTCACTTTAATAATAGAATAATACTTACCAGTCAGAATTTTTCTTTTAAAACAGCAATAAGGAATATGAAACATGAGAATAAATCTAGAAACTTTTAACTTGAGTAGAGATAAATAAAGTTGATTACAGATAATTTAAAAAGTGAAAATAAGCTCTGAACCCAAAAGAAACCCACATGCACCCAGGGAAATCCCAGTAGTGCATTGTAAACTCAGCCCGAGAGGCAGGAGGAGAAACAAATACAACAATAGCTTCTTTCTGTTCCCTGTGGACTCCAATCTCTCAGGAATACACATTTTCAGGCAGAGCTATGATTCTATTCTTAGCACTGGAGGCAGTAGGAGGAAGTCAACAGAAACAGGAAAAAAATCAAGAAGTAAAAGTGAAAATTGCAAGAAAGGTCAAAACCCCTCACTGCTTATCTCTCACCTACACAATCTCAAGTCCAGGCCCTCAGTGTGTCACAGGAGACTGTGACCTGGCCCTGCCAGCTGCCTCTGCCTGGTCTCACCTTCCCCTTTAGGCTTCAGGAACATTGGTTTGTCGTGTTCTTGCACAAACCAGGTCACCTCATCTGACCTACTTCCTGACGTGCCACTTTTCCTTTGCTTGCTTCAGGGCTGCCCATTCTCCCACGCTCAGGAAGTCTTCTCTTAGGTCCCAATAATCCCATAACAATGACATCCTGTCTCTGCCCTTGCCCCCTGTTTTGTAATTGCACTTTTGTATGGCTGTCTGATCAGCTAGTGAGCTGGATAGGGCTAGGTCAATGCTTACTATGACAGCACTGGTTCCAGGCATGTGGCCCTTTGCTAAGTGAATAAACAACTGGGATATTTGTAAACTTTCATTCAGCCATTTATTTAACTTTAGCTGGCAAAAACCTTCTAAGAAATGTTCCAGGGGCTGTGAGGGTAATGGAGGAAAAGAAGGAAGGAAGGAAGGAAAGAAGGAAGGAAGGAAGGAAGGAAGGAAGGAAGGAAGGGAGGAAGGGAGGAAGGGAGGGAGGGAGGGAGGGGAAAATCCACAGTGAGCCCTGTGTCCTTAAAGACAATGTCTTTTAATTGTGGAGTGGGTGGCTGGACAGGGGTAGAGGAGATAAATTTAGGATATGTTTTAAAGATTGGGAAGGATAAAAGTATGAAAGAAAAGAAAACCAGAGTACTCTTATAACTACTCATTAAGCTGTACCCATCTGCTCCATGGTTCTAAACATGTTTGAAGGAGTTCAAGTCAAAAGGGAATGATGTTGAGAAACGCTTTGCAGATAAATTATATCCTAGAACTACAATAATGACTATATATTAAAATACTGTGTTATATATGTACACATAATATATGATGCTATATAATAATCATCATCATTTATTCAGTACTTTTCACTTTCCAGGCATTGTGCCAATCATTTACACACATTTTGTCGTTTAATTCACACAACTCAATATAGTGGGTGTTAATATCCTCACTTCATAAATAAAGTTTACAAAAGTTAAATAACTTACTCAAGATCACACAGCTATAGTTCCTACCTGTCTGCATATATAAATAA
Organism: Saimiri boliviensis; assembly: GCF_048565385.1. NCBI lineage: Eukaryota > Metazoa > Chordata > Mammalia > Primates > Cebidae > Saimiri > Saimiri boliviensis. The sequence continues at coordinate 38,677,796 of NC_133454.1, read as the reverse complement.
TCAAAAAGATAAATAACTCAATTAAAATTTCCCACCACCATACATAAACTGACTTATCCAAACAGTAGATGTTCTTGGAAAGAGTTTGCTAATACTACTATCTTTTATGAAAACATTACCCGTGTCTCAAACATACCAATAATTCCTCCTTAAAATGGAATGCAGCCTTTATTCAGATTCTGGTTAATTATAAATAAAACATAACTAGTGAACTGTTCCTTGAAATTTGTTCAAACATTTTTAGGGCAAAGGTTTATAAAACAAAATTGAGGTTTTATTTAACCATTATGTGGGTCTTGAGATTTTGATTGACAGTAGTACTTCAGAAATACAGAACAGAGAGATCTAGCACTCTGACAAAGATTAAAATAAAATTATTTAAGAACCTTAATGAATGCAAAATATCTTTTTGTTTGCTGGGAACACTGAGCAGGAACTTCTGTGGCTGTTTCATTGTGTGCACATGATTACTGTGATTGTGTGGTTTAAGACAAGTTGTCTGTGATTGTGTGGTTTAAGACAAGTTGTTTTCATTTATATGTGCTTCTTTGAAATCCCTGCTACCCACATTGCCCTTTATTCATCATTTTTCTTATCTAAAAATGCAAATCTTTATGTTTAGTGACTTCTTAATTCTACTAAAATCCTGTCTCAAAATTTTGAAACAATTGCTTTTGCAAAATTCAATATTTAAAATCCTTTTATATTCTTTGAGCAGAAATATTAAATGTAATAATGGGCACTAATGAGCAATAAAACTAAAAAGCTAGAATCAAATAATTTTTAAGTCATTGTTACCAAAATTTATTTTCAATTCAGTTCTCAATGCAAGATTTGTTGAGTTCTGCTCCGTCCTCCCTCACAGAAACTGTGGCTAATGGTTCTGGCATCGTGTGACCCAGCTCCCTTCTGTCTTCCTTGCATTGCTCTTTCCAAGATAGAAAACATTTAAGTTGGCCGGGCGCGGTGGCTCAAGCCTGTAATCCCAGCACTTGGCGAGGCCGAGGCGGGCGGATCACGAGGTCAAGAGATCGAGACCATCCCGGTCAACATAGTGAAACCCAGTCTCTACTAAAAATACAAAAATTAGCTGGGCATGGTGACACGTGCCTGTAATTCCAGCTACTCAGGAGGCTGAGGCAGGAGAATTGCCTGAACCCAGGAGGCGGAGGTTGCGGTGAGCCGAGATCGCGCCATTGCACTCCAGCCTGGGTAACAAGAGCGAAACTCTGTCTCAAAAAAAAAAAAAAGGAAAAGAAAAGAAAACATTTAAGTTGACTGATAGCTACCAGTATGATTCCTTCATAGCTATCTCAAAGAAAGAAAGGCTCTACCTACCTGGCTCCAAATTAAAGGACTTTGTTGTTGTTTTTACTGCCCTCAAGCAAAATGGAAAGGTTGGATTTGTGCCCCTGGCTGAAGCCTAGAGCATGCTCAAAAAATGAGGTAGTCTTCCTAGCGACTACACTGAGTAATAATGGAGTCCAGTCCACCTAGCTCATAGTATTTGTGGATGCTGTGGTACAATGTCTAGAGGTTCCCAACCCTGGACTAAGGAATTTATTTCCTCCTATTTTGTATTGCCTCAACTGAAGAGAATTTACCTCTCCCCAGGCTGTATCCCCTACCTAAAGCAGACCATATCCAAGGATTAGTCCATGTAGGGGCAATAAAGCCCTTCAACCATGCTCCAACCCAGGACAACTCTGAAGGACTGATATGGTTTAGCTCTGTCCCCCCACCCAAATTTCATCTTGAATTGTAATGCCCACGTGTCAAGGGAGGAAGATGATTGGCACATGGGGGCAGTTTCCCCCATGCTGTTCTCATGATAGCAAGTTTTCATGAGATCTGATGGTTTTATTAGTGGTGGTTTCCCTGGCTCTTTACCCTCCTGCTGCCTCGTGAAGAAGGTGCCTGCTTCCTTTTTTGCCATGATTGAGAGTTTCCTGAGGCCTCCTTAGCCATGCAGAACTGTGAGTCAATTAAACTTCTTTACTTTATAAATTACTCAGTCGCAGGGAAGTTCTTTAGAGCAGTGTGAAAACAGGCTAATACAAGGGCTATGTCAGCTCCCAATCCCTGGGATGCTGAGACAATCCTAAGATGCCATTACAGCCCACCTTCTACCTCTGCATATCCTGCTTCCTTCCCTTCCCATCTACACATGGTGCTCCAAGAGCACTGCCCAGTAACTTCCTACACTCTTGCGTCCCTCTCAGAGTTGGCTTCCCGCGAAACTCAATCTATGACAACAGACAAATCCTCACTTTGACAAAGGTATCATAAAACTTAATTTGCTAAATATTTCAATTCCAAACAACATTATGTTTAACCTTTTTCTGGAATCTAAAGAAACTACTATGTGATATTATTGTTACATATTGAATCTTCATTCTATTTCCATTTTTAAATCAAGTAATTTCATAATTCCTTTAACAAATATATTTTGTCCACTTTTTAAATTTTTTCTAATTTATTCAACAAACATATTCACTTGATGCCAAATTTCCTTTCTTAAAGCACTCTCAAAGCATAATAGAAAGACAATTTCCCCAATAGCGTGAGAATTGCTAGGTGACAGACAGATGATATCTAAGCTGAGTCACAAGGGACAGGTAGGCAAAACAGGATGTGGCGGAGGGTGTCCGTGGTAGAGAGGGCAATATTGAAAAGGCAGGGAGGGATTAGAGTTCATGGCACAATTCAGGGGTGACAAGGAGTTCATTACAGCCATAGGAGAGGTTGCAAGCAGGGAGAGTGGGAAAAGATGCTGGAGACTGCAAAGTGAGAACAATGTCACGCAAAGAATGACAGGCATGTTCTTAAAGGCCAAGTACAGGGTGACATAATTGTATTTTATTTTTTTTAATGTTACTTTGGTAACAGGATAAAGTTTGGATCAGAATGGTGTAAGACTGATGCTGGGAGACTGCAAGGAGGCTATTTTAGGAATCCAGGTAAGAAATAATGAGGGCTTGAACAAAGGCAGTGAAAGAGGAAAGAAGGAAACAGACTCCAAAGACATTACAAAACTAGACTCCACAGAACTTAGTAAACCATTTAAAGAGTGAGTTGTTACTCTTAATCATATATATAAAATAGCCCATATGTTTAAATATCATATTAAAAATATTTTTAAATATTTGGTTATCTCCAGATGGTAATGACATATGTGATTTTTAATTTACTTACTTTTTAAAATCTGTGTTCTTATAAATTATTAACAGAGATCTTGTACAAATTTTGTATTAACAAAAAAATCATTAAAAATAAGTAAAGGCCAGGCGCAGTGGCTCAAGCCTGTAATCCCAGCACTTTGGGAGGCCGAGGCAGGTGGATCACGAGGTCAAGAGATCCAGACCATCCTGGTCAACATGGTGAAACCCCGTCTCTACTAAAAATACAAAAAAAAAAAAAAAAAAAAAAATTAGCTGGGCATGGTGGCGCGTGCCTGTAATCCCAGCTACTCAAGAGGCTGAGGCAGGAGAATTGCCTGAACCCAGGAGGTGGAGGTTGCGGTGAGCCGAGATTGTGCCATTGCACGCCAGCCTGGGTAACAAGAGCGAAACTCCGTCTCAAAAAAAAAAAAAAGTAAAGACAGCATAGTATCATTTGGCCCAGCCAGCCCAGATTTTGATTTCTAGATAGTGTTCTCCAATAAGAAAAAATAGCTCCTTGGAGAAATGGCTGATTCCAGGGCTGATCCAGGGTAAGTATAAGATGAGCCCAAAATATCTTGTGATGCCAGAAGGCAAGACAGTGCCTGACAAAATGTTAGAGCTATGTTAAATGGAAACAGGGGACTCCATCAGCCAAGTCTGGACAATTCATCGGCCAAGTTTGGATGGCTATAGTTATCACATTAAGCATATTATACATTAAAATTGACAATATTTAATACTTTAAAAATAATATTATTTGTTTATGTGACATATTTTTGTAAAAAAACTATATTTTCAAAAAAAATTGGTTGTGAAGAGTGGCATTGTTTTACACTTCACAAACAAAATAATCATACCAATGGATTATAATCTACAGAATAAATTAAGAATCTTTGATTCTATAACTGTTATAATGGAATGAATAAGTAACAGGTGAGGGAGAAGAAAAAGCACTTCCTTACCACTGAATTCCAACAAAACAGTGCAGAAGGAACAAAGTAAATAGAAAAATCACCACTGCAAAAACTGTTTTAGGCAAGAATCAACAGCAGATGACAAAATCAATGTACAGGAGTATCACGAATGACATACAGAGTAGCTCTGTAAGTCTCATAGTGTCTTCTCACAAAGGGAAAGCAACAGGTTAAAAAATCTGACAGACATCACAGGGATCAAGAGATCAGTTAACATCATCAGTAAAGAAACAAATTGACACCATTTGTCTCCTGATGTGCTATACTAAGGGGACACAGCACACGTTCTGTGGTATTCTTAGCAAAAATGTATGGCCTGAATTTAACCATGATAAGGAGTAAGAAACATTCCAAATCGAGGGCCTTCCTTTAAAATAAATGGCCAATGGCCAATACCTTTCTCTCTGTCTCTTTTTTTTTTTTTTTTTTTTTTGAGATGGAGTCTTGCTATGTAACCCAGGCTGGAGTGCAAGTGGTGCAATTTTGGCTTACTGTAACCTCCACCTCCACCTCCTGGGTTCAAGAGATTCTCCTGCCTCAGCCTCCCAAGTAGCTGGGATTACAGGCATGTGCCACCACGCCCAGCTAATTTTTGTATTTTTAGTAGAGACGGGGTTTAACCATGTTGGTCAGGCTGGTCTTGAAATTCTGATCTCAGGTGATCCACCCACCTGAGCTTCCCAAAGTGCTGGGATTACAAGCATGAGCCACCAGGCCTGACCTGGTCAATACTTTTTCAAAGTATCAAGGCCATGATAGGTAAATAAAAAATAATAAAGAAAGATGAAATGTTTCAAACTAAAGGAAAATAAAGGGGCATTATGACTAAACGCAATGTAAAATCCTGGATTGGATACCAGATAAGGAAAAAAAATTAGAAAGACAACTGGACCCATAAGTTAGATCAGCAGTTCTCAACATTTTGGTCCTATGATCCGTTTAGCTTTCTAAAATATATTAAGAAACCCAAAAGTTCTTGTTTATGGCTGGCTATAGTTGTCACATTAAGCATATTATAAATTAAAATTGACAATTAATATTCAATAATATTAATTGTCATTAATTAATATTAATATTTTCATGAATTAACGTTTATATATTAATGTAATATATAAATATTAATATATTAATATAATATAAATTATATGTTTATATTATAAATAACATAAATTAATGCAATATACAAATGTTACATTAACAAGTAGTATATCATTATCTTTAAATGAAGAAGGAAAATAATATGTAGCATTATTATGAGCACAGTTTTGACCTGATAGTTTCCCTGAAAGATTTCTGATAACCCCCATGGGTTCCTAGACCACACTTTTGAGAACTATTGATTTAGACAATGGTATTGTGTCAAAGTCAGTTTCCTGATTTTGACAATGAGAGTGAGATTTTGTAACCTGTTAACATTTGAAGAATCTAGGTGAAGGGTATAGGCAAATTCTCTGCATTATTTTTGTAACTTTCTTGTAAGCCTGAAAGCATTTCAAAATGCAAAGTTTAAAAATAAAAGTAGTAAACATCAAATAAGTAAAGCATTTCATATTTCAAAAGCTGAGGAAAAATACATAGAGGTAGAGGGAAGCTGGAATCAAGAATAAATTTCTACTTTCTGGGTAGATGTTGGCAGGGATAATATTCAAAGCATTTTTCAACCAGCATGGCATTGGTACTGACACACCAAAAGCCCATGAGCAACTATGACAGTTCTACCAGCACACATCAGCTAAAGCTGGTGGCACTGCTCAACTGGAGAGTGTAAGAGGAGAAATAAGCGGGAAAGGTGGTGGGGGAACAGGCAGAAAAGGCATGCTGTGAAAGATGGCAAGTTTTATTCTGGGCTTACCTCAATTTGAAGGTGAAATGCAAGTGACAGAAATCCCACTAGAATTAGTTCAGTTCAAGGGGAAATTTACTGGGAAGCTCACATAACTACAGAAAAAGAAAATGCATACTGAGCCTCACTGAAGATGAAACACTTTCAGTCTCTTTCTTTCTCTCATCTCTGCTTCGTTCCCTTCTACTGCCACCTGGCAGTTCCACTGAGCAGGGAACATGACCGCAAATGATTCAAGAACCTTACATCTCTATCCCCAGAAAGAGCCCAATCTGTAATTCCAAATTCAGTAATACTGGGAAACCAGTCTAATTAATCCAGTTGGGTCACTGATTGGCCCATTCTTAGACGAACAGATGGTGGCCAGGAAAATGAGGAACTGTGATTGGCCCAGCACAGGTCAGGGGCCTTTCTTATCCGGAGCATTTCCCTGTCTTCCAGAGAGACAGAGCCAATAAGAAGTTTCATTCAAACTACATGTTCGAAAGGATAGCTTCCCATTAGAACAGTGTGGCTACTCTAAGCAGACAGTACAGTAGGTGGCCACTTCATAGTTCCTATGGGGAGAGATCCACGTGGGGATTGCAGGAACCGCTTGAATATATCTTAAAACAAACATCTGAGCTGAAGATAAAAATTAAGGTTTCATCAGCACATATGTGATCTTTATAGTCTCATTAAATGGCAACTCTCTATTCTCCACCGCAATCCAACGCCTGGCAACCATCATTCTATTCTGTTTTTGAGTTTATTTATTTTTATTTTTTATTTTTTTGAGATAGAATCTTGCTCTGTCACCCAGGCTGGAGTGCAGTGGCACGCTCTTGGCTAACTGCAATGTCAGCCTGCCGGGTTCAAGCAATTCTCCTGCCTCAGCCTCCCAAGTAGCTGAAACTACAGATGCGCACCACCCAGCTTTTTAATTTTATTTAATTTTATTTTTATTTTTAGTAGAGACAGAGTTTCACCATGTTGACCAGGTTGGTCTCAAACTCCTTATCTCAAGTGATCCACCACCTCAACCTCAAAAGTGCTGGGATTGCAGGCGTGAGCCACCACGCCTAGCCAAGCTTAACTATTTTAAGTATTTCATGTATTAATAAGTGGAATCATGCAGTATTTGTTCTGTGACTGTCTTATTTCACTTAGCATAATGTCCTCCAGAGCATATATGTGATCTTGAACTACAGTAATTGATGAGTTTATACAAAAAGATAAACACACCTAGAAGATAAGGATATATAGAAGAGACTACTCAAACAAGATGATTAGAGATGGGCCCTGGAGAGAATCAACATTTAAAGGACTGAATACAGAAAGGAAGGAGACTGAGGAGACTAAGATGGAGCACAGGGACAAGGGTGTAATACAGCTAAAATCTTGAAATGAGGACACACTGAGCATAATAATGGTAGATCTCTATAAAAATATACTTGTTATTTTCTTGCTTTTATTATCTAACAATAAAATTTTTGAGAAATTTATGAATTCAGAGAAGAAAAAAATTATTATTTCATTTTTTCATGTTAGAATGACTTGTTTCACGTACATTTGAAATGATACTGCGTATCTGGCTGTTGTAATTTTTTTCTAGGTGTTTGAGAGACCATATAATTTTTCTTCCAATATTAGAGACTTATGAGAACTAAACTAATATTAAGCTTGAAAGCTTAAACCCTTTTGAATTTATATTCTTTGCATATTTCTTTAGTGCTTATTTAAAGGAGATTTTCTTCTATAAATAAAGATCTTACCTTTTATTTATAAAATAAGATTTATTACAGGTACATAATGAATCACAAAATTTTAACTTATTTGAGCTTGTTTTTTATTCTAGTTTTTCTCTTACGGAATTAAATAAAGCTAGAGTTAATTTGTATAACCATGCATGGGCTGTTAATAATATTTTCTTTAAAAATGTTTTCTGGTTTGTGTGTTTTCAAAATAGTTCCTACTTTACTAGAGTGTTTATTCTTCTCTTTGGATGACACAATTTAAATTTACAGATGACTTTCACACTACCTCCCTAGCCTAATTGCGAAGTAGGTGGTCTGAGTCCTATTTTTCCAACATACTAAATGAGCCTGAATTATTTAGATGATCACCATTTTAATGGATTTTTTTAATTGTTTAATTTTGAAGCAGCTTCAAACTTAAGAAAAAAGTTGCAAAAATAGCACAAAGAACTCTCACCCAGAAACCCCATTCAAGTTTTGCCAATTGTGCCAGGACACTTCCACAACAAAGGACCCCATGTGGCACCCAGTTACTATGTCTCTCCAGTCTTCTTCAATTTGAAACAGATCCTCAGTCTTTCCTTGACTTTCTTGATCTCGATATTTTTTAAAATCTTAGGCCGGTTACTTTGTAAAATGTTCCTCAGTTTTTATTTATCTAGTGGAGTCTCATGATTAGGCTCAAGTCATGTATTTTTGTCCAGAGTATCACAGAAACTTTGTTCTTTTCTTTTTAACATAGTGGTGGTACATGATGTCTACTGATGCCATTACAGTTGATGGTAACTTTTTTCCTTGGGAATTAATACATATTTTGTAAGGTGATACTTTGTAACTATATAAAACTCCTTTCTTCACCCCACTTTTACCCACCATTTTTAGCATCCCTGATGTTTTGGCATGAATCAATTATTACTAAGATAGTTTCTAAATGTGTTATTTTATTGATACATAATAATTGTACATATTTGTGGGGTACACGTGATATTCTGATAAATGCATAAAATATGTAATGATCAAGTCAGGGTAATTAACATATCCATCTCTCAAACATTCATCATTTCTTTGTGCTGGGAATATTTCAAATCTTCTATTCTAACTATTTTGAAATGTACAATAAATCACTGTTAACTGTAGTCATCATACTGTATTATTGAGCACTAGAATGTATTCCTTCTATTGAACTCTATTTTTGTACATTAATCAACATCTCTTCATCGCCTCTGCCCCAACACTTCCTAATTTCATGTAATAATCATTCTACTCTCTGCCTCTGTGATTCCTAATCTCAGGTAATAATCATTCTACTCTCTGCCTCTGTGAGATTAAGTTTTTTTAGTTCCTACTTATGGAGTGAGAACAGGTAATATTTGTCTTTCCGTGCCTGGTTCATTTCACTTAACATAACGAACTCCAGTTCCATCCATATTGCTGCAAATAACAATATTTCATTCATTTTTACACCCAAATAGTATTCCATTGTGTATATATGCCACATTTCTTTATCCTTTCATCCATTGATGGACACTTTGAAGCCGGGTGCGGTGGTTCACATCTGTAATCCCAGCACTTTGGGAGGCTGAGACAGGCAGATCACCTGAGGTCAAGAGTTCGATACCAGCCTGACCAACATGGTGAAACCCTGTCTTTAAAAAAAAAAAAGATGGACACTTTTGTTGATTCCATATGTTGGCTATTGTGAATAGTCACAATACACATAGATATGAAGACATCCCTTTAACATATGAGTTTTCTTTCTTTTGGATATTTACCCAGCAGTGGGATTGCTGGATCATATGTCAGATCTATTTTTAGTTTTTTGAGAAACATGCATACTATTTTCCATAGTGGCCATACCAAATTACATTCCCACCAACAGTGTATTAGCCTATCCCTTTCTCTGCATCCTCACAAGCATCTGCTATTTCTTGTCTTTCTGAAAACAGCCATTTTTCCTGGGGTGTGATGGTATCTCACTGTGGTTTGGGTTTGCATTTCCCTACTGACCAAATGCATATTTTCTAAAGCCATTATCCTTTCTACATTTATTTATCAGTAGCTTTTTACCATAAGGATGAGCTTTCTCTTCTCCCCATTATTGCTTGTTTATATCAGTACGGATTCATGAGTTTTTATTTCATTCAATGGACCACAACCCATTACTATCATTATGGATTTTGATGCTCAGAGTGTCTTACATTAGGCCAGAGAAGGCTCCAACAAGCTGGCTAGTGTCCTTTAAACATTCCTTCATCATTCTACTACTTGGCACCACAATATGCTCCAGGTTTATTTGGGCTGCTATAACAAAATACCATATAAACCAGGTGGCCCACAAACAACAAAAATTTATTTCTCACAGTTCTGGAGCCTGGGACCCCCAAGATTAAGGGAGTTTTCCCTGATACATAGATGGTGCCTTTCTGCTTTGTCCTTGCTTGCTGGAAGGGGCAAGGCATCTCTCTGGACCCTCTTTTAATAAGGACACTTACTACAATCATGAGGGCTGCACCCTCATAAACTAACCACTTCCCAAAGGCCCCACTTACTAGTGCTAGCACCTTGGGAGTGAGAATTTCAACATATGAATTTAGGGGGGACACAAACATTCAGACCATAGCACTGGGCATATGGTAGATCTTTCAAAATAGTTAAATTGATTTTACCTGTAGACAAATTCTTTTTTTTTTTTTTGCAATGGAGTCTCGCTCTATGGCCCAAGCTGGAGTGCAATCTCAGCTCACTGCAACCTCTGCCTCCTGGGTTCAAGGGATTCTCCCACTTCAGCTTCCCAAGTAGCTGGGATTTCACATGCCCACCACCATGCCCAGCTAATTTTTGTATTTTTTAGAAGAGAAGGGGTTTCACCGTGTTGGTAAGACTGGTTTTGAACTGCTGAACTCAGGTGATCTACCCGCCTTGGCCTCCAAAATGCTGGGATTTCAGGTGTGAGCCACCACGCCCAGCCTACCTGTAGACAAATTCTAAAGGAAAAAATGGACATGTTCAAAAGAAACTGCCAGGCAAACTATCAGCTTCCAGAATTGCTGATTTGTATACTGAAATAAGTCTATAATTTAGCAAATTGACTCACTAAAATGATTGGGCAAGTGGAATGTGCTCTAATGGGACTTTTGACATCCCCCCCTCTACAGAGGCAGCTGTAAACACATTTACTATCCAATCTCGAACGCTCACATTGGTGATCATTGCAATATAGGCCAGAGATTTTAGAAGAATAAACAAAATGCTATTTATCCTGACGGGCTGTCTGTCACAGTTCATAACCTAAGATAAACATAGTGGTAAGCCCTCTGACTGGACCTCCTATAACCCTCCCCTCGGTGCCCCCGGCAGCCTCTATCCTCACTCCTTTCCAATTCATGCCAAATGCTCCTTTCAAAGCAATCTTTGTGTAACTGCAAACCTCATCATGTCATTGCTGGGGAAGAAACTCTCCAGTGGTTTCCCATCACAAACCATTAACGTCTAGATGCCTTAGCCTGGCATATAAGGTGCCTGTGACGTCGCCCAGCACACTCCTCTCCAGGCCCTTTAAATAAAACCCCACCAGCCCTCAAAGCCTCTGCTGCACTGTGGCTGCTCAGGACTTGTTCCATGCCATTCTGCCCATCTTCTGCCTTCTCTGTTTTGCCAACCATATTCCAGCTCTGCACCCTGGAGCCTCACTTCAGTCCTGCCCTTAGGATCAGCAGCTTGGGCTGGAAATTGCTCTCTGGCTTTCCCCTTTGACCAAGGTTTACCCAGCAAACAACTCCTGGCCTCTGCTTTTCTGTGTCAGTACCTGAAATTATGGGTGAGAGCCTTCTCCAACAGACTTCCAAAAAGCCTTCTCTGCCTTTCTTTTCTACCCACCTCCTGTTGGCTGTCCCCAAACTGTCTTGTACATAGAACTATCTTCAGTTTTTTAAGAACAAATGCTCTTATCAGCTCCTCACCTCATTGCTTCCTCTGCTTGGAATTTCCCCCTCCCCACTACCTGTCACTCTCCTTCCTTCTCACCTCACCCTTCTTGCAGGTGAGCTCTAACTCCATTGGCAATCAGCCCTCAACTAAAGCCCCATCCCCATGGAAAGTCCACCATGGCCCCTCCTTTCCTCCATTTTACTCTCATTCTCAACTGCCCCGGGCAGAGATGAGCTTTCCCTCTTCTGCTCTCATTTGGACCTTTAAATACCTTTCTTATTTCACTAATTACACTGTAAGATATTTTGAGTTTATATCTGAGCCTCTCTCTGGAGATTCTGACTGTGATGGGCAAGGACAGGTTATTTGCCTTTTGTAAATAGTGCCTCCAGCACTAAGCCTAGTGCCAGCATACAGAATAAATACAAGAGTTCTAGACTGAGTAAATAGAAGAATCACAGCCAAACGAATGAGTTAAATATGCCACTGAGTTCATCATATATGTCTTCTGTTTTCTCAAATACAAATATAAAGGTACATTGATATAGTCTTTCTTTCACACTTTCACTTACTGTTTTTTAAAAATGCACAGTAGTATTAAAGGAAATTTTGTAAGAACTGTTAAGTGTAAGGCCCTACCACCCTCATACTACTGTTTTCCTTATCCCAGGTTTCCTTTTCCTTTTATTAAAAAATTTTTTTGGCCTATATACTTCCCTTTAGCAGATATTGAATCAAATGTTGTATACTTTTCACTTGCCTTTTTGACTAAAATTGCCCTTTTAATATTTTACACATTGCTAAATCATTTATAATTTTTTTAAGAAGGATTCTACCAACTTGCAATGTAAAGACACATTTTTGTCACTAAGATTCAGTCGATCTTTATCTAAGATTTTACTCCAAGTTCAATTTTATTACAGCAGTAAATTTTGAGCTCCTAGAGTGTTAAAACAGTGTCTCATATCTCTGTATTCCTGGTGCCTAACAAATAATTGATACCTAATAGATATTTATTTAAAATAGTAAAGTATTTTGCTTATTGTATATATAAATTATATTGGTAATTATTTACAAATTATATATGTATATTCATATATATATGAATAAAATTTGGGACAGTAATCTAATCTAAGTTCTTTGCACATATGCCAAGCCTGACCAGACAGGCAAAACCTCACTTAACCCAATCTTTTCTAAAGGCATGATGCTCTATCCTATACTCAAAGACTGCTGAAGACAACTTCACAACCTTCTTTAATAGCTCATTTTAATGCTAATAATTGCTGAATCAGAAGGCTGTTTGCTTCCTCCTCTCTAACCAAAATTACCTATAGTATAAGTATATATTTTTTTCTTTTCTTCCCTTGCCTTCCCTTTTCTTTCTTTTCTTTTTTCCTTTTCTTTTTTTTTTTTTTTTTTGTTCTTGGTGAAAATAAACCAGTAGGCTTCTGGATATAAGCTTGCCAGGTCCTCTCTGAGCTTCTCATTCTCACAAATGAGGTAAGATCATTCACTTATTTTCCATATGAAGTTCTAGGGGTAGTCTTTGGTTCTAAATACACTTTTTTCTTTCCTCTATTTTTATTCCATCTGATTCTAGAATATGTGTGCTCTAGAAATTCAGAATATGGCTCATGTTATGCATTCAAGTCATAAATTTCTAAACTTAACAAATAACATTACAAAACAGAATATGATATGATTTACAAGTTATATAAATAAACTTTTCTTAGAGTCAGCCATTTAAAGTGGTATATATATGTATGTCATTTGAAAGAAGGGCCATGGGAAGGCTGGATATAGAATAAAACTTAGCTGGTAACTGATCACTCAGAATCCTGCCTCACTGGGAAGCATCCCTTACTCTGAAAAATCTACCAGGTTGTAACCGAACTCTTTAGAAATCTAGAAAGTTAAACATTTATGAAAGTTAAATTCACCAAAGATTGAAATACAGAAACCAGAGTAACAAAGGAATCATTTTTAGTGAGAAACATCATCACCAGTCAGGGAGCTTTTGCAGTCTGGCTGGCCAATATTCTGCTCAGGCCAGACACATGGGTGTGCCAGGGAGCAGCTAGGCAACTAGAATCAGCCTAGGGATCTCCCTGCCAGCCAATTCAAGATACCACGTTTCCAAGGCACTGCTCCACAAAAGCACCAATATATGCTTTCTGTAACTATTAAGAACATAGGCTGCAGTGTCTAACAGAGCTGGGTGAAAATCTTAGAGTCACCATCTTAATATCTATGTGAAATTAACAAATCATTTATCTTTCATGAGCACATTTCTTCACTTGAAAAACTGCATGTCATAAAGTTGTGTGAAAAGTGTACATAAGGTACTTGGCTACATGTCTGGCATATAATATGGGTTTAATAAAGGTTTCAGTTTCTTAGGGTGATGCTATGCACCTTCATTTTATCCATTATATGGGTTGATTTAAAATTTATCTCTCTGAGGACAATCTTGTTTTTCTTCTTTTTGTCTTTAATCATTCAATTAATCACTCATTCATACATTCATTTATTCAACAACTGTTTATTTTGTGCTAGGCACTGTTCTATGTACTAGCGATGCTGCTGCAAACAGAATTAGAGTCCTTACCATTATGGGACTTACATTCTACTGGTAAAAGACAGTAAGCACATAACAAACATATAGTATGTCATATATACATTTAGTGTAATGGTTTATTTTTCCCATAACTTATTTAATCAATGATATTTTGCCTTGTATATTTCTCTGATAGGAGCTCTCATTTTATTTTTTTAGTCATTGACTTGCTTTAATGTGATATTTTTATATTTCAATGATTTGAATTTAAATTTGGAGTTGATATAAGAATGACAGAAAGAAAGCAGACCTTTGCTCTCCCGTGAAGACAGAAAAATCAGAAATAGGAAATCATAGTAAGCAACTACCAGACATTGATTAATTCTCAATCTTGAAAGGTCAAATATGTTACCTAGTGCTGACTCTGAGGTGAAGTTTAGTCATACTAATAGGTAAATGACTTATGAGAACATAAATTGCTATTCCTCTTCAAAATTTTTGCACTTGATAATTGAAATGTTGCACTTAGGAACATTGGGACTGACTGCATTTATGTGTTAGAAAAGCGGATACTGGAACCTTCTAGAAGTATCTAGATTACACCCTACAGGCAGTTATTTACTTCCATGTGCTTCTGAAAATGGAACTTAGAATACTTTTAGAGTCCTAGAGGTGAGAATATTTTCTCTCTACTGGCCCCAGAATTTCTTACCATCACTCCTCCTACTCCAATGTTCACTTCTATGGCTGTCTTTGCATTGGGGCTATCATAATGAATTGGAACAGTGTTTAAAGGAGAAAAAAATGGGAGAAGATGACCAATTGAAGGGAAGTTTTAAGGACTCTCTTTGTTCTTCAACTTTGGCAGCTGTTGAAAGATAGGGCCCCAGAAGACAGGAGACCATATAAACGCAAATTTTGAAAAACTATTGCAATATCCTATTCCTTTTCTGAAACCAAAAAATGATGATTAGCATATGTTTGTACATTCATTTATTCATTTCCTACCAAACTTTATGAAGTGACATTTTTTAGAATATAGTCTTCAAAGAGCTTACAATTTAGTTAAATGAATCTAATAGATCTGTGGTTTTCTTTTTCCTTCTTCTGAGACACATGATTTCTGTATCTCACAATACATTCCACACATTATGTTTGCATGTGTGTATTAGTTCGTTCTCATAATGCTATAAAGAAATACCCGACACTGGGTAATTTATATAGGAAAGAGGCTTAGTTGACTCACAGTTTCACATGGCTAAAGAGGCCTTGGGAAACTTACAAATCATGGCGGAAGGCAAAGGGGAAGCAGGCACCTTTTTCACAAGGCAGCAGGAAAGAGAAGAGCAAAGGAGGAACTTTCAAATACTTATAAAACCATCATATCTTGTGAGAACTCACTCATTATCACGAGAATAGCAAGGGG